>NC_043703.1:11033456-11376595 GCF_006229205.1 Suricata suricatta | reverse complement strand
TCTGTAAATTTAAATTTAACAGCAATCCTATATTGTATTCCTAGTGCTGTAGAGACCAAAAAAAAAAAAAAATGCATCCCTGTCTTCTAGGGACCTCAAAGTAAAAGGCATAAGCTTATGAACAGATTATTGAAATCTGATATGCTACAAAAGATGTGGGTCCAAAGTGCTTTAAAACACAAAATGACAAAACATCTGTGGATTGGAGTCTTTAGGGAAGGCTACTGAGCGGAAGCGACATTTGAGATGAACTTCAGAAAATGAATATGACTGAGATTTACAGTTGGTCTGCTACTTAGATGATTTTTGTTTTCGCAGTAGGGCCTTCTTTAAGCAGCTACTTTTAAGTTAACTTTTGATTAATTTTAGGGAGTCCTTTGGGATTTTTAATTTTCAAAGCATAGGGCTAAAACAGACAAGGCAAATCTTTTTTTTTTTTTTTTTCCTGAAGTGTTTAGATTTCATCTTTGTTGCCAGCTGCTCTCACATCTTGGTCAAAGGAAACTGTTCTTAGGAGAGCAGAAAGATGTACCTTTAGCACTTTTTCCCTACAATACGACTAACTGGGATGGAGAATTTGAAGTAAACTTCAAGTAAAATTCAAAATGCATCTTCTTGTTGCCTCTCAAAGGAGAAAAACAGTAAATAATTCAAATTTTCATTACCTCACTCAAGGTCTTAACAGTTTTTTTTTCTCATCTAGTCCATACTTAAGAAGGACAGTCATGTATACACTGTTTAGAAAAGCTGAAGGGAATTTTGGGGGATGTCAGGGGGAGAGTGCAAGTGGGGGAGGAGCAGAGAGAGGGGACAGAGGTCCAAAACAGAGCTCTGTGCTGACAGGCTGACAGCAGGGAGCCTGACGCAGGGCTCCAACTCAGGAACCGGGAGATCCTGATCTGAGCCCCCCAGGTGTCCTGGGAATTATTTTTAAAATAAATAATGAAAAGATGTTATGGATGGGAAAAAATTATTTTCGGAAGATGCTGTTAGAATAGGGAGTCAGGAGTTAGATGAATTGGGTAGGACACCAACTGATACTGTTCCCATTAATATTTTCCATCTGTAGAATAGGCGTAATCTTTTTTAAATTTATGTTTTATTTTATTTTTGAGAGAGAGAGACTGTGAGCAGGGGAGGGTCAGAGAGAGGTAGACACAGAATCTGAAGCAGGCTCCAGGCTTTGAACTAGCTGTCAGCACAGAGCCCAATGCGGGGCTCGAACCCACAAAACTATGAGATCATGACCTGAGCCGAAGCTGGACGCTTAACTGACTGAGCCACCCAGGCGCCCCAGAGTAGGCATAATTTTAATTGGTTATTATATGTTCTCCATGAAAGGTATTTTGCATGTGTTAGAGAAAAAGCCCAATATTTATTTGTTGTGATATTATAAAATGTTTATAAATATAGAGATGGAACAATTATGTCTTTAGCATGTGTCATTTTTGTGGTGTAGTCATTACATGTATCATGTCCTGCGTTTAGCTTACTATGTACATTATTGAGAGACATTCAAAAGAATCCTGAGGATTTGGTCATTTTCTTCTCTCAAAATCATTTTATGTTCAGTTTCGTGACAGAGAAATAGATGTCCAGTGAACCTAAAATTCCATTTGTGGTGCCCTAACTTCTGATTTATCTTTATAAGCCATCGTAAATACTGTGACTATGTTCTGTGGGTTCCTTTTTTTTCCCCAAAACTTACTATCATTACATGTATGTACATTTGAATATCAACATAGTGCCTATTCTGACGGGTTTTATTGACCATATAGTATTTTATTCTATTACTCTGCTGTGGTTTGCTTAACCGTTTCTTGCCTGTAGGGCATTGACATTGGTCCCAACTTTTTTCTTTACAAATAACTTTGCTAGAGTATATGTAGCAGGAATTACTTGCATATTACCAAAAATGAAATTACCAGGTCAAAGGCAAGAAGCAATTTTATAGCTCTGTTTAATATTGCCACATTTCTTTCAAAAAAGGTAGGTTTGATTTACATGCCTTTAGCTAAATGATTCCCTTTGTCTCCACAATATTTTACCATTTTTATTTATCATTTTATTAACTACATGATGGTACCAAAAACATTTTTTTTAACGTTTATTTATTTGAGAGAGAGTGTGTGCAAGCAGGGTAGGGGTAGAGAGGGAGAATCCCAAGGAGGCTCCGTGCTGTCAGCTCAGAGCCTGACTCAGGGCTTGATCCCACAAACCCTGAGATATGACCTGGGTTGATTGAGTTGGATTCTCAACTGACTTTGTCACCCAGGTGCCCTGGTACCACAAGTATTTTTATTTTTTAATTTTTTTTAGCGTTTATTTATTTTTGAGAGACAGAGACAGAGTGTGAGAGGAGGAGAGGCAGAGAGAGGGAGACACAGAATTCAAAGCAGGCTGGGAACTCAGAGCCTGACACGGTGGGGGGGGGCGGGGGGGGGGAGGGGGGCGGCCTCGAACCCATGAACCACGAGATCATGATCTGAGCTGAAGTTGAAGCTCAACCGAGCCACCCAGGTGCTCTGGTACCAAGAACATTTTTTTGGAATTTTTAAAAAATACTTATTTTTGAGAGAGAGAGAGAGAGACAGTGTAAGCAGGGAAGGGGCAGAGAGAGAGGGATACAAAATCCAAAAGAGGCTCCAGGCTCTGAGCTGTCAGCACAGAGCCTGAAGCTTGGCTGGAGCACACAAACTGTGAGATCTTGACCTGAGCTGAACACTTGATTGACTGAACCACCCTGGTGCCCCGCCCCCCCAAAACATTTTTAATGCTGTATTGCTTTCATTGCTATTCAGGTTTCTCTCTCTCTCTTTTTTTTCCTCTATTTGTCTTTAGTTGTTAGCTTTTGAAACCATAGTAATAAAGGCTTAAACAGTGGTATTCTCTTTCTCCAGAATCCATTTTCCTTTCTTAACACTAAGGGATGGTGTGTTGACTACCATAAATAGAATAAAGCTCTGATCAGAAGTTCATAGATCTTCACAGAGTACAGTGTTAGTTCTACGTTGCAAAGGTTTGAATCATCTCCAATTAGCTGCTGCATCCTGTTTAGTTTTAGATTGAGTCTTCAGTGTGCTGAGTGGCTTTCTGGTGGCTAATAGCTGTTACTGAGCAGTTCGCTGGTGCTTCATTTAACTTTCAATTAATTGACTTGTCAACATGAAATCAGACTGAACAACTAAACTCTCCAAAACCTCTGCCCCCCCCTTTTTTTTTTTTTTTTTTTACTGTTTATGGATTGTGTTCTTTAGATGAAAGGTTAAGATTTTCTTTCCTGGTCCCATAAGGAAAAATCACCAAATATACCCCATCGTGTGTGTTTTAAAAAAAAAAAATGTTCCAGTGAATTAGTTTAACAACTTTTTGATAAAAATGAAACAATCGGAATCACACGTTTTTAAAATTGAAGAATAGTTGACACGCGAGGTTATGTTAGTCTCACGAGGTTACGTTAGTCTTGGGTGTGCAGCATAGTAATTAGATAAGCCTACAACTCTTACCAGACTGCACCATCACAGCACCACTGACCGCTCTCTGTGCTTTGCCTTTCATTCCTGTGACTTCCTCATTACACCTCTTTCCGGAACCTGGAGGCCCGCACCTTACACTCCATCCGTTTTGCCCAATGCCACATCCCTTTCCTCTCTGGCAACCACCAATTTGTTCTTTGTATTTATGGACGTTTTTGCTTTTTTTGTTGTTTATTCCTTCGTTTTAGTTTTTAGATTCCACACATGAGTAAAATCATACAGTATTTGCTTTCCCCCTTCTCTGAGGAAATATATCCATAAATACATTGCCAAGAGTGATATCAAAGAGATTGCTGCCTATGCTTTCTTCTAGGAGTTTTATGGTTTTAGGTTTTACATTTAGGTCTTTGATCTGTTTTGAGTTTCTTCTTGTGTATGGTGTAAGAGAGTGGTCCAGTTTTCTAACCACCATTTATTGAAGAGACTTCCTTTTCCCCGTTGTAAATTCTTGCCTCCTGTTTTGTAAATTAACCATGTAAGCATTGGCTTATTTCTGGTACTCTATCCTGTGGTATTGATCTGTATGTCTGGTTTTGTGCCAGGATCATACTGTTTTGATTACTGTAGCTTTGTAGTATATTTTGAAATCTGGGGTTGTGTTGCCTCCAGCTCTGTACTTTTCCAGATTGCTTTGGCTATTCAGAGACTTTTGTGGTGCTGTATGAATTTTAGGTTTAATTGTTCTAGTTCTGTGAAAAATACTTTCATACTTTGACAGGGATTATGGCTATCTGTAGATTGCTTTAGGTAGTATGGACATTTTTTTTACTGTTTATTTTTGAGAGGGTGCAGGCGGGGGAGGGGCAGACAAAGGACAGAGGATCCCAAGTGGGCTCTGCATCAACAGCACTGAGCCCGTTGTGGGGCTTCAACTCAGAAACCACGAGATCATGACCTGAGCCGAAGTCAGATGCTCAACTGACTGAGCCACCTACGAGCCTCGAGGTCGTATGGACATTTAACAGTATTCTTCCTGTCCAGGAGCATGATGTATCTTTCCATTTGTTTGTGTCATCTTTAGTTTCTTTCAGCAGTGTTGTATGGTTTTCAGAGTACAGGGTTTTTTACCTCCTTGGTTAAGTTTGTTTCTAAGTATTTTACTCTTTTTGGTGTAATTGAAAACATCATTGCTTTCTTAATTTTTCTTTCTAGTACTTTGTTATTAGCGAATAGGAACACAATATATGTACAGATTACTGTATATTTGTTTTATGTCCTGCAAATTTACTGAATTCATTTATTATTTCTAATAGTTTTTTGGTAGAGTCCTTAAGGTTTTCTGTATAGTATCATGCTATCTGTCACAGTGACAGTTGTACCAGAGTTGTACTTTTTTCTTTTTTCAGAATTGTACTTTTTAAAAATGTTTATTTACTTTTGAAAGAGACAGAGTGTGGACTGGTGAGGGGCAGAGAGAGGGAGACACAGAGTCTGAAGCAGGCTCCAGGCTCTGAGCTGTCAGCACAGAACCAGATATGGGGCTTGAACTCATGAACCACGAAATCATGACTTGAGCTAAAGTCGGACTCCTAACCTACTGAGCCACTTAAGTGTCCCCAGAGTCATACTTTTCTTGGTAGTTATTATTAGAAATTTTTATTAATTGTCTGTTATTTTGGGAGCGGTTGCCTATAAATATGGAATAAGTAAAATTTAAGAGAACAGTTCTAAATGTTGCTTTGAACAGATATGATGTATATTTATTTGTTTTAATTTGACTGTAGATATAGTTTGAAGATTTTGAAATGTCTAAAAAAATATGATTGGGGCACCTGGGTGCCTCAGTGGGTTAAGCATCCAACTTCAGCTCAGGTCATGATCTTACAGTTCATGGGTTCGAGTCCTGCATCAGGCTCTGTGCTGACAGCTCAGAGCCTGGAGCCTATTTCTGATTCTGTGTCTCCCTCTCTCTCTGACTGTACCCTACTCCTGCTCTGTCTCTCTCTCTTTCCCTCTCAAAAATAAATAAATGTTTAAAAAAATAAATTTTAAAAATATGATTATAACACAAACTTACTGTTAAAACTGATATATATTTACTCTTGGTATTTAGTTTCATGTTATCAGAGTTTTCTTTGGAATAAGAGATTGACTCTTAGCTTCTGGAAACTAATCAGTGTATGTGCATTACTGATATTATTTTATATATGAAATTTGGTATTGGAATGACTTTGACTATGATAAATTCACATTCTAACAATTGTTTTTCCTTTCTGTGAAAAAGTACATGGAGCTTAGTTAGAAATTTTGCTTGCTTTCAGAAATTAAATTTTTGAGTAAAATCATTTTAAAACTGTGATTGTTTTGTGGCACTGTGATTGTTGGGTTGCTCAGTCAATGAAGCACCTGGCTCAGGATTTTGGCTCAGATCATGATCTCCCAGTTTGTGAGTTCAAGCCCCACATTGGACTCTGCACTGACACCGCAGACCCTGCTTGGGACTGACTCTCCCTCTCCCTCTTTCCCTCTCTCTCCCTGCCTCTGTCCCTCTCCTCCTCTTTCCTTCTCCCCCCCTCTCCCTCTCAACATAAATAAATACGCTTTAAAAAAAAACTGTGATTGTTCATTATAGTGGATTTGGGAGCTAGAATTAGGAAAGCAAGTGAGGTCAATATGGGTAAAATACTGCCTTGCTGTTGGCTCTCCCCAAAGGGAAGCCATTCCAGAGGGATATATTTGAACACGTGAAACAAAGCCATCGACATGTGCTTTATACCCCACACCCTCACATACTCCAGAAACACACAAATTCTAGAGACTGGTCTGTCCTCTGCGGATCCTAGAGTCCAGTTCTTGAATCCCTATTTCCTATTCTTCCTCACACTTAAAAAAAAAAAAACGTTTTAAAATGTTTTATTTATTTTGACGGAGAGAGAGGGGGAGACACAGAATCTGAAGATGGGCTCCAGGCTCTGAGCTAGCTGTCAGCACAGAGCCTGATGCAGGGCTCGAACCCACGAACTGTGAGATCATGACCTGAGCTGAAGTCGGATGCTTAATGGATTGAGCTACCCAGGCGCCTCGCTCACACTTTTTTTAAAATCAGTATTCTTTTAGAAAGTGTTAAGAGTTCATTGTAGCTACTTTAAATGTGCTCTACAAAGTCTTTCTTTGTTACCATTAAAATTAAGTATTGATGAAAGCCTTTGGAGGAAACTTTTGAACCATTTTTTCTTTGTTCTTATTCTCAACTTTAGAACCTACTTATTGCTATGCTAATAGCAACAGTAAAGACTACAATTTGTGTACTTTGTGTGTGTCTTAATCCTCTGAACAACCCTGTGATTTGTAAATGGGGAAACTGAAGCTGGATAAAATGTAGCAACCCTCTCAAGTGTGTATACCTAGCAAGTGGTGAAGCGAAGGTGCAACTCCTAGAGTGTGATTTGGACTGTGATTTTGATGTTGGGGCACTGCTGTAACTTCCACACTGAGGACTTGCCGCCTCTCCTGCCTAGCTCTGGAGATCCCTGGCTTCCCCAATTAATGCAGTTTTAACCTATGTAACCAATTTTTTAGTAGTCAGATTTTGTATTCTTTTCTTTGATACAGTCTAAAATTGAAATTTTATTCTTCAGTGAGGTAGGGATAAAAGGAAGAACCGTACTGTCTTAGGATATCAGCTTATGGGCATTGCTGGGCAGATAACTCAGAGTTCATGAGCATCCTTTTGAATTCCCGCATTTCTACTGGGATCGTTTTATTACATCTCAGTTAAGTTTCCCTGTGGAAGTTTTCCCCACTGTGGACATCCCAATATTAAGCAGTTGAAATGTCCATAGTTTTCCTCTTCTGTGGCTGTGCCTTGATATCTCAAACCCTCTAATGATTATTCAGTTGCTTTGATTCTTATTCAGAGTCATATTTCTTCTCTGTATATTTCTTTGTGCCTTGAAAACCAGTCATAGGTGTGGGTGAGGATAGATGTGATGGCAGAGAAGGTGGATTAAGAGCAAAACAAAGGAACAAGGAAATGGTGCACGTGGATTAAAGCAGTAAGACAAAGTATAGTTGTGACCAGAGCTGGGATCACATGTAGGATGGGCAGATCAGGACCAGAAATCAAATTGTACATTTGGGGAGGAGGATTTAGAAGGGAGACCATAGCACTCTAAATTAAATAAACTGTTTACATAAAAAATTTCTTAGGGTAGGATTGCTTTAGGATTTATATGTAACTTTTAAAAATGTTTAATGTCACAACTTTTCATGCTTATAATAACTCTGTTTGGGACATTTAAAAAGTGGGAATGTCAAGTAAGTAACCTTTAAAACACTTTCTAATCATGTCAGTGATATTTTGGAATGGGCTGTCTCCATTTAAGTCAGATTTCCAGGAGATGGACTTAATTAACTTTTGGATGAGAAATAAAGATGTTTAGAGTGGAAAGTGACCATAAAATTAATCACATATTATCATTTTATAGCACATTGCTGTTTTAATCATAAAAAACTAAATCCCTTGGAGATTCAGTAACTATATCCAAGAATTTATACATAATGTTGTCACTTTTTTCTTTTACTTTCTTGAATGTATGTCCTATCTCTCCATCTGGATTAGAAATTCTTTAAGGCAAGTGTTCATGTCTTTTGTATTATATCATTCACAATGTCTAGTATTGTGGGCATTAAATAAATGTGTTAAGTGAATGACTTTCTCATGGTTGCTCAGGATTTTTTGTTCTTGTGCATTTCAAATTCTGTTTCCTCCTATTTAATACTTATTTTGAAGTCTTTTTCTCTAGAACAGCGTTCCACACTAAATTTTAATCTTTTATCTTTATTATTGCTTTGATTTGACTTCTGTCACTGAAGTCTACTCTCAACTTTTCAACTTATAAAGTCTTTTCTTTTACCAACTTTTAATTGTGACACTTTCCAAAATTAAAAAAAATTCATGGGATAGTATAACAATGACCTGTATATCCATCTAGACCTCTGGAGCCAACAATTGTTTATATTTTTCCTATTTGTTTTATCTGTGTATTTATGTTTTTTAGGGATAAATGTCAAGATGTCTATAGCATACTTTTGCCTTTTGTCAAACCACATAAACTCACTTTCTTTCCCAATTTTTAACATTTTCTCTACTGCCATATTATAAGGATTTCATTCTTAAGATATTTTTATTTATTTAAACATTTTTTTTAAGATTTATTTATTTTTGAAAGACAGAAAGAGACAGAGCTGTCAGCACAGAGCCTGTCACGGGGCTTGAACCCACGAACTGTGAGATCATGACCTGGCCCGAAGTTGGATGCTCAACCAACTGAGCCACCCAGGCATCCCTTTTAAGAAAGATATGAAAGTAGGGTGAGGTCCTGAGAAAAGCAGCTGGCATGATCAAGGAGATAATTCAAAAGATTAAGACCTTTCTGTTTTGAAAGATTAATACCCAGGGGAGATAGGGAAAAAGTCAGAAACTGAAAATAGAGGTTTCCTTCAGTGTGTAATTCTGTAGCTAAAAGGTATGTCATGAAGCTTCAGAGTGAACATCATAGGCTAAGCAAAAATTCTTGTCTCATCCATTAAGTAGAGACAGAAGAAACTTTTACCCTAGATTTATATGCCCTTGGACAGGACCCTGAAATTTTTCACACAGCAATAGCCCTGTGCCCTATTTTGGGTTCTCTAAGAAGTTAATTTATGGAATACAGAAAAATAGCTAGAAAGCAGAGCTCAGGAATGGTCCAGTCCAGTTTGCAGACTGCTTTTATAGGGCCCTTGAGCTAAGACTTGTATTTATATTTTAAGTGATTGGAAAAAATTGGGAAGAATAACGTTTAGTGATGAATGGAAATTACACGACAATCGAATTTCGGTGCCTATAAATAAAGTTTTATTTGGCTACAGCTGTACTCACTCACCTGTGTACCATCTATGTTGGCTGCTTTCGTGCTGCACGGCAGAGACCGTGAACTTGAGAGCCTAAAGTGATGACTCTCTGGCGCTTTACGAAGTTCGCCGATCTCTGGGATAGACTAACAGCTTTATTTTCCAGGTAAAGAAAAGATTGTAGTGAATAGAGTAAAAAATAATAAGTATATGAAAAGAATATAGAAATGGTACTAAGCAGCATTTCTTTTCTGTTACTGTGCTTTCTAGGACAGAAGCCATTAGCCTCCTGTGACTTTTTAAATATAATTAAAATTAAAACAATTCAGTTCTTTAACTCTCTTAACCACATTTTAAGTGACAGATGGCCGAGTGTGTAGTTGACAGTGCAGATGAGAATATTTCCATCCTGGGGGCACCTGGGCGGCTCCGTCGGTTAAGCATCCCACTCTTGATTTTGGCCCTGGTCACGATCTCGTGGCAGTAAGGTGGAGCCCTGAGTAGTGCTCTGTGCTCACAGTGTGGAGCCTGCTTAGGGCTTCCTCTCTCCCCCCTCTCTCTGCCCCCTCCCCTGCTCTCTCTCAAAATAAATAAAAACTTAAAATTAGAAAAATTAACATTAAAAAAAAAGAATATTTCCATCCTTGCTTAAAGTCCTGTTGGGCATTGCTGCATAATAGTAAATACATAGTACTTTGTACCAAGCACTGCTCTGGAATCTTCTTATTTGTTTTATTTTTTTCTTAATGTTTTTATTTATTTTTGAGAGAGAGAGAGAGAGAGAACAGGGGAGAGTCAGAAAGAGAGGGAGTCACAGAATCTGAAGACAGCCTCCAGGCTCTGAGCTAGCTGTCAGCACAGAGCCTGACATGGGGCTCGAACCCACAAACCGTGAGATTATGACCTGAGCTGAAGTTGGACCCTTAACCGACTGAGCCACCCAAGCACCCCTGGAATCTTCCTAAAACAGCTTGAAGCAGGAGTTATTATTACTTCCATTCTACAAATGAGAAAATTGAGTGAAGTGAAGAAACTTACCCACGATCACACAGCTAGTCAATGTCATTTTCATGATTTAAACTCAGGCAGCACAGCTTCAGAGTCCCTGCTCTCGATCACTTGGTACTGAACAAAGTCCAAAGTAAGGAACGGGCTTAATTGTGGCACAAGGGATTCACCTTCTACAGATTTTGAAACTCAAAACCTAGAAAGTTCTATAGAATATAATAGCTGTGTTTCTTCCTAAAAGAAATCTAGAAATGTGAACTGGATTAGCTTTTTAGGGATCTTTCAGTCTTCATTAAGATACATTAAATAGAGTGGATTCTGAAATATCTTCATAGCAGTGTTGACCTCTTATAATTAGTGAAAATAATCTTGGCAGAGTAAGCCATCACCTGGGAATTTTGCCTTCACAACAGTTACATATATTTCTGTTAATTATTCAAGCATTCTGTAATGCTTAAATGTCTTGTCCCATTATCTTTTTAGCCAAAATTTAGACTAATGATAAAGATGTTTTAGGCAAGGACACACAGTTAAATTTTTTGTGTATGCTTGAGACAGTGTTGCCATTGAATAATTTCATTTGCTTATATGATGCTGTTTTCACTACTATTTACAAAGTATATAGTTTTTAATGTTTTTTCTTTCTTTCATTATATATCAAGAATATCAGGTTAGCATTTATGTTCGCAGATGAGCAATGTAGTTTAGGCATTCCCTATTCTGGATATTATTAGATTTATTTGCTTTTATTCACTTAATGAATATGTAGCACTTTATGTTTCAGGCAGTGTTTTTAAGTACTTTATACATGTTAACTCATTCCTCATACCTCTATGAGGTAAATACTGTTTCCCCATTTTGCAGATAAGAAAACTGAGGTGTTAAATAACTTGACCAAATACTAAGTGCTGAGATTTGAATCCAGGCAGACTGGCCCTAGAGTCTGTACCCTTTGCTTTTCCAGTGGTAGTGTAGTATTACTTTGTACAAACTAAAATTTAGTTTGTACATCAGACATTTTGTCTCACTTTTGGGATATTAGCAAGTGTAGGAGACTGCTTAGCAGTACCAGTGAACAAGATCAGAATGACAAATATGGCTTTGTGCCATTCCAGGTAGCCCCATGATTAGAGTCCAGAGGCAGCCATGGTAGTCAAACCTATTAAAATACTTGTCCAAGATAAACAGCTCCTATGTAAATGTTTTTGGTTAGCACATAAAGTACTTCAGGGCATAAATTACTTACTGGCATTCTGTCATGAATGAATTCCATTGAGCCCCTATGAGAATGGATATGTATTATGGGTCCTGCAGATCTTTGAATATATCTTGGAGACATTTGGGGAGCTTCAGTAGGAAGTATGGCTTGGGCAAAAGTCATGAACAGACACTTTTCCAAAGAAAACATCTAGATGGCTAACAGACACATGAAAAGATGCCCAATATCACTCATCAGGGAAATAGAAATCAAAACCACAATGAGATACCACCTTACACCTGTCAGAATGGCTAAAATTAACAACTCAGGAAACAACAGATTGGTGAGGATGTGCAGAAAGGGGAACCTTTTTGTACTACTTGTGGGAGTGCAAACTGGTGCAGCCACTCTGGAAAACAGTGTGGAGATTCATCAACCCAACAGCTGCACTATTAAATATTTATCCAGAGGATACAAAAATGCTGTTTCAAAGGGGCACATGCACTCCAGTGTTTATAGCAGCACTATCGACAATAGCCAAAGTATGGAAGGAACCCGAATGTCCATCAACTGATGAATGGATAAAGACCATGTGGGGCACCTGGGAGGCTCAGTTTGTTAAATGTCTGACTTTGGCTCAGGTCAGGATCTCATGGTTTGGGAGTTCAAGCCCCACTTCGGGCTCTGCTGTCAGTGCTGAGCCCACTTTATATCCCCTGTCTGTCTCTCTCTCTCTGTCTTTCTCTCTCACAAAAATAAACAAACATTAAAATATATATATATATATATATATATATATATACACACATACACACATACACACACACAATGGAATATTAATTAGTGATCAAAAAGGATGACATCTTTAACATTTGTAATAACATGGATAGAGCTAGAAAGTATTATGCTAAGCAAAATAAGTCAGTTGGAGAAAGATAAGTATCATATGATTTCACTGGTGGAATTTAAGAAACAAAACAGGTGAACATAGGGGAAGGGAAGGGAAAATAAGATAAAAACAAAGAGAAAGGCAAACCAGAAGAGACTCTTTTTTTAAATAATTTTTTTAAAGTTTATTTTATTTTGAGAGAGAGAGCGAGTGAGAGCACAACAGGGGCAGAGAGAGAGAGGAAGATAGTCCCAAGCAGGCTTCACACTGTCAACGTGGAGCCTGTTGTGGGGCTCAAACTCACCAGCCATGAGATCCTGACCTGAGTCTGAACTGAAACCAGGAGTCGGACACTTAACTAACTGAGCCACCAGGTGTCCCCAAAAGAAACTCTTAAATACGGAGAATAAACTGTGGGTTGCTGGAGGGATGATGGGAGGGGGATGGGCTAAATGCGTGACAGGCATAAAGGAGGAAATGTGTTGGGATGAGCACTGCGTGTTGTGTGTAGTGATGAATCACTAAATTCTACTCCTGAAACCATTATTACATTATATGTTAACTGATTTGGATTGAAATAAAATGTAAAAAATAAATTAAAAAAAAAAAGCTGAACTATAAAAAAAAAAAAAGGAAGTACAGCTTTAAATTCGCCTCTATTTCCTAGGAAGGTGATATAACTTTTCTCCTCTTGCCCCATCGTGGAACTTGATTTGGTCTTTGTGAATTTCTTCACTGTTACTACCTTTGTAGTTGAGCATTCTCCAGTGGAATCAGAGAGGTCCTCCAAAGTTAGATCATCTTTCCATTGTCTGTCTGCTGTCTGCTTAAGAGCAGTAATTGTATTTCTAGTATAGTTGATCTGGAAATTTCTTCTCACTTGGAAGCATTTCTTCACTGCTGTGAGAATGTTTAAGAAAAAGGTGTTAAAAATAAAAATTATTTTTGTACTGTAGAATGAAATAATTGAATTTGAAAAATAGACTTTTAAGAACAGCATCTATATTGATATGATTTAAATATTTTAATTTTTTAGAAATTTTATAACTTAAAAAGCATTTAGAAATTATTGGAGACATTTGCAACTGAAAATATTTTGTTGTAATTTAGTTGCATAAAAGCCCACTCAGTGAATGGATTTATAAGAGAAATGTTTAAATATCATACAATTTTACATATCAAACATGTCAAATTACTTTTCAGTTCTAGGCATGATCTCCAATTGTTTATATTCTAATTCTGTGTTTCCTCATTTTCAGGCTGAAATAGAACTATTCGTGAACAGACTTGATTCGGTGGAATCTGTTCTTCCTTACGAATACACGGCGTAAGTTTTTTAGCTTGATTTTTATATAAAATTGTATGTAACTCGGAATGCCTGGTTAGCTCAGTCAGTTGAGTGTCCATTGAGTGTCCAGCTCTTGATTTCTGCTTAGGTCATGATCTCGGGGTCATGGAATCGAGCTCCACATTGAGCATGGATCCTGCATGGGTCCTGCTTAAGATTCTCTCTCTAAAATAAAAAAATAAAATAAAGTTGTATATGACTTTTCAGAATTTTGTACTTTTAGAATTTTATTTTCTCCACAGTTATGGATAAATTTATATGTACTTTAAAAATGTATAGGGCCTAAAAATATTTTTCTTGTTTTTTAAATTTTTTTTTTATTTTTGAGAGACAGAGAGAGAGCGTGAGCAGGGGAGGGTCAGAGAGAGGGAGACACAGAATCCGAAGCAGGCTCCAGGCTCTGAGCTAGCTGTCAGCACCGAGCCTGACGTGGGGCTCAAACCCATGAACTGTGAGACCATGACCTGAGCCGAAGCCGGATGCTTAACTGACTGAGCCACCCAGGCACCCCTAAAAATATTTTTTAAAGGGTATTTTTTATTTCCAAGGTAGGGTTAAAAGGTGAAAAGTGATCTTCTCAATAGAAGCACCAACTAAAACAATGGATTCCTTTTTTATCTGAGTGGACAAAAAGCCATTATGTTTTCTTTAAATTTTATAGTCATGGGGCGCCTGGGTGGCTCAGTCGTTAAAGTATCCAACTCTTTTTTTTTTTTTAATGTTTGTTTATTTTTGAGAGAGAGAGAGCAAGCAAGTGCATGAGTCGGGGAGAGGGGCAGAGAGAGAGAGGGAGACACAGAATCAGAAACAGGTTCCAGGCTCTGCACTGTCAGCAC
This sequence comes from Suricata suricatta, assembly GCF_006229205.1. Classification (NCBI taxonomy): domain Eukaryota; kingdom Metazoa; phylum Chordata; class Mammalia; order Carnivora; family Herpestidae; genus Suricata; species Suricata suricatta. Next base: position 11,361,945 of record NC_043703.1, on the reverse strand, counting down.
AGAGGTTGACACAAGGCACAAACTCACTAATGTGAGTTGAAGTCTGATGCTGAGCCACTGAGGCGCACCATAAGTCACCAACTCTTGATTTCGGCTCAGGTCATGATCTTATGGTCGTGAGATTGAGCCCTGAGTTGGGCTTCGTTCTGATAGGGCCTCCTTGGGATTCTCTCTCTTCCTTTCTCTCTTTGCCACCTCCCTCCCACAATAAATAAACTTAAAAAATAGACTTTTTCATTATAAAAAATCCACAAAATTTTAAGTTTATGTATTTATTTCGAAAGAGTGCATGTGTGTGCTGCATGAGCAAGTAGGAGGAGCAGAGAGAGAGAAAGAGAGAGAATCCCAGAGCCCAACAGGGGCTCAATGCCACCAACGGTGAGAGAGAGAGAGAGAGAGAGAGAGAGAGAGAGAATCCCAGAGCCCAACAGGGGCTCAATGCCACCAACGGTGAGATCCTGACCCAAGCAGAAATCAAGAGTCGGAAGCTTAACTGACTGAGCCACCCAGGCACCCCAAACCCCCACACAATTTTAGAAACAAAATTCTTTTTTTTTTAATTTTTTAAATGTTTATTTTGGAGAGGGAGACACAGAGTGCAAGCAGAAGAGAGGCAGAGAGAGAGGAAGGCAGAGTCAGAAGCAGGCTCCAGGCCCTGTCAGCACAGAGCTCGTTGTGGGGCTCCAGCTCACCAATGGTGAGGTCATGACCTGCTCAACCAAACCACCCAGGTGCCTCTAAACAAAATTCTTATGCCCCTTATAGTCAGTCCCCAGAAATAATTGCTTTGTTTTCTGCTCCTCCACATTTTTTCTCTGCATATTCTAATGTACCTAACCATGTCTATACATTTTTGTTTTAAACAAAATTTGTACCTTGTTTTTCTCACCAAATCTATTACAGGCATCTTTTCTGTTAATACACAGACAGCTATAGCTACCCCAGTCTTTTTCGTCATTGTTTATGGTTTTTTTTTTTTCAAGTAAGCTCTCACCTATTGTGGGACATGAACTCATGACCCTGAGATCAAGAGTTGCATGCTCTACCAATTGAGCCAGCCAGGCACTCATTTATTATTTCTTTGTAGAGATTATATCGAGTTGTGTATGATTTGTTTCACTAATTCTCTGTTTATGAACATTTTTTATTATTTTTTTAATTTTTTTTTTTTTAAATTTTGAGAGAGAGACAGCATGAGCAGGGGAGGGTCAGAGAGAGAGGGAGACACAGAATCTGAAGTCAGCCTCCAGGCTCTGAGCTAGCTGTCAGCATAGAGCCCGATGCTGGGCTTGAACCCACGAACCATGAGATCATGGCCTGAACTGAAGCCGGACACTTAACTGACTGAGCCACCCTGGTGCCCCTAACATTTTATTATTTTAACTTTTTTGATATTACAAAAAATTCTACATGTATGTATTATGTTTATTCTTTTATCACTGTATACCATATTGAGTATAAAACAGTTGCTAAATTGTAGCTGGCTTCTAAATTTTTATGGTATCTAAGAGTTTTAAAAGAAAATCTGTGCTTACTATAGAAAAAAGCACACAGCAAAAAGTGAGACTATCTTATTAGAATCCAGACGCCTAACTATGTATAAGAAGAAAGTACACCGTTCGTAAATGGATGGACTATTATTTATGTAACTATTGGAGACTAAATGCTCTTTTTAGTTTTTGTTTCTTTTGTTTTGTTAAATAAACAAACATATCTCCTGGAATCTTTGTGGGATGTGTCTGGGGAAATTTAATGGATCTCTTACATCACTACATGGAAAGTCTTCATTTGAGGACTCTCCAGGTCCAGTTTTGTGTTTGTGTGTTTTTAAGATTTTATTTTTAATCTCTACACCCAACGTGGGGCTCGAACTCATAATGCCATGATCAATACTTGCATGCCCCACCAACTGAGCCAGCCAGGTGCCCCTACCCAGCCCATTTTTTAATCACCCAAGATTATCTTTCTGTTGGGAAACTTATCTGTAGCCATCACTGCATGGGTCTTAAGTACTCCCGTTCATTCCAGAATGAACACACAACTCTCCTTAATCTTCTATAGCAAAGCTGAAATTTGACTCTAATGTTTAATGCAAATTATTTTAGAATCTGGTTAACAATACAAGGGAATTACAGAGAACCTGATAGCAGACTGAATGTGCCTTCTTCACAATTCCCTGTTCTCTAGGGCCTCTCGCCACGCTTCTCATGTTGGGATGTGTTCAGCATTGCTGAGGGATGAGGCAGAAACCCAGGGAACTTTGACATGTCTTCCTGGAATGTTATTATTAAGTAAAGTTTTGGATTAGAAAGTTAGAACAAAAGGAGATAAGTTATACAAAATTCCCTTGAAGAAGAAAGATACCAGTTTTATCATTGGAATGAGCAAAATAAGTATAATGTGTTAACTCTTTAAATCTGTAATTTACATCTTCATAAAAGATATTCAGACATCAGTTTTCTCAGGCGTAACTTTCTGATGTTTTGTCTTTTTTGCCTTGGAACTTGGAGTGTGAACATATTTCTTACTCACCTCTAGGGCTACTGGAATGATCAGTACTAAGTTTCTGCCTTCTAGAGTGCATAGGGCTTGATATGCCATTGTTTCCTTTCATGTGTAAAATCTTCCATACTTTCCCCCTCCCCAGGTTTGATTTTTGCCAAGCATCAGAAGGAAAACGCCCATCTGAAAATCTTGGTCAGGTGTTATTTGGGGAAAGAATTGAACCTTCACCGTATAAGGTTGGTATTCAGTGTTATATAAAGGTTAACTTGGTTGTTTCTTCCTTTCTCTTTCATTTGTCCTTTTTTCTTTTCTTTTTTCCCTTCCAGAAAAGCCTAAAATAACTTAGCTATTATAGCTGAAGAGGATTTCATTTCTCTTTTAGCTCGGGGATAATTTTTTTGGGGGGGATAATTTTTTAATGTTACGGTTTTGAAGGCTCCCTCTCCTCACCATATGTCCTAGACAGATTTGTCTTCACAAACATTCAAGTAGCAGTATTCTAAATGATGAGGTGGCAGCCCAAAGGAGCGTCCCCCGCGCCTGCCTGATGTTACCGAGGGACCAGACCCAGCCTCAGGCATGGGAAGTTGCCCCCGCTGCTCCGGCTCTCCTTCCTCCTTGGGAGAATTCATGCATATTTACCTGTTCCCCCTCACCAGGTGTGGCACCGCTTGGGTTCCCCCACTGGGGGTTTTGGGAAGCTAACCATTCTCTTTTGACCACTAAAAGTATATTTGGAATGTACTCAGTATATTTTAGAAACCAAACTAAGCACAATATAAGATACTCTCTTCAATGTATGTACTCTATCATCACCCAGAATTATTCCTTTTTTTAAGTTATTTATTAAAACAATTTTTTAATGTTTATTTTTGAGATAGAGTGTGCAAGCAAGAGAGGGGCAGAGAGAGAGGGAGACAAAATCTGAAGCAGGCTCCAGGCTCTGAGCTGTCAGCACAGAGCCTGACACAGGGCTTGAATCCATAAACCACGAAATCATGACCTGAGCTGAAGTCGGCCACTTAACTGACTAAGCCACCTCGGTGCCACTATGTATTTATTTTGAGAGAGACGGAGAGACTGCCAATGAGGAAGAGGTGGGGTGGGGGAGGGAGGGAGGGATGGAGAATCCCAGGCAGACTCCACACTGTCAGGGCAGAGCCCAGCGTGGGACTTGATCCCACAACTGTGAGATCCTGACCTGAGCTGAAATCAAGAGTTGGATGTTCAACCAACTGAGCCACTCCCGTGCCTCCTAGAATTTTTTTGTCTTTTAAATCTGTAAACACTTAAGCCCATTTTCCTTCCACATTGCGTAGTACCCTGTACATTTTACACTGTTCTCCTGCTACACAAAGAAAGATGCTCACTCTTTTTTAGAAAAATTAAACTAGTTTATCTTAACAATGTATCACCATATAGAAACTTAAATGGTGCAGAATAATACAAAATAAAAAGTAAACCTATCTTCCCCCAGTTTTACATCAGTTTCTTTTCTGACATTTCCCATGTACTTATAAGCATATATAAATAAAATTAGATTTACTTATTTATGATTTAACATATTCTGCACCGTGAATTTTTTCCTATAAGTCTCTACTTTGGACATCTGTCTGCATTCGTTTTAATTGCTGTAACTTGACTCTAGGTTTTTCCCCAGGCTAATTCCTGTCTCAATGTCTCATCCTTGTCTTCCGCGGCGTAGACCGTGGTTAGCTTCCTCCTCTGCTTCTCACGGAGCCCCGCCATCTATTTTCCTCGGCGCTCACTGTGCTGCGCGTCTGTCCGGCAAACCCCCACCACCCGCCTGACCCTCTCGCGCTGTACTTCACTGTGAAGCACGGGGGAAAGAGGCATAATGTGCAAGTTTAGTCCACATAAGTGTACAGTTGTGCAGTTTTTAGCCGTAAGTCCTCTTAAAATAATTATAATTAAAAATTTTCTACCCTGAAGATGCCAGTAATTTAAAATTTTTTCAGATACAGATTTGAAGGCATCTGGGAAGGAAGGAGCTCAAAGTATACGGACATGGGTATTAGTGCACGGCTAACCGATTGTGTATCATCTTAATTGTGTATCACTCCCTGGTGTGACAGGTTGAAAGATTACTATGGAAATTATTGCATTGTTTTTTATAGTAGAGGGTGACTTTCAGGCATATTTATTAAATTACACAACCTGGGGCACCTGGGTGGCTCAGTCAGTTAAGTGTCCGGCTTCGGCTCAGGTCATGATCTCATGGTTCGTGGGTTCGAGCCCCACGTCAGGCTCTGTGCTGACAGCTAGCTCAGAGCCTGGAGCCTGCTTTGGATTCTGTGTCTCTCTCTGACCCTCCCCTGCTCACCCTGTCTCTTTCTGTCTCTCAAAAATAAAAAAAATTAAAACATTAAAAAACATTTTTTAAATTACACAGTCACCTTAAGATATTCCTATATGGTGTCTCAGCCCCATCATTCTGTTTAGTCATGGCTTTGCCTTGAGGAAAGATGGAAGGGAAGAGCATCAGTAACATCTTCAGCCAACTTGAGGGACAGCAGGAGTTTCTCACAGTAAACGGCTCATAGCAGGTTGCAGATAAACAGAGGGAAGGCCCCCGGAAGAAGTTTTGTCCCTTTGGGGAAGAATTTAAGGACAAAGTACATCCATAGTAGGTTCACATTCAGGATATATTTATTTACAGGGAAAGACAACTTTGCTTATGCAAAGAACCCTTCTTTTAGGCCTAGTGCTTCACACATTTAATTTTGAACCAGGAGTTTATGTAAAATGGAGAAAGATGTGCATCTCACATTTTATATGAATTTCCTCGAAGTTTTTAGGATCAAGATCTGTGCTAAAACAAAATCTGTAAGTCCCCTAAGCTTAATGAGACAGAGTAAGCATTTCTTTTTTTTTTTTTATAAAGATGTTTATTTTTTAAGGTTTTAAAAAAATGTTTATTTATTTTTGAAGGAGCGAGAGACAGAGCATGAGCAGGGAAGGGGCAGAGAGAGGGGGAGACACAGAATTCGAAGCAGGCTTCAGGCTCTGAGCTGTCAGCCCAGAGCTGGACGTGGGGCTCAAACTCACAAACTGTGAGATCATGACCTGAGCCGAAGTCTGACGCTTAACCAACTGAGCCACCCAGGCACCCCTGAGCATGCATTTCTTAAACTAAGGCATAGGTAAACAGAAACATGGAGCTAAGAGATTAGATTTTTGACCAAGTCAGCGATAAATGCATTGACCCATACTTTTCAGTATTGATTCTTTGTCCTTTATTTTCATAGAGTTTTGCCTTATTTTATTTTTTAATGTTTATTGAGAGAGAGAGAGAGAGAAAGAAAGAGTTGGGGAGGGGCAGAGAGAGAGGGAGACACAGAATCTGAAGCAGGCCTCAAGCTCTGCACTGTCAGCACAGAACCTGACACAGGACTCCAACTCATGAATCACAAGATCATGACTTGAACTGAAGTTGGATGTTTAACCATCTGAGTCCCCCAGGTGCCCCTTATTTTTTTTTTATAGTTCATCATCAAGTTGGTTTCCATATAACACCCAGTGCTCTTCCTGGCAGGTGCCCTCCTCCATGTCCATCAACCCCCTTATTTTAGATCCACAGTAAGAACAATGGTGACAACTAGCAACAAAACAAAACTCCAAATCTGCTTTGCTGTCTTTTATCTATGACTCTGTTGAGGTCAGGAAAACAGAAAGACTGTTAGGTGAAGCTGGAGCCACATTCTCATGGTCGTAGAATCTCATCCCAGATCTCACCAGTCATCCTCACTCACCCACTCAGCTAATGCATTCCTGCCAGGCCCTGTGGCAGGTGTGGCACGCAGCAGGGACCAGAGACAAAAATCTCTGCCCTCATGTAGCTTATACTCTGATGAGGAGAAGGAAACAGAATGAATTACTAAAATATATAGTGTGTCAGCTGTGATGTAAAAACTATCAGAAATAAATCAGGGAAGGTGAATGAAGAATCGGCAATTTTAAGTGGGCCAGCGGAAGTCTTGCTGAGAAGGTGACATTTGAGCAAAAGACAGGAGGCAAGGAAAGGAGTGAACCATGTGACTCTCTGGGGGGAATGTTCTCTGTGAAGATAGCAACCAATGTCCCTGTGCTAAGATGTGAGCTTGCCCGGGGTGCCGAAGGTGCTGAAGAAAGTTGGTGTGACTTGAGCAAGTGACCAAGAGAGAATAGCAGGAGACGAGAGCAAAGAAACAATGGGACCACATCACACAGTGACTCCTGTGTAAGGACTTTGGCCCGTATATCGGAGCAGGATGGCTAACACTGAGAGGAACTGAGCAGGCTGCACTTGTCGCAGGGTGACTAGGGCTGCTGTGTTGAGGAGGCCGTGGGAGAGCAAGCAGAGAAGCCAGGAGACTGGTTAGGAGGCCGCCGCAACTGCTGAGATCTGTGTGACCTGATAGTAGCTCAGACCACGGGGTGGACGGGGAGGTGTAGTGATGTGATCGGAATCTCAGAAACTGGCTACGTTTTGAAGGCGGGGTCAGCAAAACAGCAATTACTAAGGGATGGCGTGTAGGGTGTGGACTTAACTGTTTTGTAGAATGGGACAGTCTCTGGGAAGAGCAAGTTCAGAGGGAGTGGGAAATTAGGCATCTAAGTACAGATGTGGAGTAAACACTTCAATATATGTGTCTGACATTTGGAGGAAGAGTGCAGCCTAGACATATACTTTTGAAAATCATCATCAGTGTATAAATGTTACTTAAAGTCCGGAATTGATGAGATCCCCAAGAGGGTGTGGGTATAGATAATGAAGAGAAGGAGTCCAAGGATTGAGCCCTGGGGCATTTGGTGCTGCTAGATGAGGAAGAGGAGAAGGACTCAGGGAAGGAGACTACCTCAGAGGTGGGAGGATTACATGACTTAATAAATGCTTATTATTGCGATTAAACATCCTCTGTAGTTTCACTCTTTTCCTTCACAGTTGAACAGAGTTAACTTCCCTAAACCCAGTAAGCATTGGATTGAGGCGTAAGATTTGCCACTTTTAGTATAACTAGCAATGTCTATGTCGGCTGAATTTAAGTTTGATTAAGGAATCCCTCTGATTCCTTAGTATGTGTACTTCTTTTTTTTTTTTCATTTTCCTCTCTTTAAAAAGGAACATACAAGGTGCATATAACGTTAAGAATATTAAATAATTGCACAGATACTGCTACATTTATAGAAGAAGCAATGTAGCCGAAACTAAACTTTTGGCTGACAGATGGCAGCAGTGGGCTGCACTTGAAGCACTTGCCTGTCCGCTCATGCGCCGAACCTGGTGTAGGTGTTTTAATCACCTGCAAACGATTGGACTGCTTAGAAGTGAAACGTCTGCAAGTTTTTTTTAAAACTCCCTGTAATAAAGTTGGAGTTTATTGAATGGCATACAATTACGGACTATATAGTTAGTTTAATAAATTACAGCCTTTAGAAAACTAGGAAATACATTTAAAATTTTTTTAACTTTTTAAAAAAATGTTTTTATTTATTTTTTAGAGAGAAAGAGAGACAGCATGAGTAGGGGAGGGTCAGAGAGAGAAGGAGTCACAGAATCTGAAGACAGGCTCCAGGCTCTGAGCTAGCTGTCAACACAGAGCCTGACACGGGGCTCGAACTCACAAACTGTGAGATCACGACCTAAGCCGAAGTTGGATGCTTAACTGAGTGAGCCACCCAGGCACCCCTAAAATTTTTTTTAATGCTTAATTATTTTTGAGAGAGAGAGAGAGGGAGACAGTGCAAGTGGGGGGGGGGCCAGAGAGGGGGAGGCCAACATGGGGCTCAAACCCACAAGCTTTAAGATCATGACCTAAGCCGAAGTCAGAGGCTTATCCAACTGAGACACTCAGAGGTGCCCTGGAAATATGTCTTTAAAATGAAAACATATGGGTGCCTGGGTGACTCAGTCAATTGAGCGTCTGACTTCAGCTCAGGTCACGATCTCTCAGTTTGGGGGTTTAAGCCCCACATCAGGTTCTGTGCTGACAGCTCAGAGCTTAGAGCCTGCTTCAGATTCTGTCTGTCTGTCTCTCTCTCTTTCTCTCTCTCTCTGCCCCTCTCCCACTCACACTGTCTCTCAAAAATAAAATTTAAATGTTAAAAAAATTTTTTTTTTATGGGGCGCCTGGGTGGCTCAGTCGGCTAAGCATCCGGCTTCGGCTCAGGCCATGATCTCATGGTTTGTGGGTTCGAGCCCCATGTCGGGTTCTGTGCTGACAGCTCAGAGCCTGGAGCCTGCTTCAGATTCTGTGTCTCCCTCACTCTCTGACCCTTCCCTGCTCTCTCTCCCTCTCTCTCTCTCTCTCTCTCTCAAAAATAAATAAAAACATTAAAAAATCTTTTGTTTAAATAAAATGACATATGGATCCTGATAAAGTAAACTTACATTATGCAGTATGTTATGAATACCATGATTTTTACACACGAAAGAAGTTGTAGGCTCCAAATTGGAGGAATCCTTCATGTTTTAACTTTTTAAACTATGAATTTTCGTTTAAACCTTATTATTTGTTTCAATTTTATTACTAAATAAGATCCTGAAAATTGGCAGTCTTTTCAAATGTGTATAAAAAGAGAATCGCGTTTACCCTGAGCTTTAGACATGAAATCTGACTTTTTCTTGTGCCATCGCAGTCTGTTACTCACTGCGGGGTCTCCATTACCTGGCCCATGGGGGTACTTAACCGACATCCAGCCAATGAACGTACGGGCATGAAAACTTGTCTGCTTATTACTAGAAAGTCTTCAACTCCATAATTTCAAAACATCAGAGGCCATTACTATAGAAAGACTGATGTTCCATTTTGTTCTACATGTGTTTTCCCCCTTCTAGAATTCATTTATATTTAAAAGGTGAGTGGATTGAAATTTTCAAAAATAAAAATAAAAACTGTTACTTATCAAACAAAAAATTGATTTAGATTTTTAGAGAAGCAGTAAGATTAAAATTTAAATTTGTAATTGAAAAATGAGAAATTTAAAAATATTTATTATCAATATTAATGCACTGAAGTAATTTGACGAGACTAGTATATTTATTCTGCTTACGGTGTAGGTGTGAAGGACCTCGATATTTCTTAATTTGCTTCTCACTTTATTTTAATCCAGTTTACATTTAATAAGGAGGAGACCTGCAAGCTTGTCTGTACAAAAACATACCACACAGAGAAAGCGGAAGACAAACAAAAGTTGGAATTCTTGAAAAAAAGCATGTTACTGAATTACCAACATCACTGGTAAGACCTGGAGATTTTGGGCTTTTGGTATTTTACCTTCCCAGATGAAACTTCTGTTCCATTGATTGTATAAATTCATTAATTCTATGACATAGAGCAAATCCATCAATTTCCCTTTTTTGTTGCTAGTCATAGTATGAAGTCTAACTTTTACATGCCAAGGAAGCTAAGCTTGATGGCTTAAAGTATCTCCTTTTAACTGCTTAGATGACTGTAATATCTGTACTTTATTGGTCAATAGACCTGGTGCCTAGAGTACTTCCTTTTTTCATGTGTACTTAACAGACGTATAGTTCTGCTTCGGGAAAAGGAAGTGGATCAGTCGTCTAGGAAAAAACCTGTTACTTTATACTTGCCGGCTATAAAAAAGACGGTGGGAAAACAAATTTAACCTTGTTCAGTGTTTGGTACATAGCAGCTACTTCAAATACAACAGTTATACTTTGAGTAAACGGTTTTTTATTTTATACACATGATGTTACATTACATTAACTAGTACCAGTTTATATTGCAATCAAAAAGCAGTTAAACTTATTTTATTTTTGCTTCTAAAATTGACTTGAAAAAATAAAGTAGATTGACTCTTTATACATAATTCAAATATACAATAATTTTTAAAGGGTCTAAAGATCCAACATTTGAAGTATGATCATTGTTAGTCTTCAAGATTTGCTGACAAATACCTTACTTACTGTTTGTGGGGTCCTAATTTACAAATGTTTTGCCTCTTCTAAAAAGTGTAAGGTACTAGAGACGTGAACAAGAAGACTATCTTCATGTACTTCCTCTTGATGTTTATCCTATCAGTATCTCAGGCTCTTTTGCCCAAGCAGGGGAAGTTAGGGACCACTGATGTCAGTTTGACATGCCCAGATCTTGTGGTTCAAATACTATGGTTGGAGGAGCCTGTCATTCTTTCTTGCCCCCTAAAAGTCCTAGGGAGGCCTTGGGTCACTTGCCCATCCGTGAACTAGTCTGTGATTAGCCAGACCTGGGTAGAATCGGTTGCAGTCTGCTAACCCAGATGAGAACAAGTTTCTCATAGCGGGACACCGTTAGAATCAGGAAGGACACTTGCCCGTTACACTTGTGTCGACTTCTTCCTCTCCTAAGCCTCAGTGCAAACAAGAACTTGAAATCTCCTCATTTCTTTGGCACTGTGAGAATGCTCCGTAATTGCTGAATCAGTGTGACTTGGGTACATTTGCTCATTCATAAGTAATTGAAATTTCCCTTGGTGTTTTCAGTTTGCTTCAAATTGTTCTTAAACAGCCTTCAAAATGCTATCTAATGCTCAGTTCTTAGAGTTTCATGGTATCCTCATCCACCTCCATTTACTCTAACAGCTAGTCATTTGTTGACAGAATGGAGGAGTGACTTCAGGCCTACCGGTGATTTTTAGCTAGTTCCTCTACCCCCTGTTCTTGGAATACTGTCGAGAGGCTCCTGCAGATACGAGAAGCACCTCTTCAGTGGCTTCCTCACTTCAGTAAAATACTTAGAAATATTTTTAACTAATTCATGATGCAATTTACATAGGTACTATTTGATGCCAAAATGCATAATAATAAGAATAAACAATTTAATATAGTTTTTGAAGTTAGCATTCGAACAATGAAACTGATTCAGTAATTTGTGATACGTTTATCAGTTGCACACTTAAACTATATTCTGCCTAAAAAACTTGAAACTAGCTGGTGAATAATCGTTTTCTTGCTGTATTAGAAGAGTTTATGGAGCACCTACCTGGGGGGCTCAATTAGTTGAGCATCCGACTTCGCTCAGGTCATGATCTCACAGTTTGTGGGTTTGAGCCTCATATCAGGCTCTGTGCTGACAGCTTGGAGCCTGCCTCAAATTCTGTCTTTCTCTCTCTCCCTCTTCCTCTCCCCCCCCCACCCCCCTGCTCACACTCTATCTCCCTTTCTCTCATATATCAATAATAAACATGAAAAAAATTTTTTTGAAGTATATGATTTCAGGTCTGAATCTATTAGCAAAACTCTAAGCCATATCACAAATATATCACCTGGAATTGTTGACAGTGGGCTTTAGTCTTTATATTTTTCATTTTAATGTTTATTTTTGAAAGAGAGAGAGAAACAGTTTGAGCAAGGGAGGGGCAGAGAGAGAGGGAGACACAGAATCCGAATCAGACTCCAGGCTCTGAGCTGTCAGCACAGAGCCCGACACAGAGTTCAAATCCACAAACTGCGAGATCATGACCTGAGCCAAAGTCCGATGCTTAACCGACTAAGGCACCCAGGCACCCCTGGGCTTTAGTCTTTAAATCAGTACATTACACATTTGGAAAATCTTGGTTCACATTGATGAATTTAATTAAATCTCAAGTTGAGTGTATTTCTGTCTTTGACTTACTTCAAAAAGTTTTTACAGTGTAATTTGATTTTCAGCATAGATACCAGAGTTGACGGAGATAAAATAGCATGAACCTATAGAAATTTGAAAGACCTTTAAAAGTATAGTGTTCTGTTGTGGAATTTTATTGTGAATGCAGCACTTCTTAATCACCTTTGTACTGAGACATTTTGGGGAGAGCATTAATTATTTTCTAAATTACAAAACAATATATATATGCCTGTGAAAAAACACAAGCAGCACAGGAAAATGTTAAATGAAAAGTAAGTATCTTCTACCACCCTCAGCTTCTTTAATCCTGTTCCCCAGAGGTAGCCCTGGTGTTGCTCATGTGTTCCCAGATAGTCTGTGTGCGTGCAGGCACGTGACAGGAGGGGACCTTTTTAAAATAATGCAGCTGAAATACTGTACATGTTATTCTGCAACTTGCTGATTTCTTTTAAGACAATGCGGGCATTTGTCCAGGCAAAGCACATCTATAGATCTTTGTCTACCTTATTCTTTTCATAATCGTGTAGTCTTACATTCATGAATGAACCGTAGTTCTTCTCCCATGACATTTTTTTTACTTATATCAAACTAAATTTAAAAAAATTTAAAGCAGTTTATTGTCTAGTTGGTTTCCATATAACACCCAGTGCTCATCCCAACAAGTGCCCTTCTCCATGCCCATCACCCACTTTCCCCTCTTCCTCCCCTCGTCAACCCTCAGCTAGTTCTCAGTATTTAAGAGTCTCTTATGGTTTGCCTCCCTCCCTCCCTTCCCTTAACTGCTTTTTCCCCTTCCCCTCCCCCGTGGTCCTCTGTTAAGTTTCTCCAGTTCCACATGAGTGAAGACATACCCCAGTGACATTTTTAACCATACTGCCTTTTAAATGATTAGAATGACTGAATATTAGCTAATATGCCAACCCATTATAGAGAACAGTTCATTAAGAACAGTTAACTTTCTTATCTAAATTAATGAATATTTTAAATTCTAATTTGGGATGTTAGAACACAATTTGTGGATTTTCTTGGCTTGCTGTGTCCTAAGCTACTTTTTGATTCTTGAGACTAGTGTTTGATACCAGCACCAGGCACCGAGTTCACTTCAGCTATACTCTGCGTGGTTTGTGCTTAGACTTCTTGCTCAAGTTTCCAGGTGTTTGTGACATTTATAGAAGTATAATTATAACTGTAACTAGTTATCATAGTACTTAAATTTTCTAGGTTCATAGTTTATTGGACGGAGAGGAGTGTTGGAAGGTATTTCAGTGTAGTCAGTTCTAATCCGGGATCGCAGCAAGCTAGTACTGGGGGAGTGTTTTCAAAAATTCAAAATCCTAATAGATAGTGTCAGCGTACCTTTGTTAAACTACATAGAGTAACTTAGGTGCCAGGCTTCTTTGCTTTTAGCTGTGGTTTTCTGGTGTATTGTGGTAACAAGAGTTATTCTGTTCTGATCGGAGACTCTGGGAATTTAATTTATTGGGAAAAAATAGGTGAGGCTTCGTAGAACTGTTTTAAATGGAGTCCATGGAGGTTAGAGGAAAATAATGGAAAGGAGTCCTTGATGGTAAAAAAAAAAAATAGGGTCCTGTCATTCAACCTTTATCCTTTTGAGTCCTCCCTTTTGCTGTATCAGATTGAAAATAAGATTTTTGGTATTTTTGGTGTTAATAGTTTAAAAAATTACTATTCCCTGGGGCGCCTGCATGGCTCAGTCAGTTGGGCGTCCGACTTTGGCTCAGTCATGATCTCACAGGTTGTGAGTTCGAGCCCCACGTCAGGCTCTGTACTGACAGATCAGAGCCTGGAGCCTGCTTCAGATTCTTTCTCCCCCTCTCTCTGCCCCTCTCCAGCTCATGCTCTATCTCATTCTGTCTCTCATTAATAAATAAATGTTACAAAATTTTTTTTAAATTACTACTCCCTAACTTATTAGCAAGGCAGTAATTGAAAATTATATTCTTTTAATTTTATTACATTTATTTCCAAGTGTTTGTTGTTTTTTTAAAATGCTTCCTATTACCAGGAAGAGGTTATTGTGTCAAGGCATTATGCAAATGATAAACTTAAGATGCTTGCTTTTAAAAAGCCTTAAATTGCTCCTTAATTTCTCATTTGGTAGCTAACACTATAATTTTTATGTAGTACTTTGTCTGCTATCATAGCATAAAGATATTATAATTAATATATTGTATATATTCATTAAATGAATTTCATTCTTTAAAAAAATTAAAGCAATTAACGAATTATTTAAGCTACCAGAAAATCTGAATTATTTATTTTATATAGCATTATTTTATGCTTCTAATATTTTATAGTCTTTCCATGGGAACTGCTAGCCTGCTGGCTGTAATAATAAGCAACTTAATAGTGTAGGTGATTCTAAAATTTGGTATATTGGGTACTATTTAATAGCATTTAAATGTGACGAGACATGTTTTATTAGGTCATTAACGTACACCTTGGGTGCATATAGAATCATAATGTTACTTCCTAAGGCATACATTAATTAACAAATAAAACATGCCCTGGAGTCATCTTATGACTGTAATATAGCTAGTCTATTTTTAGCAGTTTTTTTTAATTTGTATCCTGTGGTGTGCTCTTGGCATTGGGGACCACATGCTCGGACTTCAATGTGGTTAGACAGTGCTGCAGAACCTTTTTCTTTACCTATTCTTTATTTTTAATCCCCTCTAGTTTTATAGCAGCATTTCTTTTAAACGTAAGTTGGATTTACACAATTTTATTAGATAGTACTATAATTTTCACTTTTTCATCTGGCGCTTAAGTTGAATATTTTTCCATCTTGCAGTTATGTTCTTCCCCTTTTTATTGAATTACCTCGTAGTAAAGGACATTTGCTTCTTTTTTTTTTTTTTGAATTTTTTTTAATGCTTTTTATTTATTTTTGAGAGACAGAGAGAGACAGCTGGAGAAGGGGAGGGTCAGAGAGAGAGGGAGATACAGAATCTGAAACAGGCTCCAGGCTCTGAGCTAGCTGTCAGCACAGAGCCCGACGTGGGGCTCTAACCCACGAACCGTGAGATCTGACCTGAGTGGAAGCCAGACGCTTAAGCGACTGAGCCACCCAGGCGCCCCAGGACATTTGCTTCTCTGCTGTTCCATTAAACTGTTCTCAAGGAACTAGATATATTGCTTTGCATCTAATTTAGAGCTTTTGAATGTTCTGCAAAAGGTAAATTATACTTAACAGGTCTAGATGATGATATTAAATTAGCAACTGCAGTAAATTAATTTATAAAACTCCCTTTCCTATATACATTTATAGTTTCAAAGAAGCTATAAAGTCTTTTTCTTCACTACAGTGTATCAATATTGGCATAATGCTATTGCTTATGAAATACTACATTTTATCAAAATTCTTTTATTGTACTTTGAAGGCATTTATAAATACCTAAATTCTATGAAGTGGTAACACAGCCTTGAGCAGTATTTGTTAGTCATGTTTGATGATTTCTAATTTGACTTTTCTTCTGTGCTTAGGATTGTGGATAATATGCCTGTCACGTGGTGTTACGATGTGGAGGATGGTCAGAGGTTCTGTAATCCTGGATTTCCTATTGGCTGTTATATTACAGATAAAGGCCATGCAAAAGATGCCTGTGTGATTAATGTGAGTTCGTGAAAAAAACTCTATGCTACTTTTTAAATATATGTTTTTTTTTGTAGAAGGATTCAATCTTTACCTGGACAAAATTGGTTACATTCATTGTATGATTTGCATGGCTGAAGTGTGATTTGTTACTTAGATCTTAAACTTAACCCAGATTAACAATAAATAAATTTGACTCTAGCACTAAAATAATTTAGATTCATTTCAGCATTCACTGAGAGTGTCTGTTATGTGCTAAGCACTAGGCTAAGGGCTAGGACTTTGTATGTCTTGATTCTATTAAAAGTTAGACTCATAAATCTTATATATATTTTAAAAAAGATTATTGGAGTGCCAAAAAGACCTCATTATAAACCCATGAAATTTGTATTATAAATTTAAGTCCATAAAATAATGTATTGCAAGAATTTGGTATTATACCATTTCTTAAAAGGTAAATGCCTTTATAGGCATTTTTTATATTTAAAAACAATAATAAAGACATTAATATAGAAAGCATTAAAATTTTGGGGGATATGTATTAAATTCTATGGAATCCTGATTTAATCTGTTAGTATGCTGGGTAGTATAAGTTAGCATAAGCGTGATCATGAAACTGGTTTTGCTAATGCTTTTGGGAGAGTTGACCACACACACCTAAATAATCTAGGTTGTTGGTGTAGTCTGAAGTTACAAACTTCTATGTTGAAATGTGTAGGATTTAGCATGTTCATAACATGTAATAATTTGTTTTATGATATGTGTAAGATAGAAAATATTAGTTGTGTTCTTTTTAATGGGTATTTATATGTAAGAATTAAAATATTAAAGAAGCATAATTTGTACTCTGCCAATTAATTTTGGCTTTTGGAGAGCTTAAGCTTAAAACTTAAATGTTTTTATGAGGAAGGATTAAAACTCTGCCTAGCTCAAATTTTCCTACTTGTTGTGCCTCATGTTAAAGTTTTGTTTTGACTCTTGCACAGCCAGTTTTCTACCTTTAAGTTTTGTTCCACAGTCAGAATTCCATGAAAGAGATACATTTTACATCTTCAACCACGTTGATATCAAAATATACTATCATGTTGTTGAAACTGGGTCCATGGGAGCAAGATTAGTGGCTGCCAAACTTGAACCAAAAAGGTAACTCTACAACAAGATAAAAAGTAAATAATGTGGGGATGCCTGGTCGCTCAGTCCTCAGTCGGAAGAGCATGTGACTCTTTATCTTGAGGTCATGAATTTGAGCCCCACATTGGGTGTAGAGATTACTTAAAAAATTAAGTAAAATAAAGGGGGAGAGGTGCATGACTGGCTCAGACAGTGGAGCATGCGACTCCTTATCTCAGTGTCACGAGTTCAAGCCACATTTTGGTCGTAGAACTTACTTTAAAAAACTAAATGAAAATAAAATAGTAAGTAAGTAATATGAGTGAAATTATTCCCAAAGAAAAAATATTTGGGGCCCAGTTAACTTTTTTAAAATCAGTATTCTGGCATTTCGGAACTGATTTTACTAAAACTCCCTTTAGTGTGATTTGTTGCTGAGCTGCGGGTTGTCCAGAGAAACCAGACAGAATGTTTTTCCTGTTACGGCAAGTGGTCAAGCCAAGGTGTCTTTGTTTTGGTTTTCAATCAGGAAGTTTTGACAGCTTTTCTGTGTCCCCCTGAACGGAGAACGTGAGTGGTTGGCACAGAGTTCCCTCTTCCAGTGGAAAAGCATTGCCTCCAGTATTTGCAACTTGACCGCTCCTCAGATGCCCAAATGAGCTGATTTTTTTAAGTAATCTCTCTACCCAACGTGAGACTGGAACTTACAACCCCTGAGGTCAAGAGTTCCAGGCTCTAATGAGTGAGCCCACTGGGCGCCCCCTAAGCAGGCTGGTTGGTGCTGTCATTTCCAAAGTCCCCGTGCAGTGCTAGATACCAGAGTGTGACAGGAGCATTGCGAGAGCATGTCTTCAAGGTTCAGTATTTTTAGTGTGAAAGTACCTGTCTGTATTTGTGAGTTCCTTTTTTGACTGAGTATTCCATTTTTTCCATGAACCCCCATTGAAGTAGTCTTTTTCCCATGCTGCTGTTGGTAAAGAAATGCATGCCATTGTCAGATGGCAGTTAATTTAAACTCCCTCCGTGTTTATTTTTATTGTTTTAAAAATATATAATGCTCTTCAAGTATAATGCTTTTAAAAGTTTGTTTCTAATTTTGAGTAACAAGGTTCTTACATATACTTAGAACTAAGCCTATTATATATATGAAACAAATATTTCTGCTATTGAAAGTGACATAAATAATTTCACCCTTGACTATCAGTAGCATTATAAAATATGTTTAAAATCTCTATAATATTTACCCCTTGTTTTTTAACTGTACTTGATCAGCATCTTGCCAAAATGTTTCCTCCCACAGCTTTAAACATACCCATACAGATAAACCGGACTGCTCTGGCCCCCCCATGGATATAAGTAACAAGGCTTCTGGGGAGATCAAAATTGCTTATACTTATTCTGTTAGCTTCCAGGTGAGTTTGTTTTTATCTCTAGTATTACTCAGAAATTGATTCTAACTTCATACTACTTAAACTAATTAAAAATATTAATGATTAACCTTGTCAAATAGATAAGCTTTTAATGAACTGATTTGGAAGTTTGTCAGTACACCAGGCAACATAATCACCCTAAAAACTAAGTCTCCACTTAAATGAGAAGTATAGTCAATTGGAGAATTGAACCTGATTAAGTGTTAAGTCGTAAGAGATACATAGAAAACAAAAGGTAGAAAATAGACATGGAGGTCGGTTGGGGCACTTGGGTGACTCGGTTAAGCATCCTCAGGTCATGAGCTCACAGTTCATGAATTGGAGCCCTGCACTGGGCTCTCTGCTGTCAGCATGGAGTTGGCCTCAGATCCTCTTTCCCCTTCTCTCTCTGCCCCTCCTCCACTCATTCCCTCCCCGCCCCCAAAATAAATACGTAAACTTAAAACAAATCTTTAGTGGTGCCTGGGTGACTCATTCAGTTAAGCGGCTGATGCTTGGTGTCAGCTCAGGTCGTGATCTCACAGCCCTGCATTGAACTCTATGCTGACAATGTGTAGCCTGCATGGGATTCTGTCTCTCTCTCTCTGCCCCTCCCATACACGTCCTCTCTCTGCCTCTGTCTCATACTCTCTCTCTCAAAATAAGTAAAGAAACTTTAAAAAAATATTTAAGAAAAGGGGGGCATCTGAGTGGCTCAGTCAGTTGAGTGACCAACTTCAGTTGAGGTCATGATCTCAGGGCTTGTGAATTTGAGCCCCACATGGGCTTGCTGCTGTTAGCACAGAGCCCACTTCTGATGCTCTGTCCCGGTCTCTCTCTGCCACTTCCCTGCTGGTGCTCGCTCTCTCAAAAATAAACAAAACGTTAAAGAAGTTAAAAAGAAATAAATGAAAACAAAAGAAAATAGGCACAGAGGGTGGTATGAAAATGTCAAAGAATTATGCAACAAGCATTTGGGAGAGCAACACAATTTTTTCTTCTAAAGTTTATTTTTGAGAGAGAGCAGGAGCATGGGAGGGGCAGACAGAGAGAAGAGAGAGAATTCCAATCAGGCTCCACCGGCACAGAGCCTGACATGGGGCTTAAACCCATGAACCGTGAGATCATGACCTGAGCCGCAACCAAGAGTCAGATGCTTAACACCACTGAGCCATCCAGGTGTCCCAGCAACACTGTTTTTAAGTCTGGATTAGTATAAACTTTAATTGAGAATTTCCTGATGGTAGATGGTTTGTATAGATTCTTAGGGAATCAAGGAAGTGTTTTCATTAATGGAGAAGTTTCTTAAGGAAGAAGTTCATTTTATGAGAATCTTAGGAAGTATTCCACCTCTGTTTTTAATAAACTATCTTGCCAGTTGAATGTAGTTGAGACATTTACTCTCCCTATGTAGGGTGTAATTTCATAAGCCTAGTGCAACAAACACTATGTATTTCCTCTTAGGCATTAAGAGTTCTTTGTGGATGACACCTGCCAGCCACTCAGTGTATCTGAGTTATGACTCTGGTGTCTCAGTGTCGTGGGTAGATGGCATTAAAGGGTGTAAAGAATAAGTTACACCCCGCAAGACTTTTTAAAAAGTACAGGTAACTAGGTACTTTTAGGAATTCTCATTTTTATTTGCTGCTTAATCTCATTTTGATTTTCCCCAAAGCTTGAGTTAGAGCTAAACTCCCTTAAACTGACTAAACCAAGTTATTATAATGAGAAATTACATTTGTTAATTGAATGGAAGGTCAGGCTTTGAGTAGAAATGTTTGGATTCTTAACATTCTTTGTCAGCTTAATGAGTTTTGTTTTGTTTTGCTTTTTTCCCCCTAGGAAGATAAAAACATCAGGTGGGCTTCTAGATGGGACTATATCCTGGAATCTATGCCTCACACCCACATTCAGTGGTTTAGGTAAGAGGACAGAGTTAATTCTCGGGGTGCTTTGTGCTCATTCTGTATTTTGTCCCTTTGAATATTACCTTTGCTCTGTAATTTTCTCCAGTTATCCAGAAGTCTAGGCTTTTGAATTAGATAGCTTGTGTTCGATCCTGGCTTTAAATCACTGGTTATAAGTCAGTCCAGGCCACCCAGTTTCTTAAGAGTCCCATTTCTTCATATAGAGTCACCTGCTTCCCAAGACTGTCCCCGAGGATTAAAGGAGATAATGAAACAGAGCATCTGAGCACCTTACCTGAGATGGAAGAGTGCTCACACAGAAGCTATTGCTCGTGTTATATCTACTTACACTTATTCTCTCTTCAAAGCATGATTCAAAACTTTTGTCTGGAAAGCTATTCGTGGTGCCATGTCTCCTTTTTCTATTTTGTTGACGGCCTTTTGACACTCATTAATTTATTGAATAGATTTGTCATAATTTCTTGATACAGACCTTTGTTGGTTCTTGCAGCGTTGTATTTATATGCGTATAGTGGCTATTTAATAATAATAACCATAGATTTAAAAAAATTCTAGTTCTTGGAGCGCCCGGGTGGCTCAGTAAGGTAAGTGTCTGACTTTGGCTCAGGTCATGATCTCTCAGTTCCTGAGTTCGAGCTCCATGTTGGGCTCTGTGCTGACAGCTCAGAGCCTGGAGCTTGCTTTGGATTCTGTGTTTCCCTCTCTCTATCTCTTCCACTTATGCTTTCACTCTTTCCTCTCTCTCCTATCTCTGTCTCTAAATAAACATTTAAAAAATCCTACTTCTCAATAAATTATGATAAGATTATTATGATAATTATATAAAATTCTGTATCCACTAGAAAGACACATAGCAGAGCACAGCTCATTGAATCTGTTGGATCTTAGGCCAAATTTTTATTTTGATCAGTGCTGTTGTAATGTGCTTGAATAAACGTTTTGAAAAGGAAATGAAGCTCCGCATTAATCCTGACATGCTTATTTCTACAGTATCATGAATTCCCTGGTCATTGTCCTCTTCTTGTCTGGAATGGTGGCTATGATTATGCTACGGACACTGCATAAAGATATTGCCAGGTATAATCAGATGGATTCTACGGTGAGTGAAACATCTGAACTATTCTCTGATCTGCTGAGGAGAGTCCTTATTTTATTTGGAAAAAGTTAATAGCTTTAGACATAATCTGCTTCTAAAACATTCTTCTCAAAAGTTATCCTGAACTCACATTTTCAAATAAGAAAATGATCCTAAAGAATTGGTATTCTCTAGGGGTGCCCGGGTGGCTCAGTCGGTTAAGCATCTGACTTCAGCTCAGGGCATGATCTCGCGGTTCGTGGGTTCAAGCCCTGTGTTGGGCTCTGTGTTGACAGCTCAGAGCTTGGAGCCTGCTTCAGATTCTGTGTATGTCTTTCTCTGCCCTTCCCTGCTCGTACTTTGTGTCTCTCTCGCTCTCTCAAAAATAAATAAAAAAAGAAGCATTAAAAACCAATTCTCTAGAGTTCTTCTCTGGAAACTTAGTCCCTCTGCTGTCAGAGCTGCTCTCGCTCCAGTCCTGAGCCTCTATTCACGGATGTCCTGTCAGCTCTCAGCCTCCATTCCCAGCATGCTCCCTGCTGGTGACTCAGCAAAGCTGAGTGGAGTAGCTCCCAGGCAGTTTTTATTTGTGTGTATTTAATTTTCCAAAATTAATTTTAGCTGAATTTTATCATTTCAACCTTTTGGTATATTCAAAGTAATTTAATGTCCCAACTTCATTTATTCTCAAAGCATATTTATTTTTATTTTTACTATTTTAGAGAGAGAGTGTGGGGGCGCCTGGGTGGCTCAGTCGGTTGAGCCTCCGACTTTGGCTCAGGTCAAGATCTCATGTTCGTGGGTTCGAGCCCCACATCAGGCTCTGTGCTGACAGCTCAGAGCCTGGAGCCTGCTTCGGATTCTGTGTCTCCCTCTCTCTCTGCCCCTTCCCACTCATACTCTCTCTCTGTCTCAAAAAATAAATAAAACATTTAAAAAAAAAAAAAAGAGAGAGAGTGTGTGTGAACAGGGCAAAGGGACAGAGGGGGAGAGAAAGAATCTTAAACAGGCTCCACGTTCAGCTTAGAGCCCAATGCAGGACTTGATCCCACAACGCTGGGATCATGACCAAAGTTGAAATCTAAGAGTTGGATGCTCAACCGACTGAACCAGCCATGCACCATCTTAAAACATTTCAAACTCGGGACATCTCGTGGCTCAGTCAGTTAGGTGTCCATTTCTTGGCTTCGGCTGAGGTCATGATCTTGTGAGTTTGAGCCCCGTGTTGGGCTATGTGATGACAAGGCAGAGCCTGCTTGGGATTCTTTGTCCCTCTCTCTCTGCCCTCCATCGCTCGTGTTCACTCTCGGTCTCTCTGTCTCTCCCTCAAAATAAGTATAAACCGGAAAAACAAAAAGAATTTTAGTTGTATAATGTTTTATATTTTCTACTTTTTCATTTTATAGCAACTCTTTAATAAAATTTCCACAAGAATCACAGTGACTTGTAATGTATACAAAAAACTCAGATTTTATGTATCCTTTTTCCTGATTTCTTGTCTTTTTCTTCTCAACTTTTCTGTCCTATTCTAATTAGAAAAAGAACATATTAATGTTCATAATCTTTTTAGCATTTCTTCCCTAAAATCTCTTTTCCATTATTTTTATTGGTTATTAAATTTTTTTTTAACATTTTTTTAATGTTTTATTTATTTTTGATACAGAGAGAGACAGAGCATGAGAGGGGGAGGGGCAGAGAGAGAGAGGGAGACACAGAACCGGAAGCAGACTCCAGGCTCTGAGCTAGTGGTCAGCATAGAGCCTGACACGGGGCTCGAACCCACGAACGTGAGATCTGACCTGAGCCAAAGCCGGAGGCTTAACCGACTGAGCCACCCAGGCGCCCCGGTTATTAAATATTTTATTAAGACAATTTCAAAATACTCTTTCATAATTGGCAATTCAACTGACTGCTCAGCTGATGCTCACTGATGGTATTTTTTCCTTAATTTGTACAAAGGTGCCAGGCCAGGGGGACCCTGCTTCCGCTCTTTCCTCTCCCATTCCTTTTTCCCCCTGACTGTAACAGGCAGAGCGACTCTGTCAGACGTCACCCAGATTGCTTCCCTCCTGACCACAGCCCTCCAGTAGCTTCCCAGTTCGCTCGGGTGAAAGCCCGAGTCTTCACAGGGGCTGGTGTTGGCTTCTGTTGAAATATTTTAGAAGTAGAGCTGAAGACTTGTTAGAGAACTGTGTTCAAGGTGTGGGGAAAAGGGAGAAATCGAGGAGGATTCCAGGGTTTGGGGGACAGGCTGGCTGGCAACTTGAAGCTTCTCCTGCAGTGTTGGGGGCGGGGCCTGCAGAAAGAGCAAGTGCAGGTGGGGGAGAAAATCCATCCAGCTGTGGAGGATTCTGTCCAGGATGCTTGTTGAGTAACCAGGCAGAGCTGCTGATAAGGAGTTGTGTGTGTGTGTCCTGGGATGAGGGGAGCAGTCGGGGCTGGCGACACGAGCTGCTTCATGTGCTCACAGCTAAGCCGACTGACGCCCACAAAGTAGCCGTGGAGTCGGATACCGTTTGCTCATTTTGGAGACTGATAGATATAGATGGGAAAGGGGTGTGAGTAAAAGTGAAGTCCTCAAGTTGGATCATAAAGCATGTCTAGAACTAGGTAAGTATCACATTACCTTTGTATTTCTCTTTAAAGTTTCTCAATGACTGTATTTATAGAGCTTAACGTACAACATTCCTTTAAAAACAATTCAAGGAAACTAAAGCTCTGTGAGTCAAACTTTATAACATAAAGCTTGGAAATTGAGATCAATATTAACATTTGTAAGTTTAAAAAATTTTTGTCTATGTCAGCATATTCACCAGTGAACAAACTGTGCAGCTGTCTGGTGAGACCACATGTCAACTAAACAAGTTCTTCCCCTTTTCAGGAGGACGCCCAGGAAGAATTTGGCTGGAAACTGGTTCATGGTGATATTTTCCGTCCTCCAAGAAAAGGGATGCTGCTGTCAGTCTTTCTGGGATCAGGGACACAGATTTTAATTATGACTTTCGTGACTCTATGTAAGTATTAAGTGAAAATTAAAAGATAGAAAATTCATTAACATGTTTGCATGTCTATGTGATCATGTTAACTATTTTTCTACATTAAATCGATGATTTTAGGACAGTGATATTAAACTAAAATCCATTAAAAAAAAAAAAAAGAGCGGCGCCTGGGTGGCTCAGTCGGTTGAGCGTCCGGCTTCGTCTCAGGTCAGGATCTCACGGTTGTGTGTTCAAGCCCCACGTAAGGCTCTGTACTGACAGCTAGCTCAGAGCCTGGAGCCTGTCTTCAGAGACTGTGTCTACCTCTCTCTCTGACCCTCCCCATGCTCACACTGTCTCTCTCTGTACCTCTCTCTCAAAAATAAATAAAACATTAAAAATTAAAAAAAAAAAAAAGAAAATACTTTTTCTAAATAATTATTAGAAAACCAGTTTTCCTAAGTGAAGTAGTTATGCTAGATTATATCTAAGAATACTTTTGGCTTTTAAATCTGTGTACTCTGGCCATATGTTATTTGGGGCAGGGTTAGCTGTGCTGGAAAACTGACATCCTATCTCCCTTTGTCAAGGGAGCCTTTGTCAAGCTGTCAGAGCTGGAGGTGTCTAGGTACCTGAAGCCATCTGGTTCTGAGTATGGGTGGCTTGGAATCAGGGTCATGTATGTTTGACTGTCCCATACCACCTGGAGCAGTAGGATCAGGGTTCCAGGATGTTCTTGGCTTCCAGTGAGAGACCAAAAGAAAAAGAGGGGATACGGCAAGAAACTTGGAAGGATTTAGGAAGCAGGAACTTTCCTTCTCTAGCACTTTCCCAAAGAGATCTTCCCACACAGAAAATAGCTCCTCCTTATGCCACCTGAAAATCTTCAGAAGTGTTATTACTTAAATGTTTGTCAGTAGGACAACCATTTTTGGTTTTTGTGGGGGGGGGGGTTGTTGATTTTTGAGAAAGAGAGGGAGGGAGACAGAGGGTCCAAAACCACACTGAGAGTGCAGAGCCTGATACGGGCCTCGAACCCATGAACCATGAGATCATGACCTGAGCCAAAGTCAGACACTTTGGCTGAGTCACCCAGGAGCCCCTAGGACAAGCCTTTTTTTTTTTTTTTTTTTTTTTAACACAGAATAGCTCCTTCCCCTGGCCCCCCACCGACCCAACCCCTTAGAGTTCTTGATTAGCCTGGGAATACAGTATTTACAAAGTTTTTCCTAATTGTGAGAGAAGAAATGCTCATGGAGTTTTCTAAATTTTGCTTTTATTTCCCTTATGTTTGCTTTATTGGTCCTTCTACTAATGAACAGTAACAAATGAATTTTCACTATAAATACATAAGTGAAATAAATGAATTATTACTGGAAATTCAGAAACCACTGACCTTTTAATTTTTAATATATGATTTATTGTCAAATTGGCTAACATACTATGTGTACAGTGTGCTCTTGGTTTTGGGGGTAGAGTCCCGTGATTCATCACTTACATACAACACATACATACAACATACATACAGACAACCGTGAGAGTACACGAGTGGGGAGGGGTTGGGGGAGGGGGGGGGGAGAGGGAGAGAGAATCTTAGGCTCCATGCCCAGCAAGGAGCCCAACATGGGGATCGATCTCGTGACTGAAATTATGACCTGAGCTGAAACCAAGAGTAGGATATAATCAACTGAGCCACCAGGCACTCCTAATAATTTTTTAATGAACATTTGTTCTTATGTTTGATTGCATATTAAATATGTAATGCTAAAGTCATTTTATGTTAGTAAAATTGTTCCAAATTCTTATGATGGAACATAACTATATAAATGCTTTACAAAGAGAATTCATACTCCCAAATGTCTGGCACCTGAATAAGTTTGAGAAGCTAGAGGTATACATCACTTTGAAGCCTAACCTGACGGTTAACTGGAACTAGTATCTTTATCTACTTAGATAAAGAGATGCAACTGTGGTGGGTAGGGCTTGAATTCTAGCCTTAAGTGGGTCCTGCTGGAGAGGGTAGGTTGGGAGAAGACATCATGACAGAGGTTTGGGCACAACCAGAGGATCACGGGAAAGCTAGTTGGGGATCACCAGATCCCCAGAGAGCCAGGGTACAGCTGGAGCAGAATGGATGCTTTAGGATAAAATGTTTCTTGAAAATTTTATTGTGAGTTGCCTTCTAGCATCATCTGCTCTCTGCTAGAAAGTGAACTTGTAAGGAGGGAAAGTTTCAGAGTGCCTAGGGATCATTTCCTTTAAATGCTTAAATATGAACTTTCTCCTTCAGAACAGTACACTTCTCAGTCTTGTGGGGAATGGGGAGGGATGCATTTTGGTTGAAAATCTGATCGATTTCTTGCTGATCATCAGCTCCTAGTCTTGCCCCTTGGTCGGTGCTGATGAGAAGGTGTGGGTAGACATGTGATTGATTACGTGCCCCTCAGAGAAATACTTGCTCCTGGGGTTAGAAAGCCACGTGAATTTCTTTCTGAGATAAGTCACAACTTCTGAATCCTAGCTTAAATCCAGGAATCTCTACAAATGTAAGACAGCGTTTTTATTCTTATTAGATAGGTTATGTACAGAAGAAAAATTAAACGAATCAACAAATAAGGGGAGAAGCAAGAATTTCCCTGAGTCAGTGACCAGGTCCTTGAGTAACTTGTGTTCAGAAAGCTAATGGTACTATGAAATCTTTTTTGTTTTATTCATTGATTAGATTCTATCTTGTCTCTTGTGCTTGAATGTTACATTTCTCACTCCAGAGGGCACAGTATTATTTTTAAAGTGGGAGTATTTCATGTTGGGAATGTCTGTATTCCTATTAATTTTAGTGTTTATTTTTTTACTTTTATGTTTTTGAGAGAGATAGAGTGTGAGTAGGGGAGGGGGCTGAGAGAGAAAGACACAGTATCTGAAGCAGGCTCCAGGCTCTGAGCTGTCAACATAGAGTCCACCTTGGGCTCTGAACACATCAACTGCAAGATCATGGCCTGAGCCATAGTTGGACGCCTAACCAACTGAGCCACCCAGGCACCTTATATTAATTTTAAAATATCAGAAGAGCTGAAAGCACTCATGAGCATCCAGTCAGCCTTCCCTGATAACAGGAAAGGTGGGGTCTTATGGACCCTACAAGAAGCATCCAAAGTGAAGGTTGCTTTATTTATGATCCTGTAAATGTAGTGCCTTAAAATAGTGCTAAGATCTAGGGTGGCTGTAGGTAAGATCGTGCATTCATGAAATTGTATTGGTTTCTTGTTTAGAAACTGAAAGGGTCTTCCGTCACTTCACAACAAGGGAAACAGTAATAAAATTTGTAACTTAAAATTACTTATTTTTTAGTTTTTGCTTGCCTGGGATTTTTGTCACCAGCCAACAGAGGAGCACTGATGACTTGTGCCGTGGTCCTGTGGGTGCTGCTGGGTACTCCTGCGGGCTATGTTGCTGCCAGGTTTTACAAGTGTGAGTAAAAGCCGCCCTGACTGTCAGGTCAGGGACCTCCTCTGCTACATCACTGCATCTGTTCTTGAAACAATGTGTATCATAGGTATGCATCTTTATTTAGAAGAAACTTGTGAAGTAAGTGGCCATCCCTAGATTTATTTATTAAATAATGTTTGTACAGTGAGGTAAGCACATTTAGGTGTTGCTTATCCACCACCATGCCCTCTGTCCTTTTTCTTTGATGTTTTGACAAAAGAAATGTGACTGAAAAACTTAGATTTGCTATATTCATAGAAATATATAGACTAATAAAGGAAGAAAGTATACTTAGGACTATCACTAATTTATTAACTAAAACAAGTAATACATATAGTAACACCTTTTCTTACATAAGAAAGGTTATGCTTATAATTATATCAATTTAATATTTAGAAAAATAGACTACTTAACCTAAGATTGCACTATTTTGAAGAGCCCTGAAGTAGTTTAATTTGCTTTTATAATGTAATTAGTTGTAATCTCTTGTATTCTTGCTTTCTAAAAGAAAAATAAAGTTCAGTGGAAAAAAGCATCAGGGCCACAGAGTAAGGAAGGGATATGACTAGATGATTAGAAGCAGCAGCTTTGCTAGGGGCAGTGAAAGCTGGTGTTTGCTGTGGAATCCTGAAGTCTATCAAGGTGGTCTCCTAGTTAATCTGTAATTTAAAGTGACGGGGAGGAGGTAAAAAAGAAACCTATCCTGAAAACTGTAAGATACTGATGAGAGAAACTGAAGATAATGGAAAGATATACCATGCTCATGAATTAGAAGAAGTAATATTGTTAAAATACACTACTGAAAGCAGTCTGCTAATTCAGTGCAATCCTTATCAAAATACTAAGAGTATTTTTCATAGAACTAGAAAAAATAAGCCTAAAATTTGTATGGAATCATAAAAGACCCTGAATGTTCAAAGCAATCAGGAGAAAGAACAAAACTGGAGTTATCACAAACCAAGATTTCAAAATACATCAGAAAGCTGTACCAGTTAAAACAGTAGGATACTGGCACCAAAAATAAGCACATAGATCAATGGAACAGAATAGATAGCCCAGAACTAAACTCACAGTGACAAGGTCAGTTTATCTGCAACAATGAGGCAAGAATATATAATGGAGGAAAAAGACAGTCTCTTTAAAAAATGATGCTGAGGAAACTGGACTACTTTCTTGCACCAAACAGAAGTAAGCTAACATGGATTAAAGACCTAATGTGAGACCTAAAACCACAAAATTCGTAGAAGAGAGAATGCAGGCAAGTAATCTCTTTGATATTAGCCTTAGTGGCATATTTATGTTGTTTCCCCTGTCATTCCTCAGGCAGGGGAAGCAAAAGCAGAAATAAAACTATTGGAACTGTACCAAAATAAATATTATTGTCCATTTGCACAGTAAAACACAAATATCTTGTATGATTTCACTTATGTAGAGTCTAAAAAACAGAACAAACAAAAAAATGGACCCTTAAATACAGAGAACAAATTAGTGATTGCCAGAAGGGAGGTTGTTGGGGAAATGGGTGAAATAGATGAAAAGGGATGAAGATGTACAGACTTTCAGTTGTAAAATGAATATTTCACATAGGTGAAAACTACAGTATAGGGAATGTGGCGAGTAATAACGTTGTGTGGTGACAGCTGGTGACTACACTCTGTCGTGGTGAACATTAAGTAATACGGGGAATCAGTATGCTGTGCACCCGAGACTGATACCACATTGTGTCAGTTATACATCAGTGATAAATGGCAGGGGGGAGTGCCCACCATAAACAAAAGCAAACAAAAGCAGAAGATGGGGGACAGAACTACAGTTGATGTGAAGGTTTGCGGTGAAACACAGGATACATAGGCAGCCTTAAAAGTGAGGTTGGCTAGACTCAACTCCAAGTAGAAATATTCATTAGACTTTGCCAGGGACAGTGCTTTCCTGAAAATGAGATGTCCTACACGTATGTGTGTCTGTGTTTTACTTTTTGTGTGTCTTGTCCAAGTTTTTTCTTTTGTATCGTTTCCTAAAGGGCAGAGGGTTGCGAGTGTCATTTGTCATTTAACACATCTGAGCTGAGCCGTAGTTGGACCCCTGCCCGAGGACCTCCCTGCTTCCTGCTCCCTGTGCTGAACGCTCCAGCCCATGCTCCCTCCCAGCCCAGAGGCAGCCCCTCTTTAACTCCTGCTCCGTCCTTCAGGCCCCCCAGCTGCACATGGATCAGGCAGAACATTCCAAGAGGTGCTGGCATGTGGCCCCCAGTCAAAGTACTTCATTTTATAGAATCATTGCTAATATTTCAAAAAATATTATTTGAATTTTGATTGGAATTGTATTAAACCCTGAGTTAATAATTTCATAATAGTCTCTTTATCAGTAATGCTCCTAAATCAAATCTCCTATACTTAATTTGTCATTTTGCTTTAGGGCAAATGGTACTTGCTTATAAACCATTGAAACTTTTCTAAGAAACCAGAGCTGCTCTCCCACCTCAGCCAGTTTCATCTCCAGCTTTTAAACTGGAAGCAGAAGAGTTCTTTCATTTTTTAACTCTCTGTTCTTTAAAAGAAAATGTTAAGTGGGGAAAAGAAATTAGAGAGGGGCGAAGCACATGAAAAAGTTCATAAGCAAATTTGTTCTGTCGAGCGGCCTTACCGTCCTGCTCTTCTCAGTCGCCTGATCTGACGCACCCAAGCCCCATGCCCACGTCTGGCCCCTCCCAGAAACTGCAGTGCTGCACGAATCCCGGAGATTTAGGCCTGCTGTGGAAACGGAATGTGCTGCACTTGAGGCTTGCGGGTTCCTAGTTGCATAACGTATTTTGAAACTGGCCGTAAGGGAAGGGAGGGTCCTCAGTATGCCCCTTCTCTGTCCAGTCCTGGGGATGGAAAGTGGCCTAGAACTTAAGGGTTTTATTCTGAAGTAAAAAGATTGGAAAAGAAGTGGTCTGGATGACCTTACTCTGATACTAGATTTATGCTGAAGCAAACGCCCTGAGAGCAGGGTTATCCAGCCAGGTCCTGTGATGCGCACCTCTGGTCTGGGTCACTTAGGGAGCACCATATCGTCTGCTGGTGGGGTTTTCTAGGAGTGGTACCCAGTGCTGTCTGGAATTTGTCTAATGCCAGCCATACATGGTTATTTGGTTTGCTCTGAAGAAAAGTCTGTATGTTATACCAGTTTGTTTTCTTCCACAGCCTTTGGAGGTGAGAAGTGGAAAACAAACGTTTTATTGACATCATTTCTGTGTCCTGGGTAAGTGAACGTTTCAGTAGTAATTTTCTTACATAGTCATATTTTAGTTCCCAGATTTTCAGTCTCTTAGCTCTTATTCTGTTTCTAAACCTTGTACACTAGAAAATGTATTTAATTTTTTAAAAAGGGATAAAAAAATGAATATTTAATAAACGGTTGCAGAATGACTTCTTCCTGCTGTATCTGGAAAAAGTATCTGTGAACATAAGAAATTTGTAGATTGCTTTTCTTCAAAGTTTATTTCTTAGTCTGTGTAAGTTGGTCTGGCATGAAAGGCTGCACTGAAAGCATTTGATCTAATCACAGGCCAGTGTTTTCACTTGCAGATTATTCAGGCAAGCAAACATTTTCAGGTTTCTATCAAAACTATTGCCACTAGTAAGCAACCTAAGTGCCCACTGATAGATGAACGGGGTAGAGGAGATGCGGTGACACACGTATACACACACAATGGATATTACTTACTCAGCCATGAAAAGAAAGAATGAGGTCTTGCCATTTGTGACATCATGGGTAGACCTAGTGCTAAGTGAAATAAGTCTGAGAAAGACGAATACCATGTGATCTCACTCATATGTGGAATCTAAAAACAAATGGACAAACAAAACAGAAGTAGACTCATAAATGTAGAGAACAGATTGGTGGATGCCAGAGGGGAGAGTTGGGGAAAGGGATGGGCAAAGTAAGTCAAGAGAATTAAGAGTTAAAAACTACCACGTGTAAAATAAATTAAGTGATAGAGGTGAAAAGTGGAACCAAAGGAGTGTAGTCAGTCGCACTGTACTAGCAGTGTGCAGTAACACAAGGTGACTTGACTTACGTGGTGAGCACTGAGTGCTGGAGAGACACTGTCAAACCACACCGTGTTGTACACCTGAAGCTAAGAGAACATTGTATGTCAACTATCAAAGATAAAAAGTTGTTTTAAAGTATTGCCACTTTATTTAGAGTTTATTCCATTAAATAGAGTGATATGTAGCAAAAAATTTTTTTAAATGACCATCACAGTAAAAAAAAATAAAAATTGTGACCCTTTGGAAGATAGCTTTTGATATCAAGTATCTGGTTGGTGTCTGGTCCGAGAAATAGAACCCACTTTTCCCCCCAGGTCCCAGATTTCTGGTGGACGGGAGCCAGCCTCTGAGCAGTCAGCAGCAATAGTGAAAGCCAGCGGTTAAACCTAAAAGCCAGCCATTCCATTTGCAGGCCA
The DNA here is from genome assembly GCF_006229205.1 of Suricata suricatta. Lineage (NCBI taxonomy): Eukaryota > Metazoa > Chordata > Mammalia > Carnivora > Herpestidae > Suricata > Suricata suricatta. Next base: position 11,329,774 of record NC_043703.1, on the reverse strand, counting down.
GGAATGAGAGAATGACAGTAGTTGCATTGTTCATGCATGTTTGGGGCAAATACTCCCTCAGATAATTACCTCCATGGAAGAATGGCATGATTCTCAACCATTCATGATGCATTCAGATTGATTTATTTATTCATTCATTCTAGAAAGAGGGTGAGCAGGGGAGAGGGGCAGAGAGAGAATCTTTTTTTTTTTTTTAATGTTTGTTTATTTTTGAGAGAGAGAGACAGAGCACAAGTGGGGGAGGAGCACAGAGAGAGGGAGATGCAGAATCCGAAGCAGGCTCCAGGCTCTGAGCTGTCAGCACAGAGCTCGACACGGGGCTCAAACTCAGGAGCTGTGAGATCATGATCTGAACTGAAGTCAGATGTTTAACTGACTGAACCACTCAGGCCGAGAGAGAGAGAGAGAGAGAGAGAGAGAGAGAGAGAGAGAGAGAGAGAGAGAATCTTAAGCAGGTTTCTCAGATTTTTATGCTTTTTTCAAGCCAAATCCTGTCTTCTTTCCCGTCAGCTAGAGAAGTATTCCTTCTCTAAGACAAGTCAGCTGTGACATCCTTCAGAATCTTGCCTTTCAGACATTCCTCCTACTCTGGCATCTTCTGTTTCTCAGTGTTCTGTTCATGTGTTTCGTCATCTTTCCTACAAATGTCCTTAGGCGCCCAAATCCTAAAAGGAGCTTCTCATAAACATCTTCCCTTCTACTATCTTCTTTCTTTTACATTCCCAACAAACTGCCTTGAAAAAAATATTTTGTTCCTTTATTCTCGTTTTCTTCTCAGAACACATTTACAATGTAAGCCCACCTCCTCTTTCTTCCCTTCTGACTTTAGTGAAAACTTCTCTCAAATGCCAGTGATATTCCCGTTTCTATATATAGAAATCATTTTCTCAGTCTTCACTCTGGCTCTCTACATTGTCTAACATTGGGATACTTTCTCCTTGAAATGCCTTTTCTTTTTTGGCTCCATAGAAATTATCCTGAGCCCGTTCTTTTATATCTCTGATCAGCCCTTCTCTGATTTCTCTTCTTCATCCCACCCCTAAAAGTAGGTGTTCCATAAAAAGAAAAAGGAAAGAGAGAAAGTAGGCTTTCACCAGAAGGATAGTGAGATAACGAATGAGGGAAAAGCCAGAGCTGGTGGAGGAAAGGCACAGAAGAGTGCACCAGGAGCCCAAGAGGACAGGCAGAATTAGTGTTTGCCTAGGAAAAAAGTACCATTTAATGACATGAAATTAATTCGTGTAATTTTATGTAAATACCTGCATATAGTTAATACAGTAGACACAAAAAATGGCATTTGATAATATTAAACATTGTCTCCAAATTTAAAAATAATTTAATAGAGGGGCACCTGAGTGGCTCAGTCAGTTAAGCATCTGACTCTTGACCTGGGCTCACGTCATGCTGGTGAGTGAGATCGAGCTCCAAGTTGGGCTCCTTGCTAACAGTGCGATTCCTGCCTGGGATTCTCTCTCTCTCTCTCTCTTTGCTCCTCTCCCACTTGTGCACCCTCGTGCTCTCGCTCTCTTAAAATAAATAAACTTAAAAAAAAAAAGAATAGGGGCACCTGGGTGGCTCAGTTGGTTAAGTGGCCGACTTTAGCTCAGATCATGATCTCACAGTTTGTGGGTTCGGGCTCGGTGCTGACAGCTCAGAGCCTGGATGCTGCTTCGGATTCAGTGTCTCCCTTGCTCTCTATGCCTCCTCCACTCATATTCTGTGTGTCTCTCTCTCTCAAAATTAAACATTTTTAAAAAAATGGACAGGAATGTGTCCTTATATTAATAAAAATCTCATAATTTATTTGTGATATAATTTGTATATGGAGAACACGATTCAGCTAGAAAGCAACAATGGAAAGGAGTATCAGCAACAGAAAACCTTCACAGGACCTGAAACTTTCTAGACATGCACCGCCCATCTGACAAGTGTACAAATAGTTAACTAGTCTGAGATACAGATTCGCCGTGTTCCTTGATGGGAGTACTGGCTGTGGGAGGGTTTGGTACCGTGCTGCGGCTTCTAGCGCGGGAACGGACCTCGACCACCTCGGCCCGGAGCCGCTAGGTGTGGCGTCACCAGTCAGAGAAGTGTTAGATGATGCTTGTAACTGATTGTGTGTCTGAGGGAAGAAGAAGTCTGTTCTTACCAGTCACACACACAAAATCACATCCAGGTGAACTGTTACCTAAACGTAATGGGCTTAACAGTTGGAAGAAAATATGACAGAGTATCTTCCTGGAGGCCCCTGGCTGGCTCAGTCAGTGGAGCACGTTGCTCTTGACCTCGGGGTTGTGAGTTTAAGTCCCGCGTTCAGTATGGAGATTGCATAAAAAATAAAACCTTAAAAAAATAATATAAAAGGAATAGTATCTTCATGATCCCTGATTAGGAAAGACTTTCTTCTCTTATATTACACAAAGGGAAAATTGATGACTGATCACATTAGAAACTGTGTGTGGAGAATGTAGAAACAATTATCGTGTGATTACAGCCATGCTTGTATTTTAATTTTATTTAAAAAATTTTTCTTTGAAGTTTATTCATTTGAGAGAGAGAGAGAGAATGAGAGAATGAGAATATGAGTGGGGGAGGGTCAGAGAGAGAGGGAAACAGAATTCGAAGCAGGCTCCAGGCTCCAAGCTGTCAACACAGAGCCCTATGTGGGGTTCAAACTCACAAACGGTGAGATCATGACCTGAGCCGAAGTCTGATGCCCAATCGACTGAGCCACCCAGCTGCCCCTGCAGCCATGTTTTTAAAAACTGTATAAAAAAAAAAAAAGACTGAAGGGAAGTTAAGTATACCCATTCACTTGTTTGGGTTCATAAAAAGCCATTAACTCAGAGAATGAGATATTTAACAGGGAATTATTAGTAGCTAGAATATGTAAATAACTCACATTTATAACTTTGGAAAAGATGTACACCCCAAATAAAAAACCAGCAAGTCACAGAAATAACAACTCTAAAGCCCCAGGCACAAGATGCTCCACAGTGGTTGTGAACAGGAATTAAATGAAACCACAAATTTGATGATCCAAAGCATGATGAAATCTATAAAGAGGTAACTTTCTTAAGCTACTGGTGGGAGTTTCAGTCAGGCAGCACCAATCCAAAGAGCAGTTAGGCAATTTCAAGAAAGTAAAGTTTTAAATCCATATACCTCATTACTCAGCAACTTCATTTTCTTTGTATTTAACACAGAAATTGTAATATTAATTACACATGATCAGTACTGTATCATTTTGCTTCTGCTCAAGCTTTACCCAAAAGCCCATTGTGTCTTTCAGGATTGTATTCGCTGACTTCTTTATAATGAATCTGATTCTCTGGGGAGAAGGATCTTCAGCAGCTATTCCTTTTGGAACACTGGTTGCCATATTGGCCCTTTGGTTCTGCATATCTGTGCCTCTGACGTTTATTGGTGCATACTTCGGTTTTAAGAAGAATGTAAGTTTACGTGTTAATTTATTCAAATAAATTTCAGCTGTGAAAATGCTGAAAATTTTAGCATAATCCACTTTAAAAGATAGGACAGTGTCTTTTAAAAAGAAAAATGTCTAAAAGATATAACTTACCCTGTGGGACCTGGATTTTATAGAAAATTGATGACCTCTTAGTTTGATGGCAGTCATTCTTAAAATAGTAGAATTTTGGGTAGGGTAGAGAAGTCATAGACATAAACTTAGATTTCAGAATTTTATAAGTAAATGGAAACTGTAGATTAATGGAAAATGAAATGCTAATTTAAACAAATGAAAACTTTAACCTTTTAAAATTAAAAACAATTTTTTTCTTCTGACCTAAAAAGTATGGCCTTTTGCCTTTAGCATTAAGTGTTTCTACATTACTTAACAAAGTAAACCAGGAGTCTGGGTTAGGAGGAGGGCTATAAGAAGAGTGACTATAAAATGACAGCGGTTGTTTTTTTCACATGTAGCTTTGCAATAAATTTTCTATGGTTTTCCTGTTAATGTTTGATTTTAAGGAAGATTCTGCTCAAAGCTCAGTCCCTCCCTGCCTCTAGTCTTTCTCCGCCTCTGCTGCCTCCTTTTGCCCACAGGCTAAGAAGAAAATGAAAATTTTTTCTTTTTCTTTTTTTAAGGTTTATTTATTTTGAGAGAAAGAGAGTAGGAGAGGGGAGGGTGCAGCAAGAGAGGGAGAGGGAGGATCCCAGGCAGGCTCCACTCCATCACTGCAGTCCTAAAGGGGGAATCAAACCCACAGACAACGGTGTGATCGTGACCTGAGCCGAAGTCGGATGCTTAGCTGACTGAGCCACCCTCGTGCCCTGAGAATTTATTTAGTGTCCTCCTCACATCACTGTCCTTGCTCCTCTCTGAGAACATCTAGTCCACAGGGTTAAAAGAGATCATGTGTGACCATGCAGTCTGTGAAGGGGACTCAGGATGTCTGGGAAGAAAGTGTCATTGCTTCATTGTCGCCACTGCACCTAACGTGCCAGCCTACAGTAAGATTTGTCAGTTCTTTGGCATTTTGCTAAAGTTATGATTTTAAATCTGTATGGCATAAAAAGTACATATTAGGGCACAAATAGTGACCTGACAGGATTTAAAATTTTTTATTACATAAATATTTGAAATTCTAAAAATATGCCTGTTAAAAATAAAAACACTGAAGAACAATAGGGCGATTCTCTGCCTATATCCACATACATCTACGTGTAAAATAGTCTAGTTCCTGGACGTGCACTCTCAGAACACCACGTTTTAAGGGTTTTTTCCTAAGTATGTATTTATTTTGAGAAGGAGGGTGCATGTATGCAAGTCGAGGAAGGGCAGAGAAAAAGAGAGAAAGGAGGAGAGTCCCAAGCAGACTCCACACTGTTAGTGCAGAGCCCAACGTGGGGCTTGAGCCCATGAACTTCGAGATCATGACCCGAGCCAAAATCAAGTGTCAGACCTTAACCAACTGAGCCACTCAGATGCCCCACCAAGTTTTAAGTTTTGACATGTCATCACAAGAACTATAAAAGTATGCTTTTGAAATTTTTTGCAAGAAAATGAATTTCTACATCTGTACTCCTCTTTCTCCTCCGCTGTATTTCGGTACTGTAGGTTTCATTTATATTTATACTACCATGTCGTATGTTAGGGAAGGGTTATCTTTCCTAACATATTATATTTATATATATTATAGTTATGGTCATAAAGCTTCATAGAGCTGTTCATTGTTGCCTTTGTGTTTTGAAATCTTTGTAGAATTGAGCAGTTTTAATAAAGATAATATTGCCCATCTCCAAATAAAAACTCATTGACAGTAACTTCAGAATCCGCTAATTTCTTACAGTAATTATGTAATTAAAAGAGAAAACCTAACTTTACCTCCGTCTTAGTAATTTTTTTTTAAGTACTGTATTACCTCCTTCTATGTATTTCTTACTTTACCTAAAGCCATTAGTGGATGAGTGCCGGAAACCATGGAGGCTTGTTCCCGTAGACACACCGAACCCTGTACCAGACGCTTCCAAATACAAATCCCAGTTTGATGACTTAAGTAGATTTATATTGCCAACAGCATGGGAGCTGAGGAAAAGCAGGCAGACAATCTAATATAGAGAAGAATTTTTTAAATAGATCAATAATTTTGAATCCTTTCTCTTTTTTTTACTAAAGGCCATTGAACATCCAGTTCGAACCAACCAGATTCCACGTCAAATTCCTGAGCAGTCCTTCTACACAAAACCGTTGCCTGGTATTATCATGGGAGGGATTTTGCCCTTTGGGTGCATCTTCATACAGCTTTTCTTCATCCTAAATAGTATCTGGTAAGCTTCGGTGAGGTGCTCTCATCCCCATTCCCATTATATGTAGTATTAGCGTTCTCTTCTTGTTTGTCAGGATTGATGGGTATTTATATCTTACACATGTAAACCATTCTCCAATAATCAGAAATATTAAGAGCCAAAAGGTTATTTTATCTTTTCTGTGTGAGAAAAAGAATAAGTGATAACAGCTATTACTATTTGAGTGCTTATTATTTACTTCTGACTTAATTCTCAGACCTCAGTGAGGTGGGTATCCCCATTTTCCAGAGACAGAGGTGAAGCTTTGGATGTTAAGTAATTTACCTGTGTTACAGGACTGCGATGCAACAGAAAATTTCCCTGTCTCTCGTAACTGTGTTCTTAAGTCGCTAAACCTGTACTACTTCAGAGAGAAGATACCCTGAGCCCTGGATAAAACAGGGATTCGAGCAAGCACTGGGAGGAGGGGGAGGTAGATGACCTTCAAAGATCTTACTAATCCCCAGATTCCTTCATTCTCTTGGTATCTTACTTGCACGGAGAAACTCATAGTGCTAATTCTGAGCCACTATTGTACTGTATGCAGTATGTCTACACTGCAGCATGTTATCGTAATCTGACCAGTTGACATGTTACAGCAAGCACCACAGTCTGCAGTAACAGGAACCAGAATTGAATTTGAGCTTTTTAGTGATTAGGACATATCTTTCCTTCCTGATTATTCCAACATTTTCAAAATTCAGCGATTTTTATCACATATGATAAGAAACAATATGTACCAAATGTGACCCTTTTTTAGTGTGGCTCTGCCTGTGTATTAATTTTTTTTATTAAATTTGTCTGACTCACCAGTGAACAGTTAGACTAAGCATATTTGACTAAATAAGAGTTTCAGGTTCTACGTGATGAGAAGGCAAAATCCAATGACATTACCAAACCTTTTCCTCTCCCTGCCCTACCCCCACTCCATCCACACCTGTGTGAATGTGCTGTGTTTAATTAGTTGGGGGAAGAAAAGCAACTTTTTTCAGTTCAGGGGAAGTGAAAAGACTGTATCATTTACTGTGTCAAAGAGAAAAGATTTATAGTTTAATCTTGACATGTTTGATTATAGGTCACACCAGATGTATTACATGTTTGGCTTCCTATTTCTGGTGTTTATCATTTTGGTTATTACATGTTCAGAAGCAACTATACTTCTTTGCTATTTCCACCTATGTGCAGAGGTATGTATTAGCAATATTCACTTATATTAATTTGTAGCCAGTATCAGTAATTTTAGCATAAGACAAGTTTGAATACCATTAATTGAAATAATTTCTATAAATATGTGTTTATTAAGATAGAAATTGACCTGCATTCCTCAATTAAACGTATAGCCCTTTTTAGAATTGGATTAAGATAGTATCTCAGTTCAGTATATTTATTTAGAGCTTAAATTTTAAATGTTAATTTTCTTGTGTTTTCTTTTTTTTCTTTTAAAAGTTTTTAATTTTTATTTAAAATGGGTGTTTTTTTTGACACGAGCGTTTATTTTGACAAAGAGAAGGAATCCCAAGTAGGCTCCATGGTGTCAAACAGAGCCCTGAGTGGGATTCTAACTGTGAGATCATGACCTGAGTCAAAATCAAGAGTCAGATGCTTAACTAACTGAGCCATCCTGGCACCTCTTTTTAAAAAATGTTTATTTATGTATTTTGAGAGAGCACGTGAGCATGCACATGCATGTGAGTGGGGGAGGGGCAGAGAGGGGGAGAGAGAATGCCAAACAGGCTCCACACCCCGTGCACAGCCCGATGTGGGGCACGTCTCACAAGGCAAGATCATGACCTGAGCTGAAATCAAGAGTGTCTGCTTAACCAACCGAGCTACCCAGGCACCCTGGGGATGTTAATTTTCTGAGAATAGCACATTGGGAATTTTCATTTTTGAGTTTTTAAATGTCTAAATTAAAAATTAGTATTCTTTATGAAATACAGGTATTTCTGGATTGGAAATAGAGTGAAAACATTTTTTTAACGAATATACTTTTCTTGTGGATTTTTAAAAAATGCTTATTTTGAGAGAGAGCAAGAGAGTGCATGCAAGTGGGGGAGGGGCAGAGGGAGAGGGAGACAGAATGCCAGGTGGCTCTGAGCTATCTGTCAACTCAGAGCCTGACATGGGGCTCAGTCCACAAACTGAGACATAACCTGAGCCGAAATCCAGAGCCGGACACTCAACCAGCTGAGCCACACAGGCACCCTCAGTATAAAACGTTTTTAAGTGGGAAAACTCATTAAAACATTTCAGTTATTACATTATAATGAATTATAGTCATGGCAAAATGATGACATTCTTATGTAGAAGTGTTTTTAAAGATCTAGGTTATATTAAAGCATTCTTTTGTAGTTATTTTCTATATAGGAGATTAAATCCAATTTTGTTAAACTTAGGTGCTTTTTTTAAACAATTGAGGTTAAAATCACATAACTTAAAACTAAACCATTTTAAAGTGAACAGTTCAGTGGCGTTTACTATATTAATTTACAGTGTTGTACAACTACCACATCTTTCTAGTTCCAAAATACTTTCATCACCCTTTAATAAAACTTTATACCTAGTAAGCAGTTACTTCCCATTCCCCTCTCCCTTCAAAACCCTGGCAATCACCAGTCTGCTTTCTGTCTACAAATTTACCGATTCTGGACATTTCGTATAAATGGAATCATGTGGCCTTTTGTATCTGGCTTCTTTTACATAGCCGAATGTTTTCAGGAGTCAGTTCTTTGTTCCTTTTTATAGCTGAATAATATTCCATTGTATAGATAGATCCTAATTAGTTTATCCATTCATTTGCTGATGGAAGTTACGTTTGTTTCCACCTTTTGGTTATTGGGAATAGTGCTACTATGAGCATTCATATACAAATACTTGTTTTGAGTACCAGTTTTCAGTTCTTTCGGGTGTATACCTACAAGTGGAATCACTGAGTCATATGGTAAATCTTTTTTTTTTTTTTTAATGTTTTATTTATTTTTGAGAGAGAGAGACAGTGTGAGCAGGGGAGGGTTAGAGAGAGAGAGGAAGACACAGAATCTGAAGCAGGCTCCAGGCTGAGCTGTCAGCACAGAGCCCGACGCAGGGTTCAAACCCATGAACTGTGAGATCATGACCTGAGCTGAAGTCGGATGCTTAACCGATGGAGCCACCCAGGTGCCCCTCATATGGTAATTCTTTAACTTTTTGCAGAGCCACCAAACTGTTCTTCACAGTGGCTGTACCGTTTGCCTTCTTACCAGAAATGCACAAGTGTTCTAATTTCTCCATATCCTGCCTACACTTGCTATTTTCCTTTTTTTTTTTTTAATTACAACCATCCTTGTAGGTGTGAAGTTGTATCTTATTGTGGTTTTGATTTTCATTTCCCCAGTGACTAATGATGTTGAGCATCTTTTCTTTAGTTGTTGACCATCTGTGTATCTTGTTTAGAGAAATGTCTGTTTAGATCTTTTACCCATTTATGAACTGGGTTGTTTATCTTTTTTGTTGAAGTATAAGAGTTCTATGTATATTCTGAATACCAAGTACGAAATTTATATCAGATAAATAATTTGTTGAGCACCTAGGTGACTCACTTGGTTAAGCGTCTGACTTCAGCTCAGGTCATGATCTCATGGTCCATGAGTTTGAGCCCCGTGTTGAGCTCTGTGCTGACAACTCAGAGCCTGGAGCCTGCTTTGGATTCTGTGTCTCCCTCTCTCTCTCTCTGACCCTCCCTCCTCATACTCTGTCTTTCTCTCTCAAAAGTAAATAAACATTGGAAAATTTAAAATAAAAGTAATTTGCAAATATTTTCTCTCATTCTGTAGGTTGTCTTTTTTACTTTTACTTTCTTGATAATGGCCTGTACACACACTTTTTAATTTTAATAGTCTTATTTATCTATTTTTTTCTTTCGTTGTCATATGTAAGAATTCATTGCTAAATCCAAGGTAATGAAAATTTATCTCTGTTTTCTTCTGAGTGTATAGTTTTAGCTTATATATTTAGATCATTGATCGATTGTGAGTTTATTTTTGGTTATGGTAATTAGTTAGGAATCTACCTTCATTCTTTGCATGTGAATATCCAGTTTTTCCAGCACCATTTGTTAAAGAGACTGTTACTCTTTCTTCATTGAATGGTCTTGAAACCTTGTGGAAAATCCACTGGCCATAGATGTGTGGATTTATTTCTGGATTCTCAATTAACTCTATTCCAGTGGTGTATATGCTGTCTTTATGCCAGCACCACACTGTTTTGATTACCATAGCTTTGTAATAAATTCTGGAATTGGGAAGGGTAAGTTCTCCAACTTTGTTCTTTTGTGAAGAATATTTTAGCTATTCAGGACCCTTTGCAATTGCATATGAATTTGAGGTCAGCTTTTCCTTTTTTGCAAAAAATCGTTGGAATTTTGATAGGAATTGCATTGAATCTGGAGATCCCTCAGAAGAGTATTGCCTTGTTAACAGTATTAAGTCTTCCAGTCCATGGACACAGGAGGTCTTTCCATTTATTTCAGTCTTTAATTTTCTTTTTTCTTTTTTTTTTTTGGCATGTTTGTGTTGTGCTTTTCAGTGTATAAGTCTTTCACGTTCTTGGTGAAATTTGTTCCTAGGTATTTTATTCTTTTTGGATGCTGTTGTAAATGGACTTTTTTTTTTAATTTCCTTTTCAGATTGTTCATCATTAGTGTATAAAACACAGCTGATTTTCATTTCTATCTTGTACCCCTGCATCTTTGCTGGATTTGTTTATTTGCTATAGTTTTTGTGTGTAGATTCCTTAAGAATTTCTAACTTATGCTGACATGCTTTTTAAATATATTTATTTCTTACATAGTCTAAGGGTTAGGAAAGACTGAAGTATTTTCTTTTAAGAGCTCTCCTGCTAAGCTATAAGCTACTTTATGTAAAAGCAAGAAGAGCTCTTTTTAAAACTTACCTTATTTAAATTATGTTCCTCATAACTGGAAATAGATTTCAACCAGGCTTTAACAGGATAATCTTCATCCTAACATAGAGTTGACCAGACTGTAAGATAAATAACACCAGTTTTGAACTAACTATGTAAGTAAGCTCTCGTACATTGCTTTTCTTTGGGAAGAGCACATTTTAAAGTGCAGGGCTAATGCCTCATTACTCATAAACCATTTAAGATTTTTCCACATGTTTTTAGCCCAACTTTAAGTAATTCCACCAAAAGTAGGGGATGCGTCTTAGCATCTTCAATGAGCAGGGAATGGGCAAAGTTCAGTAGGAGGAAAAGACTGGAAATGATAGCAAAATTAGGTTTGGGGGCTTTGTTCCGTAGCTGCATTTGCTTCATAACTTTGTCCTGCTACATGTCATCTAGTAACTGGAAGGTAAGTCTTGTTCTTTAACTTTGTCTCTTCTACCTAGGATTACCATTGGCAGTGGCGTTCATTCCTTACCAGTGGCTTTACTGCAGTTTACTTCTTAATATATGCAATACATTACTTCTTTTCAAAACTGCAAATCACAGGAACAGCAAGTACGATTCTGTACTTTGGCTATACCATGATAATGGTTTTGATCTTCTTTCTTTTTACAGGTAAGAATTAAAATTAGTTTTAGTTCATAAGTTTTTAGGCCAATTATTTTTAAATATTTTCCTTTTTTATAAATCCACAAACGCTTCTACTACTCAGCTCTCCTACATTTAGTCCTAAGTGCAGCTGAGCACTGTTTGGTCGGCCCTGCTTTGAGGTGGATGTCAGTAAACCAAAGTGAAGAAACAACCTAAAGGAAGAAGGCTAAACAGCGTCCATTGTTGTGCTCAAGTCCAGGGGTACCTGGGCCCACACCTGTCCAAAGTTTTCCCCTGTTGACCTGCTAAGTACAGTGCTTCTTAAGCTTATTTCAGAAAAAGGGTAAAAAGCTTTAGCCATCTAAGTCTAGGGATAAGTAGAAATTGAAGGGGTGAAGTCAAGATGAAATTGACAATAAATGTTACTAAGAAAAGACAACCGTAGAACACCCTTTTTTCTAGAAGTTTTAAACTACATGTTTATATCTCTACTTTAAAATATAAGTACCTAATAGGAAAGTGTATTGTACTGGTATTTATTTTATATATGTTTCCCTTATCTCTTCATCTGGATAAAAGTTTTCTGCATCTTAGAGCCCTTAGAGTAGCTGCTTGGTAAACATTTGTGCAATAACCAAATTAAAAAAAGAAAATTATGGGACCTTTCTTTTTCCAAAAAATGTGCATCTAACATTTTATCTTAGATTGTGTTGCATGCTCTGTGAGAGAAGTAAAGGATCTGAAAACTAAAAGGAATTAAAAATAAACTAGAACTGTTCTGCATTTAGTCATTTGTTAACATTTGAGAGAATTAAACAGGGTTTGAAGTTGCCCTGTTGCTGTATCAGCATGTACAGAGCTTCAGGCTCTGACACTGGTTCTGATTCCAGGTCACTGGCCAGATGCAGGGGGGTAGGCGTATGGGGGGCGCCTGCTTGTCCCAGTGCGTCGTGGTGCACAGCGAGGTCCCCAGCCATGGGTCTTCATCCGTGACCTGCAAACCAAAGTGTAGCCTCGGAAATGAGGGATTACTGCTGTGCGTATGGGTCTCTATGTCTGTAAATGCACAGAAAGAAGAATTTACCCCTTGCCTGCACACAGAAAGTAGTGATCTTAGTGAATATCTCTTGTTTTTCCAGGCACGTGTTATGATAGTTTATCTGTCATGCAGTTTATCACCTCTCTTTATTGTTCTTGATTTCTAGTGAAATATTTTATTTATTCAGAGTAAAGCAAACTTTGTAAGCTAAATTTTGTGACCATATCAAATTGAATCAACCAATTAAACTAGTAACCTTGGATGTATTTCACTTTATGGGAAAGATTCTCTGCAGGGGAATGGTGAGCCCTTTTAGTGTCTTGCGTTTTTCTAAAGTGGGGTACATCTGTATTTGCTTCCGTACTCCAAACTGACACCATTTTATTTGAGTCCATCTCTTTTACAAAACAAAAGAATTATTCTGTTACATAAGGAAAGATGCCACTTTTAGTATGCATATTACGTTTATTCCATATTTAGAACAAAATAAAATACTAAAAGTATTTTGTTAAGAACAAAATAAACTTGACTCACCTCGGGTTGCCAGTATGATGATAAATGTATTTTGTCACCTTAGAATATTTTCTCATTATTATCTTGAAGCTCTTGGTAAGCGTAAGGTTGTTTAAATACTTTTATGTTTACCATTACTTTTCTAAAACTAACCCCAGCCTCCTTACAGACTTTAATAATTATCTTTTGAATATCCAAAAGATGTGTTTTTATGTCCTCTAAAACACACAATGACTGGCACTTAGTAGGTTCACGTCTGATGTATGAGAGCAGTAATGTTGCCGCTTCCCATAATAGTGTCCCGCATACAGTCTCTTGACTTAGAAAAGTTCTTTTAATGCTTTTGTTAAAAATTTTTTTAATGCTTAGTTTTGAGAGAGAGAGAGCAAGAGCGAGTGAGCGAGCAGGGGCAGGGGGGCGGCAGAGAGAGAGGGAGACACAGAATTCCCTGAAGCAGGCTCCAGGCTCCGCACTGTCAGCACAGAGCCACACGGGGCCCAAACTCACAAACTGTGAGATCACCACCTGTGCCAAAGTCAGATGCTTAACCGACTGAGCCACCCAGGTGCCGCATAGAAAAAAGGTTGGAACTTTAAATATAAACCTTACACAAGGATATGCAGATCTCCTTCTATATTCTACATTTCCACTTACTGACTATTCTCGGGGTAATTCTGGAAAAAATCCAGTTTTTAAAAAACTGTCAGGCAGTTCACAAGTTAGTAAATATTCTATTGCAAAATAGAGTCTCTGAATTTATCTAAGCGTGGTAAAGTTAAAAATAGCACTATATTTGAAGTCAGAAAAAGTGAATTTACATTCTGATCTGCTTACCAGCCATGTGGCCATTAGACAGTTACTTAACTAAGCCTCATTTTTTCATCTGTCTGGCATTCAAATTTGTTGGAATCTAGATTGATGAAGATACTCGAAAACCAAAGCATGTATTTTTTCGTGAATCACCCATTTACTCTACCTAGGGCAGATAAAATGATCTCTGTCTTATAAGCAGTAGGCTTGGAGATTTCCGTTGACCAGAGCCAGGGTAACAGACAGGAGCTGCTCTGTCCTCTGACCCCACAGCGCCTCGCGTGTCCGCGGGTGCGGCGCTGTTGACCCAGAACATCGCCTTTCCCGCTCTGTAAACGCTTTCTGAATTTAGTTTTATTATAGTTCTTTGAAAACTGATAATTCTCAGTAACTGTACTTAGAAAATACCCCTATTTCATTATCATATGAATCTGATACTCTAAGGTATTCATATCATACCTTGAATTAATTTTCATAGCAGTTTTCCATTTTGTGATAAGAAAATATTCTGAAATAGGAAAGGGAAATTGGTATCCTATTCATCTTTTAACTTCAGGGTCTTTTTTACATGTAATTAGAAAGAGAATGTATTATAGAAAGTTTACGTAATCTTAAGGTATAAAAAGTTCTATCAGTTTCTGGTAAGAAATTTGAGGTAGTTGTGTTTCAAAAAAAATTTGTGGATCTATGGTATATTCCTGGTAAGTAATAGTTTATAGTTTTGTGGTTTTTTTAAAGGAATCAATCAGTTTAAGCCTGTGCAGTTGTGTAAATTATGAAATTTCCTTGGGAAAAGAGTTTATTTTTGTTTTTTTTCTTTTATAGGAACAATTGGCTTCTTTGCATGCTTTTGGTTTGTTACCAAAATATACAGTGTGGTGAAGGTTGACTGAAGAAGCCAGTGTGTCCAGTTAAAACAGAAATAAATTAAATTCTTCATCAACAAAGACCTGTTTTTGTGACTACCTTGAGTTTTATCAGACTATTGGCCTAGTAATCCTTCAGAAACAACATAATTCTAAATACACCTCTTCCCATACACCTGTCCCCACAAAATGTGTTTTCAACACTAAAACATTTGTATTGTGATTTGATTAAGTATATATTCAGTTGTTCTCAGTGAAGAGCAAATTTAAATATTATGTGCATTTGTAAATACAATAGCTATAAAGTTTTCAATACTTCTAATGGCAGAACAGAGGAGGCCATATTAAACAGTACTGTTGAAATGCAGGACAGTTTGTTGTAAATAGGGTTTTCTAGGCTCGGTAGGTGGAAAGAATTATTTTTCTTTGAAGGAAATAACTTTTTATCATGGTAATTTTGAAGGATGATTCATATGATGTGTTTATCAGGGGTAATGTGGCTTTTAAGAGAATCTTGTATTGGTTGTAACTGTTCATATCTTCTTTTCTGTGTTGACTTCATTATTCCCATGGTATTGGCCTTTTAAACTATGTGCCTCTGAGTCTTTCAATTTATAAATTTGTTATCTTAATAAATATTGTAAAAATGTCTGCATTGCATCATTACGTATTATATATTCAAGGAGAGTCTATAAGTAGAAATCTGTTTACCAATGGTATTTTAAAATGGTGTTTACTGGTTTTTGTTCCTGTAACATTTTCTTGGTTGATCTAAATGGAATCCCAGCCTCCTAGGCTTTGTGACAAATCTGGAATTTTCACTGTTAGGTGGTGATAGAAATTTTAGTTGTGCATATCTAGCCAGAAAAATGATGTAAGGCTGGTAGTTAATATGGGCCTCACTGCATTGTCATCAAGGATTTTATGTTTTTGACCTATTTTTCAAAATACAGTGTTTTCTTTTTTTAGTATTTATTTATACACTGGCCATGATGAGCAGATCTTCCTCTTTATGATTACATTGTCTTAGTTTGGATTTCACAGTTTTATTTCTTAGAGTTAAGAAATAACTATTTC
The DNA here is from genome assembly GCF_006229205.1 of Suricata suricatta. Classification (NCBI taxonomy): domain Eukaryota; kingdom Metazoa; phylum Chordata; class Mammalia; order Carnivora; family Herpestidae; genus Suricata; species Suricata suricatta. The sequence goes on along the minus strand of NC_043703.1, from coordinate 11,314,126 downwards.
TCTTTCATTTTCATCTTCTAATTAAAAACCTTTTATGTGGAAATAGAAGTTTGGGATGATTTCAGAAACATTAGTCTGCTTATACCTGTAAGAATATTCATCTTGTATGTTAGCGGCTCGACGCTTGCTGCTGATGAGAACAAATCAGGTGCCATTTACACGAATCTACACTAAAATGAGTAACTGTTGTTCATATGACGTTGGGCCTCTTACTCAGTTGGTTTATCTTGACGTTCCTTTTAAAAAGACGAACCTGTCTGCACTGCGGCCTGAGGGGCTCTAGGTACTATTTTTACCCTGTCACATAGAGATTTAGGAGAATTTCCTTTCAAATTTACTTTCTATATCTCTTGCAGGAGTTTTTTATGTATAATACTGTTAAAGTACAGTTGCGATAGGCTGACTAAACAAAGAAAAAAAGTTTATAAAAACCTGGATTCAGAACCAGGCTAGTTTTGTTGATCAGAGTTAAGCTTTTTTAATCTTATTTTTCCTTCAGTGAACAATTAGCTTCGTGACTAAAAACCTTACTCCTTTGATAGAATTTTTTTATAACAAATTTTTACTTTTCTTTATAGTAAGCGCATGTCACATCCAAATAACGGTGAGGCCACTGGAAAGAGCTGTCAGAGGAAAAGATTTAGGAGGCCGTAATGACGGGGAAGGAGACCGAGCTGAGAAGGGCCGGTGAGGCCGCAGCCTTTCTCTGGGGCTCCGCCTGGCACTTCCTGAGGAGGCGGCGCCGTGGCTCTAGCTCACACCCGCGACACAGGGCAGTCTCGTGATTTCTGAGTCCTTTTTCCTTTTCTTGTCACTTCAGAAGTTACCCAGTTACGCCTTTCTCTCAGTGTCCCAACTCTTGGCTAATTGGAGAATCTTTTATTTATTTTTTATGTTTTTTATTTATTTTTGAGAGACAGAGAGAGACAGTGCGAGCAGGGGAGGGTCAGAGAGAGAGGGAGACACAGAATTCGAAGACAGGTTCCAGGCTCGAAGCTGTCAGCACGGAGCCTGATGTGGGGCTCGAACCCACAAACTGCGAGATCATGACCTGAGTCGAAGCCGGACACTCAATGGACTGAGCCACCCAGGCGCCCTTGCTAATTGGAGAATCTTAAGCGATGCCACTAGTGAAAGTGGTCTTGATTAGCAATGCTATTTAACATTTGCAGTGTGGGTTCTGTGGCACACGACCAGTGCTGTGAGTGAAAGGAGCGCCTCGAAAGGGTGCCCGCCAGCGGGGTAACGGAGCGGCTGGGGAAGTAGCTGAGGATAGACCTTCCCGTGTTCATCACCACACAAGGTACGAAGCTTGTGCACAGCGCGGCCCAGAAGTTGCTATGCGGCCATACGTGGGCATCTGGTGCCTTTGTTCTATCTGATGTTTGACTTGAAAATTAACCAACACCTTAAATCTGTGCCATCAGTCCCTCATACTTGCACATAGTCTAGCTGAGACTGTGCAATGGCATGAGTCACAAAACACTTAAAATTACAAAGCATTATAGGCCTGAAAGATTTTTGTTTTAATTTTTTTATAGTTTTTATTTATTTTTGAGACAGAGACTGAGCACGAGTGGTGGAGGGGCACAGAGAGAGGGAGACACAGAATCTGAAGCAGCTCCAGGCTCTGAGCTGTCAGCACAGAGCCCGACACGGGGCTCGAACCCACGAACCTCGAGATCATGACCTGAGCCAAGGTCGGCTGCTTAATCGACTTGAGCCACCCAGGCGCCCCTGAAAGATTTTCTAAATGATTAACTTCAGAAGGCTTTCTTAAGGCCTGCTTTTGGTTTTTAATGAACAGGATAAATGACCTCTTAATGGAATTCATTCCTCACCTTTTGCCTATGGATAGGACATTATGATATTTCATTAATACGTAAATTTATGTCATTAAGAATATTTTTCCATATTTGTATTTTTCTCCTACAGCCTGAATAGTGGCCATGACATCCTCCACTTGCAGTGAAATCTACATGTAGAAAATAATGCTTTGCTTTTTCAGAAAGTTTTACTTTGAACAACCTGTTTACTTTGAGTCAAACCTGTTTCCTTCTACTGATTTATTCTCTCCTTGACTGTAATTTGAAATATAAACACTAAACATCATTGTTTCTGCAACATGTCTCTAGCTTTTGAAATTCTACTGGATTTCTTTGGCCTGTTCATTTGAACTATCTTCATTCTCACATTTTGATTATCTTTTGTTCTCTTCTATTATTTTATTATATATCTATTTATATTATTGCCCACCGATACAGTTGGCATTTTCATTAAAAATGAATTATTTTATAAAGAAGAAAACATTGGATCCTAAAAAGTCCTATTTATTATTTCCTTTGGGTATTAGCAAAAAGCAGCTCTAGGCCATATGGATGGTCTTGACCCTGATACGTATAGGTCCTGGATCATTAATTTCTCTGAAAAGAGTTAAAAATATGGTAGATTTAACTCAGATTGAGTGAAGGATTAGTTTTTTTAACTTTTTTTTAATGTTTTATTTATTTTGATACGAAGAGAGACAGAGCATGAGAGGGGGAGGGGCAGAGAGAGAAGGAAACACAGAACCAGAAGCAGGCTCCAGGCTCTGAGCTAGCTGTCAGCACAGAGCCTGACGCGGGGCTCGAACCCACAAACGTGAGATCAGACCTGAGCCGAAGTCGGAGGCTTAACCGACTGAGCCACCCAGGTGCCCCAGGATTAGTTTTTTTTTTTAATGTTTTATTTATTTTTGAGCACGAATGGGGGAGCGACAGAGAGAGGTGGGGACAGGCTTTGCAGTGGGCTGTGCTGACAGTGGCCTCAAACCCACAAACTGAGATCACGACCTGAGCCGAAGTTGGGTGCTTAACCGACTGAGCCACTAGGCGCCCTGGATTCATGTTTCCTTTAAAAGCTAGTTTTTACTGGTACTTTTTATAATCAATGATGTCTACATAGAATTCAAATCTGATTTTCTTCTTAAATGTAAGCTTAATGTTTTAGCATTATTATCAAAGACAAGAATAGGCCAGTAAGTCAGAATGAGCCAGGCTCTCTTCTCTGGCTAAGGCCACACCAGACATTAGCCAGAGAAGAGAGTTGTATTGCCGTGTGGTGACCGTTGCAGGTACAACAGCAAAACGAAGGCGGCCAGGCCAGGGCCCGCCACAGGACCGCTGCTGCCCGTGTCCTGCTCGAGCAGCGCGAGGTGGGGGGAGCTGGGGACTCCGAAGAGCCCATGCGGTGACGCTGCTGCTGAGCCGGTGTCAGTGGCCACCACCGCCAGGACTCGGACGACACCTTCCAGACTTACTCCTCTGCTCTGGATGACGTGACTTCGAAGACCTTTGCCAGCCCCTTGAGGAGAAGGATGGCAATGGGAAGCTGGCGGAGCTGCAGAAGGTGGTAGAATCTTGAGGACGTTGGGAAACCAGATGGTAAGAAGTGGGAGGGCCTGAGTGCAGTGCGTTCACTCTACGTGCAGGGGACTGTGCGCCAGTCATTACCGGCCACTAGCTGCCATAAAAATGACACCCCGCCCTATTCATATGTGTTCCTTGAGGCCCATTACGTAACTCCTGTGCAGGGCGGGGGCCCAGGAACCTGAGGTCTGACAAACACAGCGTAGGAGGCAGTGGCCAGCAGGACCAAGATTCACGCTGGCCTCCCTAAAGCCATGAGGGGGGCTTGTACCCTCATTTATGCAGTGATGCATCTTTGGGTTCCTTTAACCATTCTAGAGGCTGTCCACTCAAGTTTGTAACCTTCAGCTGTGTGAGAGAGATTCGAGTGGAGGAGGCGTGGAAGGGGCGCAGGCTTTAGAACGCCGCCCTACCATTATCGATCAGATCTCTCCCAGTATAAAGCCTTTGGCCCAAGGAATCCTTCCCATCCTCTGCACCCCTAATAATTTAACAGTGACGTTTGACAGCTCTCCTAGTATCCTCTTAAATGTTACTCAAATTATTGCTCCACTTCGCAGGCTTATCCTCCCAAATAGATCACAGACTTCTCCAGGGCAGGGGCCACCGCTCGTGTCCTCTTTGGTTCGTGCCTAGGGCGTAACAGTACCTTGCACTTATTCGGTGTGTGTTTATTGATTGAAACTAAGAATTAGGTAAGTGATGTTGATTTTAAATATTTAATTGTTTGATATAATGATGTAAAAACACTATTTTAGTATTTTGTTGATTAGCTCTCAGATTCCAGAATGTGCTATTTCAATTCCATAAAATTACGCATGTTAACGTGTATCCAGCAATGCTGTCTTGTACACTTGTTCTGTGATCACTGACAGTTGTTAAAACAAATCCGCGCTGGCAGGACTTGGCCAGCTCCTCTCTACACTGAGCTTGAACTGTTACCGCGGAAGGAGCTCAAACATGAAGCTACAAAGAGGCTAATTGAAATCAGAATGCTGGGTCACTCCTCATCCAAACAAAACAGATGGCCCTCCTTGCCACACTTCTGTCACACTTGGGGGGTGGTTGTGATTAAACGCGTTTCTAACTCCCACACAGGCTCACTGGGCTCCTTCAAGGAACTGCACGCAGCTAGTGAGACTCAGAGGGTGGAGGACAGAGCCCTTTTATTTAACAGCAGAGCTGTTTCCCTTCATTTTGAAGCTCTAAGAAAAAGCACTTTAACGAGATATCTAGTATTCTCAGTTTCAACTTAGATTCTGAATATATATTTTAATTTTCACTATTTTAATTAGATTTTTCCTCGGGAACAGGCAATCCATGCACACAGTCCACAACTGAAGCTGACTGAGGACTATCGAGAAAGTCCACATCCTCCAGTCAGAGTTCTTGCCCCGGAGGCAGTCCTGTTAGCAGTTTCCTACGGATCTTTCCAGAAATGGAAACTTCATTTTTAGTTTACCTATTCGAAACCTCTTATTTGGATCCTCATTTAGCTGACAATATTAACAGAATTTGGTTTCAAAATTGGTGTGAGGATTTTAGGAAGGTATGTGTGGAGATAGTGTTGTACTGTGCAGAGTGCGTCTGGCATGTAGTACAAAGCATCTCCGTTACTAAGTGACACCCCAGTGATATTTAATAAATAGGCGAAGAGATATAAGCGACCTTTTAAGGCCTGTTTGGTGAAAGAAATGCGGAGAGAAAGGCTCTACCCCGTAACTCGCCTGCCTGAGCCAGTGCGTGCCGACAAACACCCGTAAGAGCACTGCTGGACCCGGCTGACGGCTGCATCCTCCAATCCCACGCTCCGCCGCACAGAGATGTCGCCCCTCACTGCCAGTCTCTTCAAAACAACTTAAAAACAACCCCATCCCCAGCTCAGCTGTGCACTTGACTGTCGTGTGTGCACCTCCCTTTTGCCTCCAGAGCCCGTGCTCGCTCTGCTTTCTCTCCACGCCTCCCCTCCTGCCCCTCTTATCAAAGTACAGTTTCAGAAGGCACGAAGTGATTTATTTCTACCTTACATGTGATTTTTGGTTCTTTAGATCTGTGTCAGAATGGTTGCATCTTTAACCATACGAATAACAGTGGGATGGGCTTTGTTTCCTGGAGAAGAAAATCCAGATAAGTCAGCGGGAACAGGCACGTGGTGCAGTTCCTTCTCCGCACCGACACTGCCCCCGCCACCCCACGCTTGGTGCCCCGCTGTGGCTCACGCCACGCCTCCGAAGCAACCCGCGGGGCCGGTTTGAAAGGAACGCCCCCTTTCGTCTCCCTCAAGTGTTCTGGGGGCTTTGGCTAGAAGCTGACCATGCTCTCAACTCTGGCTCCAGGTTCTTTCCCTGCAAGTCCTACCACACATCCTGCTGCCCAGGCAGGTCCCAGGAGAGTGACACACGCCCCACCACACCAACCCCGAGGTGGTGCTGGTAAAAGGCTCCCTGAGTGCCTACGAGTTTCTCTCTTCCACTGGAAGATGTAGGCTATTTTCAAAGTTATGAAAAATCTGTAAAATCTACTTTTCTCCTTTAAAAAAATTTTTTTTTAATGTTTATTTACTTTTGAGACAGAGACAAAGAGTAAGCAGGGGAGGGGCAGAGAGAGAGGGAGACAGAATCTGAAACTGGCTCCAGACCCTGAGCTGTCAGCACACAGCCCAACCGCAGGGCTCAAACTCACTGAGAGATCATGACCTGAGTTGAAGTTGGAAGCTTAACCGACTGAGCCACCCAGGCGCCCCTCTCCTTCTGACTTACATTGACATTCAAATATTGAGTCTCTGGGTTGCTGTAGTTATGGATGGGTAAATATATGTGAAATTTGTCAGCAAGTGGCAAAAGGCTAAAAAGGAGTTAGGTAAAGATGTCATTTCATATTAAGCCACTTCTGATTCTTCCAGTGTTCTTGTTACACAAGCAATGGTTTGACATTTCTGATATTTATCCTAGTTCTGCCAGACTTCCTAGAATATTTAAGTGTTCTGTATACACATTATAAAGAGTAACATACTACTTTTTTTACTTAAAAATTTTTTTTAACTCCAGTATAGTTCACATTCTGTGTTCTATTAGCTTCAGGTGTGTGATACAGGCACTCAGCCATCTAGCCATGCTCAGTGCTCAACCCAGTAAGTGCGCTCCTAATCCCCTTCCCCGTGTCACTCATCCCCCTCTCCCCTCTCACAGTCATCAGTTGGTTCTTTATAGTAAGTGTTTTGGCGGGGGCACGCCTGGCTTTCACGGTCAGTAGAGCACATGACTCGACCTCAGGGTTGTGAGTTTGATTCCCATGTTGGGTGTAGAGATCACTTAAACGTAAAATATAAAATATTTTTTTAAAGATTTATTTAATTTTGGTTTGTCTCTTTTCTTCTTTGGTTGGTTGTTTTGTTTCTTAAATTCCATATATGAGTGAAATCATATGGTATTTGTCTTTCTCTGACTGATTTCACTTAGCATTATATGCTCTAGATCCATCTATGTTGTTGCAAATGGCAACAATTTATTCTTGTTTCAAATCTTGCAAATGGCAAGATTTCAGTTTTTTAATGGCTGATGTGGCATATGTCACATCTTTATCCATTCATCAATTGATAGACTGTTGGATTGCGTCCATATTCTGGTTATTGTGAATAATACTGTAATAAACCTAGGGGTGTAAATATCATCTTGAATTAGTGCTTTTGTTTTCTTTATGTAAATACCCAGTAGTGGAATTGCTGGATCCTATGGTATTTCTATTTTTTTAATTTTTGGAGGAAACTCCATACTGTTTTCCACAGTGGCTGCACAAGTTTGCACGAAGTTCATTTTTCTCCGCATCCTCACCAACACTTCTATCTTCTGGTTTTGAGTGTAGCCATTTTAACAGGTGTGAGGTGGTATCTATTATAGTTTTGATTTGCATTTCCCTGATGATGAGCGATGTTGAGCACCCAAGTGTTTGTTGGCCCTCTGTGTATCTTCTTTGGAGAAATATCTGTTCATGTGTTCTGTCCATTTTTAATTGGATTATTTGGCATTTTTGGTATTAATTTGCATAAATTCTTTATATATTTTGGATATTAACCCCTTATCAGATATGTCATTTGGAAATATCTGATCCCACTCAATAGGTTTTGTTTTTGTTTTGTTGAGTGCCTCTTTTGCTGTGTAGAAGCCTTTTATTTTGATGTAGTCCTCATGGTTTATTTTTGCTTTTATTTTCCCTTGCCTTAGGAGCCACGTCCACAGGAGCTTTGCTACATCTGACGTCAGAGAAATGACTGCCTGTGCTCTCTTCTAGGATTTTTATGGTTTAGGTCTCACATTTAGGTCTCTTATCCATTTTGAATTTAGTTTTCTTGATGGTGTAAGAAAGTGGTCCAGTTTCCTTCTTTTGCATGTAGCTGTCTAGTTTTCCCAGCACCATTTGTTGAAGAGATTATCTTTTTCCCTTTACATATTCTTACCTCCCTTGTTGAAGATTAATTGATCAGAGAAATGTGGGTTTATTTCTGGACTCTCTATCATGTTCCATTGATGTACGTGCCTATTTTTGTGCCAGTGCCAGACTGTTTTGATTCCTACAGCTCTGTAGTGTATCTTGAAATAGTGGATTGTGATGCCTCCAGTTTTGTTCTTCTTTTTTCAAGATTGCTTTGCTTATTTGGGATCTTTTGTGGTTCTATACAGATTTTAAGATGGTATTACTCTATATTCTTAAAAACGTACTATGACCACTATGGAAAAGAGAGGAATTGTTAGAGGATAGCAAGAAGGAACTGGTGTGGTTCATTTTGAAGGGTCAAGTCATTGCTTGGGTGGTGGGAGGCAAGCGCGAGTCCCCTGCAATCAAGGCTAGGGACAGTCATAAAAACCAGCTGGACGTTGACCAAGCAGTGTTCGTTGACTGGGGACCTGATAGTTGAAGAGCGCAGATTTACTGGTTTTCTGGTGAACAGAAAACATGAATTAAATATAGGAGAGGACACAGCAATCGGATGGTAGCTGTCGTTGAGACAGAATGGACAGGTGAAGGGAGGACGGTGAATTGGTCTCCACTATGGAGCCTGAGCTCCTGCTACCATGCCACTTACTCTTTGAATAAGGCAAGCGCCCTTTTGGCTGAATTGGAATTCAAGATGTTGCCCTTGGTTCATGCCTCTTGTTTCCATGTCCTCACTGGGCAAGGCAGAGCCAAAGCTACAGTAACCAACCTGTGAACACCCCATAAGCACTGAAGAAACAAAGAAACAGGATCCAGTGGGTGGAATGCCAAGAGATATCATGGAGGGAAGTTCCAGAACTCTCAGTCTATAGGCAAACAGCCGTCCTCAGGGAGATAAACTGTTGCATGGACTCCCTCCTGTCTTTAAATGGAATTTGACGAGTTCCTCAGTCAAGGGCAGGTTTTAGAAGCTGCTCAGGGCCTGGACGCAAGGAAGGCCTGAGTCAGGCCAAGCCACCTGGTGGCGTGTGGCTGAAGCGACATCCCAGAGAGCCTTCTCCTACCTCCAGAAGCCACAAGTCAGTGTCCTGCATGGCCCATGTAAAGGACATCCTGCTGACATGTGCACCCCACCCCCCAACTAAGGGACAAGGAATCTGTCTTGTAATTTCTTAGGTTTTCTGGTGGGTTCCGAGGTACGTGCGGGCTGGGCTTTGGTGACCAGTTACTTTCCTGAGGAAGAATGGTCTAAGTCATAGTGTCCAATTTGCATAGAAATAAAGGGCTTCCAGAGAATAATGAAAAATTCCTCTTTTCCTCCCTTTCCTGCCCTCCCTTCCCAGTCCATACCTAGCAGAAGCACCCAGAACTCCTCAACTGTTGAAGAATCAAAGTATATTTCTCTAATGGGGACCAGTGGGGACCAGGACACAGCTCTTCCTTTTTTTTTTTCTGACAGGAATAATTTATCTTCTTTCTTTTTCTTTCATTCTATCTTCTTTAAATTTAATGTTTATCTATTTTTGAGAGAGAGAGAGTGAGCTTGTGAGCGGGGGAGGGGCTCAGACAGAACATTGCCATCCCAGCAAGGACCCTTCAGGTTGCCCTGCTACAGCGACCCCTGCCTTATGCCCCTCCCACCATTTGCTCTCCGTCTCTGTAATCTTGTTATTTCGAGAATGTCATAGGGGCCCCTGAATGGCTTAGTCATTTGAGCATCCACTTCTTGATTTCAGCTCAGGTCATGGTCTTAGGATTTGTGAGTTCGAGGCCTTTCTTGGGCTCTGCACTAACAGTGCAGAGACTGCTTGAGATTCTCTCTCTACCCCTCCCCCACATGCTCTCTCTCAATAAATAAACTTAAAAAAAAAAAGAATGCTATATAAATAGAATCAAGCCGTATGTGATCTTTGAGATGGCTTTCTTCACACAGCTTAATTCTCCGGAGACTCATGCGGGCTCCTGTATGAACAACCAGAGTGTCTCTCCCTTATTGGAGGACATCGGGGTTCTTTTCAGTTTAGTGCTGTTGTGAACAAAGCCTCAGTGAACATTCCTCCAGAGGTTTTTGTGTAAATGCAAGTCTTCATTTCTCTGGGATAAATGCCCAGGAGTGAAGTCACAGAGTCGTATCTCCCTTACGATAGGATATTGGACATATTTCCATGTGCCTATCTGCCATCTGCATATCCTCCTTGGTGGAATGTTTGTTGTCCGTTTCAAGTGGATTGTTTGGGGTTTTTTGGTTTTTGTTTTAAAGTTTATTATTAGTAGTAGTAGTAGTAGTAGTAATCTATACACCTAATGTGGGGCTTGAACTCAGGACCCCAAGGGCAAGACACATACTCTTCCAAATGAGCCAGCCAGGTACCCCGTATTGTTTGTTTTTTACTTGAGTTCAGCTCTCCTGTTCTATAACAAGAATGTATGGCACATTACAGTATGGAGGCTGGAAAATTCCTGAAATCAACCCATTAATCCTGTTGGGTTTTGCATATTCCCTAGATCTTTCATCATGGGTTAGCAAATTGGGGTGGCAGGGGTGGGCAGGCACATGCATTTGAATCATTGTTTTCTTCTCTGAATGGGGTGGGGGTCGCCTGCCTGAATGGGGCCTTTCCTGTGTGTATTTACAGTGGCTAAGAAACAGGGACAAACGTCTTTCCTCCAACCTGGTCTCTGAGGGAAGGGAACCAGGGAAGGAGGAAATTTTAAGTTTCATAGCGATGGGTTCCTTGGTCTCCCTCTGTCACCAGCAGACCCAATGAGTCTAAATCAGTGCTTCTCAAATTTCCATGTGCATGTGAAACAATTGAAGGTCTTAAGAGGCAGATTCTGATTCACGGGCCTGGGAAACGTCCAGGGATTCTGCATGTCTCACCAGCTCCACATAATGGGGTGCCCCTGCTTCCTGGCCCATGTTTAAGTAGCAAGAGCCCAAAGACCGTGGGAACCAGTGAGCCCCTCCCTCTCACAGAGAAGTAAACTAAAACCCAGGTCACCCACAGTGTGTACAACCAGCCCATCACTGCTCTCATCACTGGAGGCACCCCATAAACCCCACCACCTGCTTAGGGGAAATGACATTCTTCTCAAGAAGCAGTCAGAAAATCCTGCTCTAGTATGCATTTAATGAGCTAATGCAATTCCCTCCCAGAGATTTCTGCAGGTTTAGTCTTATCTTAAATGGTTTCTGTCCACTAAACAGATTCAGACTCTATCAATATCAAGGAGCACCTCGTTCATAAGTTGAGTTTCATCAAACCAGTAGACTAAAAAACTTCCAGCATCTCTGAGAGTGACATGCTATTAATCTGGTTACCAGCTGTTAGGGGTTGAATTGTGTCTTCCTAAAACTCCCATGTTGGAGTCCTATCCCCTTGCACCTCAGAATGTGACTGTATTTAGACACAGGGCCTGTAAAGAGGTAATGAAGTTTAAATGAGGTCATATGTGTACACTCTGATTTGGTGTGACCGTTGTCCTTATGAGGAGAGATTAGGACACAGACACACATGGTAGGGGGATGATGTGAACACACAGGAAGAAGATAGCCATCTACAAGTCAAGGAGAGCGGTCTCAGGAGAAACCAAGCCTGCCAACACCTTGATCTTGGACTTCCAGCCTCCACACTTGGGAAAAATGCATTTATATTGTTTAAGCCCCCAACTTGTCATACTTTGTTATGGTAACAGCAAACTAACACCCCAGCTATTAGGATAGAGATGGGAGGGTAACAAAAAGTCCTCGCCGTGTCCTACAGCAATGTGTCCTGGAGGGTAGCTGTCTCTCAGCACCAGGGCGAGGTTGCAGATCCTAGTTTCTGGGAAGATGCAGGCCAGGCAAAATAGAATTTCCATTCTCCAATTGCACACCCTTTCCCAGTAAGAGATCTTTTTGTGCTCTTTCTAATTAGGCTCATTCAAAAGGAAGCAGCGTTTGTCACAACAGCCAAAAGATGGAAACAACCCAAATGATCATCAACAGATGAAGGGATAAACAAGTGTGAATGTACATACAATGGAATATTATTCATCCTTAAAAGAGAATGAATTTCTGACATGTGCTACAACATGGATGGACCTTGAAAATATCATGTTAAGTGTAATAAGCCCATCATGGGAGAACGAATGTTATATGATTCCACTAATAGGAGGTACCCAGTGTACCTCATATTTATAGAGACAGAAAATAAAATGGAGCTTCAGAGGAGGTGGGGGATACTTCCAATGGGCACAGAGTTCGTGTCTGGGATGATGCAAAGTGTCAGGTACAGACAGTAGTAATGGTTACATAATATTATGAATGTATTTAGTGTTACTAAACTGCACACTCAAAATTGCAATTATTATGTTGTATATTCTACCAAAATTTTATAAACTTAGCATAAACCTAAAAATTAATATTTTTAAAGAAAGTCTTCTTCAAAAAGAATTGAAAAAAGGCCCTTAAGGAGTTTCGCTCAGTTTCATCCTCTTGGCTGGGCGGAAGGTCTTACTGGGAATGGCAGAAGGAATTTGGTGGTGGAGCCCAGACCCTGGGGCGTACTCTCAGGGAGGTTTATATGGCCTCAAGTCAGAAAAAGGAGGAAAGTTGGAGTGTTAGGAGGTTAGAGAAGACAGAATTGGACTTCAGCTCTTTTGAATCCCCACCCCCACCCCCACCCATAGGCTGCTGTCCCCTCCCTCTCCAGCGATGGCTTGATGTCCTCCATAGTCGTCTGTGTCTCGGTCGAAGCTTTGAGTCTTGAGGCACCCCTGCCGCTCTCACTTCACTCCTCTTTCCCTGAGGTATAATTAAAAAAATTTTTTAAATGTTTTTTATTTTATTTTTGAGAGACAGAAAGAGATAGCACGAGCAGGGGAGGGTCAGAGAAAGAGGGAGACACAGAGTCTGAAGCAGGCTCCAGGCTCTGAGCTGTCAGCACAGAGCCCGATGCGGGGCTCGAACCCACGAACTGTGAGACCATGACCTGAGCTGAAGCTGGACACTCAACTGACTGAGCTACCCAGGCGCCCCACCTGAAGTATCATTTTGAAACGTAAAATCAGGACTCTTTTACAAATATAAAGTGCTTGCCTGTGAAAGCGTTAATTTAACTCTTTAATTAATGACAGACCCACTAAGATGTTAAAACCAGATCAAATAAGATTTAGACTTACAGAAATTAATATTCTCTACTGGACAGATTTATTTTGCATTACTGTGAATAGGACCCACTGGCATCACTAGAGACAGGAAACATTTGCAGGACTCAGTTTTCTACAAGTTTACTCAGACCTCTACAGAGTTGTAAATTAGTCCAACCAAGGGCTATCAGATCTCATCCTCCTGGCCAGGCTGGAGGACAATACCCCCGCATTTCATTGGAGGAAAACTAATAGTTTTTTTGCCCATTTCCAAATCGTTGCTAGTTTTCCAGGCACAGCTACTTTGCAGTGTGGGAGTGTGCATGACCACGGGCTCTCCTTGCGTTCTCCTGGGAAGGAGCCTGTCCCTAAATCCCTGACTGTCCTGAACTCGGCCGTCTGTGGGTCTGCTCCAACTTGTCTCTCCTGAGCTGAGCTGAAATCACCCCATTAGCTGTCCTCCCCCAGGGTTGCTTGAACCCCACTTCATCCACATCTACATCTTAAGGACCCGATATTATTTGGTGTCTAAGGGAAACAGAGTGTTAGCCTCAGTCCAGCATTTTCTGCCTCAGCATTTGCCACTTTGTTTTATTCAGCTCGATGAATCTTTTTTTTAAATTTTTTAATGTATTTTATTTTGAGAAAGAGAGACAGAGAGTGAGTGGGGGAAGGGCAGAGAGAGAGAGCAAGACAAAGAATCTGAAGCAGGTTCCAGGCTCTGAGCTTTCAGCACAGAGCCTGACCTGGGGCTCAAACCCACAGACTGTGAGATCATGACCTGAGCCAAAGTCAGACACTTAACTGACTGAGTCATCCAGGCGCCCAGGCTCAACCACTCTTAAACTGCGTGTTCACTTCCTTGGTGCCAAGATGACAAAACCAGTATCAGCTCTTGTAGCATAAACCTTCCTTGCCTATTCTGTGATCTAGGAGATAACAGCTCACAATGGGGAGGAGAGTGAATTCAGCAAACTTAATATTTTTACCAGTATTAAACTGGGCGCCCATTATATGTTAGTCTTTATGGTAAGAGATAAGATAGATTTTTAAAAATCTAATGGGGATGACAGCCAGTAAAGCAGATAAGTAGCAAGCTACCTGAGAAATACCTTGACTATACATGGCATTCTATTGTCCCCATCTTCTAAAAGCTTGTCACTTTGTCCTGATGCCCTATTGCTCCAGGCTCCATAAGCGCATATTTCTGGGTTTCCCCAAGCATATCCTGCGCACCAGGAGTGGCTTGTTCAGACAAACCATGCCACATACGCTGGGTCTTCTCTGTCTTGGCTTAGATATTTTTACTCATAGGTATGTCAGTTAATATGCTTTTGGGAAAATCTGGGTTTAATCAGGAAAGAGAAGAGAGTGGGGTGACATGGGTAGATGTTATGGGTTAATTGTGTCTTCCAAAAAAAAGAAGTCAAAACCCTAACCCCCAATACCTCAGAATGTGACCGTATTCAGAAATAAGATCGCTGCAGTTGTAATTAGTTAAGCTGAGGTCATATTGGGCTCTGATCCAATATGACTAGTGTCCTTACCAGAAGAGAAAAGAGAGACACGGGAAGGCCGTGTGACAGCAGGGCAAAGGCTGAAGCAAGATGGCTGCAAGTCAGGGAGCACTGTGATGGCCAGCACACCATGAGGAGCAGGGAGAGGAAGGAGGGGTCTTCCCCTACAGGTCTCAGGGAGGGCACAGCCCTGCTGACACCTTGCCCTCAGACTTTAGCCTCTAGAACTGCGTGAGGGCAGATTTCTGGTGTTTTATGCCACCTGGTTTGTGGGAATTTGTCCTGGCAGCCCTAGAAAACTCATGCAGTAGGCACCCAATGATGTCCCACATTTGGGAAATGTGCTCCTTTAGTGGGGACAGAATTGAAATTAAAATATCCATCTGAGGGAGCTCTGGAGCCATCACTTCCTTGACGAAATTGGACTTTAAACCAGATGATGGGCACATAATAGCTGTTTTCAGGAGGTGACTCAACCACCCTTCAAAGTGATCCTGATAATTTTTAGTTTCTATTCTATTGAAATGTGGATTCAGACCATGATGCCTTTATCACCCCAAATGCCTTTGACCTGAGGGCTTTGGCTGAAAGTTCAGGATTCCGAGGGAGATAGATGCCAGCTAAGCCATTAACCTGCTCTGACCATCCCCGTCAGGGCTGGGGGCTGGGGCAGTGTGAGGACAGCTTTCATGAAGAAGACTTACCCATGCCACCTGCCACCACTGACAATGGGGTATTCCAGGGGATGGGAATAGCTTCTGAGTGGGTTATTTTTTTTATTTTTATTTTTTTTGGAATATTTTCAAGAGACAGGAAGCAGCAAAATCTGCTATTCTCTGGAAATTGCTATCTGGACTGACAACATAGAAGTGTTTTCAATCTGTCCATTACTTCGTGCCAAGCCTCTGAGGTTTGACTGTCTTAGCCACCCACTTCTTGAAACTCTTGGCTCTTTCAGTATGGCTCCCAGACCAACAACACCAGCATCACCTGAGAACTTGTCAGAAATGCAGATGCTTATGGCCCTGATCCAGACCTGCTGGGTCAGAAACTCTACCAGTGGGGCCCAGCACTCTGAGTTTCCCATAATCCGTCAGGGGGATTCTGATGCCCACAAATGTCTGAGATCCAAACCCTGAGTCTATTGCCCATCTGTGGCAACGTATTGTCTTCAGGCACTGGCCAGCCTTTCAGCCGCCTCTTTACCAATGAGCCTCCTTTCCCGGCTCATTCCTCCTTTATCCCTGCTCGCTGGTGAGTATGTATGTAGGCACGCACATACACGTCAGCAGACACCCAGGAAGGGGTATGCTATGGTCAGTTTGCTAGGTGGATCTACATGGGTCTGAAGCTCTGATGGATGCTAGTTAAGCTCCTTCAGGGTGTAAGGAACAAAGATCCTTTCAGATTTCTTTAGGTGGCCCCATTTATTGTAAAGAAACAATAACAAAGAGCATCTCTTGCTACCACAACCAGGAAAAAGCTGTGAAGTAGAATCACATGTCATTTGTATGTCTTTGACTAACAGTGAGGTTGAGCATTTCTTCATATTTTTCCTGACATTCTTTGTTAATTTCATTGTACATTCTAGGTAAGATGCCAATAAACTTTACTGTCAAGGACCCAGAGACTAAGCGTTTTAGGATCGCAGGCCACACGTTCTCTGCTGCAGCAGCTCAGCTCTGTCAAAGCATGCAGCAGCATGCGTGAATGCATGAGCAGGGCTGTGTTCCAATAAAACTGAACTAGAAGACCAGATCTTGCCTATGAGCTGCGGTTTGCCGACCTCTGTTCTACATGCCGCTTCTTGGTTGGATTTTCATATTATAGTTATCATCTCCTCCCTCTATCTATGGGGTCCTCGGCTGACCAGCCATTTCATTTTGATGGGTTCACATCTATCAGTTTCCCCCTACTATAGCTTGTGCTTTTAGATTTGTTTAAGTTCTTCCCAGCCTCAAGATGACAAAATTATCTGACAGTTATTTCTATTGGTTTTATTTTTTTTTCTTTTCACATTTAGCTTTTGGATTATACGGAATTGACCTTGGTGTATAGTGTTGTTTATTTTCCTCCACATAGTAAACCATTTTTTCCCAATAAATAATCTATCCTTTCCCCATAGGTTTGTGGTACCAACTGTCCTATATTCATTCCTAGCTGTAAATGGACCTGCTTTTGAGCATCTTATTCTGCCCCACTCACTTATTTACCTGTCCGACTGCCAAAAGCACATTGTTTTTATTACTGTGGCTTTGTAGTGTGGCTTCATATCTCATGGTGTGACTCTTTTCACATTTCTTTTCAAAAGCCTGTGAATCCACATTGATTTCAATGATGCAGACTTGGTAAGTTTTCAATGGCCATTTACAGGACAAAGCACAGAATATCAAGTCAGGCAAAATCGAAGTGGTGATTCTCTACTTAACAGTGTTAGACTACTATTTCTTTCTTTTTAATATTGTATTTTATTTTTTAATGTCTTATTATTTTTTATTACTTAGAGCATGAGCAGGGGAGGGGCAGAGAGAAAGGGAGACACAGAATCTGAAGCAGGTCCAGGCTCCGAACTGTCAGCACAGAGCCTGACATGGGGCTCAGACTCATGAGCTACGAGATCATGACCTCAGCTGAAGTCAGATGCTTAACTGACGGAGCCACCCAGACGCCCCTAAATATTTTATTTTTAAGTAATCTTTATACCCAGTGAGAACTCACAACCCCAAGATCAAGTGTCACATACTCTACCAACTGAGCCATCCATGTGCCTATTAGCTACTATTTCTTGACTACCTGCTGAATTAAGACTCTTTGCTTCAAGAGCCAAAAACCCAACTCAAACAATATTTATTTAGAAAATACATACACATTGGCTGACAATGTGCACATACACCTGGAAGGTCTAATGAATGACTTTATTAGATCTAAGGGTTCAAACAGTATCAATTCTTGTCTCTCAATTTCTTGTCTCTGCTTTTCTCTGTTGGTTGTTCTCTCAAGCAGTCTCTCTCCCCAAGTAGCCTGGATGGTGATCCTATCAAGCTTACAGTATCCTTCCTGCTCCGGATATCAGGAGAGGAGATCCCTGAGTCACTGGACATTCCTTCCCACACCTCCTCTCCCCCACCTCTCCACCCCAAGGACTCCGACTGGGTCACATGCCCTCACCTGGATCAATCATCGTGGCAGGGAAAATGGGCACGTGAATGAAAACCCCACTAACTAGCAGAGGGGCATTCCCAAAAGGAAAGGAACTTGGCAGACTGAACACCAGAGTCCACTCCACCTGAAAAAGCCATGGCGGAATTAGCAGGCAGCTCTGTGTGTGTTAGCGCTCCCTTCCCACGATGCCCCACTGCCATTTGGTCATGCCATTGTTCCTTCAAACCTGCCATGGCACAAAGTAAGCTCGTCATTTTTCCTGAAATCATGTTCAAAGTTCAAAGTCCCTAAAAATTACTGCCATTTTCCTGGGTCTCCCAGCTGTGAAAATTTGCCTCCTTTCCCATTGATTCAACCTTTTTTTCTTTTACCCTTTGTCAATCTCCTCCCTCTTTTGGTTCCTTCTGTTACCCACTGTCTACACACCTGTTCATGGGCTGGTCATTTGACCTCTGAACCATGTACTGTCTGTTCCTCACCTCAGTCCAGCCTGTGTACAGCCACCCATTAAACCCCCCAAAGTACAGTAAGGCTTGTATTTTTAAAGAACATCTATTATTATTCTTTTTGCTTAAGATGTGTTTCCGTTTGTATCACAGCAATGCAGCAGAGCAGAGCACTCCAAATCTCAGGGGCTTCAAAAACAATGGCTTTTTATTATTGGCCAGTGTGTAGTGTCTGCTGAGGTTCGGCCAGGCTGGGCTTTGTTTCTCCCTGCTGGTCTGCGGGGCAGCCCGGCTCCGCGGGTGTCTGCTTCTCCACACGACTGCGTGCTTTTCAGCGCCTGCTCCTCTGAAGCAGTGCTGGCAACAGTGCAAAGGGCAACCGGAAACGTGCGAGGCTTCTCAAGGCCTGGAGCTTCAGCACACATGGAGTCAGGCTCAAAGTCAAGGGGCAAGGGGGCTACTCTGTGCACGCTGAGCCGATGGAAGGCTGTGGAAGCAGAGAAGGTGGAAGAACTGGAGTCATCAGCTCAGTTCACCATCACGGCTGACCCAAACTCCAGTACCTGGACTTCAAAGTCTCCTGTTGTCTGGACGCACTCGCACTCCGTTCATCCCACCCAACCCCCGACTTTCGGCTCTTCATTTGGGACCAATTCATGGACCTTGGAATTTTCCAGAAGCTGGACAGCATTGGGCATTCCCGAACAGGAAACCGTCTCCCAACTGCAGGCCAAACTTAGCCTGCTGCTGCTTTCCCACCACACAAAAAAGGGGGGGGCAGTTTATGGGCCTGCTTGTTATTGGCAGTGTTTATAAAATAAACAAATGTTAAACAATTTTTCCTCTAGGAAATACATTTCGCCAGAGATCTTCTTTATTATCTTTTTTTCCCCCAGTTCTTTGGGGGGAAAAATCCCCAGGAATTATTTTCTCAATAAACAATGGCAACAGTTTGTTTTTGTTGGATTGACTTGAATCCGCCCCCACGCTCTTTTTTTTTGGATGAGGTGGTTGACTACAGAAATGAGAAAGAGATAGTTTTTTTCTATTCTTTTTTTTTTGTATGTGGCTTCTCTGGCTGGAAAATAAAAGCTCTGCATTCTTTCTGTATTCAGTGCACTTCAAAGTTATAAAAATTTAGATAAAGTACATCAGGGTTATGGTTGTTCTAGATTTCAGTCTATTTATAACTTCCTCATATTTCACATTTGTTTGACCTCAAGGTTAAAGGGATGCTTTTGAAAAGCATAATGATTTGATCCTAGCAATGGATATAGCAAAGATACCAAGGTCAACAAGTTAAATTAAAAGGCTTAAAATAAAAAAATAAAAAAAAGAAGAAGAAGAAAAAGAAGAAGAAAAAACTAGATTTGGCAAACTTTAAGTTTGGGACTGCATGACAATAGGAGAATTTCCCAGCTGTGTTCTCATAAAAGAATAATGGTGTGAAAAATATTTTTCAAAGCTTACCAGAGTAAAAAAGTTTGAACCAGAAGAAACTAATACTCTCATTTTCACAGCTTACATAGGGATTTTCCCTGGATTTGTCATTAGGACCTTTATATATGTGTTTTGTTTATTTTCTTTTCCACAGAAGTCTGAATAATGCCAAATGAATTGGAGTTTTACAATATTATATCTTGCTTCAATAATCTGCTGAGAGGAAAAAAGTAAGTTTCTGGGGCGCCTGGGTGGCTCAGTCGGTTAAGCCTCCAGCTTCAGCTCAGGTCAGATCTCACGTTTGTGGGTTCGAGCCCCGCGTCAGGCTCTGTGCTGACAGCTAGCTCAGAGCCTGGAGCCTGCTTCTGGTTCTGTGTCTCCTTCTCTCTCTGCCCCTCCCCCTCTCATGCCTGTCTCTCTCTGTATCAAAAATAAATAAAACATTAAAAAAAAAAGTAAGTTTCAAAACAGTATATATTTGTGATTTAAAAAAATATATGTATGAGTGTATCTATAACTATCTAGAAAGAGATACATACACACATACACAGAAAAATGTGTAAGACCATGTCTCTAAGGATGGGGCGCCTGGATGGCTCGGTCGGTTATGAGTCCAGCTTTGGCTCAGGTGGTGATCTCGCAGTTTGTGAGTTCCAGCCTCACGTCGGCTCTGTGCTGACAGCTCAGAGCCTGGAGCCTGCTTTGGATTCTGTGTTTCCTTCTCTCTCTGCTCCTCCCCCACTCATGCTCTGTATCTCTCTCTCTCTCTCAAAATAAATAAATAAACTTAAGTATAATAAAATAAAATGTTTAAAAGAAAAGAACCTGTCTGTAAGGAGGATATCAAAATACTAACAATTACCTTGCTGTGTTAACTTTCTCTCTGTACTTATTTTCATATGTTTCAATATGTCTATAATGAACATATATGATCATCTATATACTATTAAATGAGATTTTTAAAAAAGAATAAATTTAAAAAAAATTTTTAAGAGAGCGCACACGCGCGCGTATAGGGAGAGACAGAGGGAGAGGGAGAGAGAGGGAGAATCCCAAGCAGGCTTCCCACCCAAAACAGAGCCCGATGTAGGGCTTGATCTCCCAACCCTGAGATCATGACCTGAGCAGAAATCAAAAGTGTGGGTAGCTTCACCAGCTGAGCCACCCAGGTGTCACCAAAAAGAGAACAAATATTTAACAATCTGACCTTTTCACCTCAGGAGTTGTCTCTTTCTTAAAAATTATTTTACGTTTTTAATGTTTGTTTATTTTGAGAGAGAGAGTACATGCGCACACACAAGGGCAGGAGGAGGGGCAGAGGGGGAGAGAGAGAAAGTCGTAAGCACGCACCACACTCAGTGCAAAGCCCGACATGGGGCCCATGTTGTGGCTTCCGGTGGGGTCGTGTTAGGGCTCAATCCCACAACCCTGGGATCATGACCTGAGCCAAAATCAAGAGTCAGATACTCAACCGACAGAGCCGCTCAGGTGTCCCTTGCCTGAGGAATTCTAGAAGTCCTCTAGCTTTAGGGAAACTGATGACAAAACCTTCCATAGGGAGCTCATCTGAACGCTGGAAATCATGAAGCCAGCTTTACTGTTTCATCAGGCAGAAAATCAGAGAGGGAAAGGATAAGCTTGGATCCTACCGCCTGCCTTCCTCTCCCGGCTGGTTCTAACACGCCCCCTGAGAGGCATGCCTTGTGCACATTTCGTGGGCAACTTCTGCAGCCCAGGGAAGCGGTCACTAGACCACAGGGTCAGGCAGATGCTGCTAAGTGAGATACTAACTTATGTTTAGGAAATGTTCTTGTGCAGCAATTCTTTATTGTGCTGTTATGGATAAGATTAGATACTAATCTATAATAGGCGTAGGTTTAGAATTTGGCAGATGGCATTTTACTTCTTATAAATCAAAAGGAATTACAGATCTAAGGTAAATTAATCTGTCTGTGTTTCCAAATGTAGTCTGTTAAAATTTAGATATCTCAGGAGGGAAATTATGAAAGTTTATGAGCAAGACAATCCCACAGCTGGTGTGGAGAACGTGCTGAGTGTTAGCTACCGTAGCTGTTGCTGAGAATGAAGAAATGAACTTTGCTTTCAGGGACTTGTGTTTTTCATTGCAGCAAGTTCAAGATTTGCTTTGTCCTTTTGTTTTAAATCCTAGAACAACAAATAAAAATAAGAAGAGTGACTTGAGAATCTCAGCCACATGAACAAGTATAAACAAAGGGTCCAATTCGTTAGGTGGACTATTTTGGCACCCTGGATCAAGGCCATTGTGGCCAGGGGCGCAAAGGGTTAGCAAATGGGGATTAAGGAATGGTTTAGAGCAATTAGATCATATAAAGTCCCAAATGCCTACTTTATCAGGATGAATGCAAGTTTGGCTCCTATTGCTAAAGGAAAAAATAAAAAGCGATGCGCATGTTACTTACAAGCAAACCCGAGGGCATGCCATCTATTATCAGCAATAAACAGATTTGATTCTTTTGTAAACAAGATTGTCAGGGCCCAGGGGATTTGTCAGCACCCAGATAATCCTCAAATCCTCTGCCTGGCCTACCAGGGTAATAGGAAATTGTCAGTAATAAGGCTGGTTAACAATCTTCTTGTCTGTGCATTAAAGATTATTCCACAAAACCCAGAGGGTCTTAGCCAACCAGGCTTCATTATGTGGTTCAACGTTACAATCCACAGAGGACTGTCACCTGGACAAGTCGCCAGGCCCTTGCTCTGCACAGCGCAGGCTGGCACTCAGGGAGGTTTTTTGTTTTTGTAATGTTTTATTATTTATTTTTGAGAGAGAGAGAGGGAGACAGTGTGAGCAGGGGAGGGGCAGAGAGAGAGAGGAAGACACAGAATCCAAAGCAGCTCCAGGCTCTGAGACATCAGCACAGAGCCTGACGTGGGGCTCAAATTCATAAGCTGTGAGATCATGACCTGAGCTGAAGTCAGACGCTTAACCAAATGAGCCACACAGGCGCCCCTGGGATTCAGGGAGTTTTTTAATGCAATATGGGATATGAAACAGAAAACCCGGTGGCCACGAATGTGCACGGTGTGCACAGTCTCCCACGCTCCACATACTAGGATGGCGTGGGTGTGAGACCGACTTAGGGACCCACGGCTTCATGAAGGTCACACTGGGGTTTCTTGTTTCTCCTTTTTGCCTTATTCATATGATTCAAATTTAGTGTTTGGAATAAGTAATACATACCCATGGCTCAAAAAAGTTTTTGCATGTATTTATTATCTATCTATTTATATTAACTAAGCTCTATGCCCAATATGGTGCTTGAACTCACGACCCTGAGATCAAGAGTTGCATGCTCTATTGACTGAACCAGTCTAGTGCCCCTCAGAGATTTTTCAACTGCAAAAAGGATATAATGAAAAGATTTCCCCATCCCTCTTCTTGCTCTGTCCCCACGTCCCTCCACAGGGAACCCCAGTCATCAGCAGCATTATTTTATCCTTTAGAGCTTTTAAATAATCGATTGCAAGAAAATATGAAACATATAGTTTTATTTTTTTTAATACAAAACACAGACTACAATATAGTTCTGTGCCTTGTCTTTTTTTCCCCCCTAACAACGTATCTTCTATTATACATAAGAAAATATCTTCTTTTTTTTTTTTTAATGTTTTATTTATTTTTGATACGGAGAGAAACAGAGCATGAGAGGCGGAGGGGCAGAGAGAGAGGGAGACACAGAATCTGAAGCAGGCTCTAGGCTCTGAGCTAGCTGTCTGCACAGAGCCTGACGCGGGGCTCGAACCCACAAACATGAGATCTGACCTGAGCCGAAGCCGGCCGCTCAACCGACTGAGCCACCCAGGCGCCCCAAGAAAATATCTTCTATATTAGTACATGGAAATAGTCCTTAATCTTTTTATGGCTGTATATACTCTTCTGTCATTTCATGTACCATACTTTCAAAAATTGGTGTCCTGTTGGGGTGCCTGGGGGGCTCAGTCTGTTGAGCAGGTGTCTGATTCCTGATTTCCACTCAGGTCATGATCTCACAACTGTGAGATTGAGCCCTACATCGGGCCCTGTGCCTGCTTGGGATTCTCTCTCTCCTCTCTCTCTGCCCCTCCCCCATGCTCGCTCACACTCAAAATAAATAAACATTAAAAATTTTTGTAAAAAAAAATGTTGGTCTCCTGTTGATGGGCATTTAGATCCACGCCCCTGCAATAATAAACAACGATGCAGTAACTTTACACATAAATTCTGCCACATGTTATGATTGCTTTTCCACAGGGCTGCCTGGCAGAGGCCAAGACAGAGATTCTCCCCCTGACTCTGTAAGTAAATAACGAAAATTCCTAGTAGATTCTTACAGTAGGCAAACACCCTCTTTTATTTTCCTAATACATGAAGGGCTAGCCACGGGAATAATTTTGAAGCCTGGCTAATGCTCCTGGGCTTTCCCCGCCACCCCTCCCCCACATGACTCCTTCTTAATTTCTTCCTATTACTCAAACTAATAATCAGGGACTGCTTGCTTTTTCTTTCTCTCTCTCTCTTCTTCTTCTTCTTCTTCTTTTTTTAAATCTCATCATTTTTGTGACGCCTGGCTGGCTTAGTCGGTTGAGCATCCGGCTTCGGCTCAGGTCATGATCTTGCGGTTTGTGAGTTCAAACCTTGTGTCAGGCTCTGTGCTGACAGCTAGCTCAGAGTCTGGAGCCTGTCTTCAGATTCTGTGTCTCCCTCTCTCTCTCTGACCCTCCCCTGCTCACACCGTCTCTCGCTCTCTCTCGAAAAATAAATAAAAACACTTTTAAAAGTTTTAAAAAATCTCATCATTTTAAGATGTTACTTAAAAATGTTTTTTAAATAATCTCCACTCCCAATGTGGGGCTCGAACCTACAACTTCCAGATTAAGAGTCAATGCTCTACCAACTCAGCCAGTCAAATGCCCCTTTAATCTGATCATTTTAAACTGCCTTTGGGGTTGCTATCAGCATCATTTACTTCTTCTGAGAAGTAGGACAAAGTGGTGAATAACTTCTTGCATCTTCTTACAAGCCAACTTCTCAGTCACACACGCCACAAACATTTGTTTAGCATCTACTGTGTCTCAGGAATCATTGTGGGCATTGAAAATACAGTAACAAAGTAGCTGAGTTCCCACCCTCACGGGACTTCCATCCTAATGGTAAGTAACATCATATAAACAAAATGACAGTAATGGCAAACAATAAGCAAATAAATGTGTAACATAATTTGAGGTAGTGGTAAGTTTTCTGTGTCTCTATTTAATGAGTTCAGGGGTGAAGAGCCTTTTTTTAAATGACACAGAGAGAAAGGGTTCAAATTCTCTCTTGAAAAGTCACTGAAGCTGCTTCCTTAGAAACTTCCGTGCTGAAGGAGGCTCTGGCCAGAGCATGAGCGTGTCGATCCTGTTTGAAAATGATTGAGATGTCTCTGTCTTTTAAGCTATAGAGTGTCACTTTGGTTTATTTTTTTAATTTTTTAATGTTTTTATTTATTTTTGATACAGAGAGAGACAGAGCATGAGAGGAGGAGGGGCAGAGAGAGAAGGAGACACAGAACTGGAAGCAGGCTCCAGGCTCTGAGCTAGCTGTCAGCACAGAGTCTGACACAGGGCTCGAACCCACAAATGTGAGATCTGACCTGAGCCAAAGTCGGAGGCTTAACCGACTGAGCCACCCAGGTTCCCCTAGAGTGTCACTTTGAATTTACAATTGACTTTAAAGTCACTCTTTGAGAACAAGTTTGTATGTACAGGTGCTCTTGGGAAAACTTTTTTTACTAGTGACAGCAGTTTCTTCTTGCTGTTGTGATAAGTTACCATAAATAACCTTGGTGGTTGAAAACAACACAACTTTATTATTATTATTATTATTATTTATTTTTGAGAGGCAGAGAGAGACAGCACGAGCAGGGGAGGGTCAGATAGAGAGGTACAGAATCCGAAGCAGACTCCAGGCTCTGAGCTAGCTGTCAGCACAGAGCCCTACACGGGGCTCAAACCCACAAACCGTGAGATTATGACCTAAGCCGAAGTCGGACGCTCAACAGACTGAGCCACCCAGGTGCCCCAGCTTTATTTTCTTGCAGTTCTGGAGGTCAGAAGTCTGAAATCACTCTTGTGGGGATTAAACTAAGGTGTATTCAAGACTGCATTTCCTCTGGAGCCCCAAGGGGAGAAGCTGTTTCCTCGCCTTTTCCAGCTTCTAGAGAGGTCTGTATTCCTTGGCTTGGGGTGCTTCTGACTCTAGCCTTGATTCCACACCATGTCTTGTTCTTATGTCTTGTTCTGACTCTGACCCCCTTGCCTCTCTCTCCTATGGACTGGTGATTCCATTGGGCCCACTCAGATAATCCAGGAAAATCTCCCCACCTCAACTTCCTTACTATAACCACACCTACAACGTGACATATTCAAAGGTTCTTGGGATTAGCTTGTGGACATCTTGGGGGGCCATTCTTCTGCCCATCACAGACAATTAAGAAACAGCCTGGCTGGCTCAGTTGGTGCAGCATGCAACTCTTGGTCTCAGGGTTGTGAGTTTGAGCCCCACCTTGGTTGTAGAGATGACTTAAAGATAAAATCTAAAAAACGAAAACAAAAAATAAATAAAGAAACAGCAACTGGGGTGGGGGCAAGATAATTAACATACAAAGTGAATTAAATGGACAAGGAATTATGTAAGGAATGATTTCGGCAGAAGATGCCTACAGGTTCAATACTTGGTGTTTAGCAAACGAATTTTAAACATCTGGGGTGTGCCAGAACACATTAGTGAACAAAACAGGCAAAAATCCGTACCTTTATGGGACTTCCATTTAACAAAGACATCATAAATAAGCTCATTGTGTAGTAATTTGGAAAATGGATAAGGGCTGTGGAATAAAGGAAGCGTGCGTCCACGGAGGGGCCTAGAGTGAGGCTAGTGGGCGTGGGGAGAACCTCCGCCTGCGGACACTAGGGGGAGCCGCTGCACAGTTTTGGCGGCTGAGCTGGTGAAGGATTCTAATTATATAATCAGTGTTTGGGAGCCAGAAGGAATTTTAGAGGTCAGCTAGTTTAACTTTCTCAGTTCATAAAGAGAAAGCTAAGGCTCAGAAGGTCCACAATGTAGTCGTTAGTTATTCTGCATTTGGCCTAAATTTGAGTCTCCTCCTCTCTCCCCAAGAAAGCCAGACACAGTCATCACATTATCAAAGGCAGTGCCTGTCAGGAGGTGAGGCTGGGAGGGTTTTGTATCGGAGCAGCAGGAGGGATAGATGATCTCAGAGTGCAGTTCTATCTATGCCACTGTTGAAAAATCATTCCACAGAACTTCTAATATGTCTCTTTCTAAGTGCAGCATTCTGAAGTCTTAAATCAGTGACACTGCCCTTCAGCCTTTGAGACTCAGCGTTGGTGAAAATAACCTATATCGGCCAGACACCAAAAGGAAGGGAAAATGGATTATGATAAAGAGACTTTGCTGTTTATAACAAAAGGATAATGCAGCTTCATTTTCCTAATCCTACTGCTTCGGTGGTTATTTAAGTTATTTAAACTTTACATACTTACAGTAAATTATGGGTTGGTTAGTCATTTTCATACAGTAATTTCTAGGGTGTGACAATTTGCCAAAAGTTTCGTTGAGCCAATACAAAAGCTCAGTATTTCTAAGATTAACAAGGAGAGGTATTTGAGTTCCATGATCATTACAAGACCAGGTGGTAACAATGGAATGCACTTCCATTTAGGAGACCAGAATTTTTTAGGGCATCGTTGGTCAAGGCTTGAGCACTGAGGTGCATTAGTCTGTCCCCAGGCAGTAGCCTCCCCTAACACGCAGCACATTTTTAGATTCACTAGCGAGTCCCAGCTGCCTGTGCCCTTTCTGCAAAGTCCCCTGGTTGCCCTGCCCGTCTCAAGCAGAGGGGATTCCAAGATTCTTTCTATCCTTTTATTTATTTTTAATTTTTTTTTAATTTGAGAGAGAGTGTGTGCACAAGCAGGGAAGAAGGAGAGGGAGAGAGAGAGAGAGAGAGAGAGAGAGAGAGAGAGAGGGAATCCCAAACAGGCTCCACGCTCAATGCAAATCCCCAATGTGCAGCTGGACTCCACACCCCTGGGATCATGACCTGAGCCAAAATTAAGAGTCAAACACTGGACCCACTGAGCCCCCCCCACCAGGTGCCACCCTCCCCCTGGAGGATTCTTTCTGCTTCTGTATTCCTTTCGCTGTATCACCAGCAGATCTCAGGACCCACCCATTTCCCCCATTTATCTGTCTGCTTCTTTTACTAGACTGAATAGCTTCTTTTTAAAATATTTTCTCTTACCGTGGTAAAATATACATAACATAAACTTTATTATTTTAAGTATTTTAAGGGTACAGCTCAGTAGCGGTAAGTATATTCACACTGTTG
Organism: Suricata suricatta; assembly: GCF_006229205.1. NCBI lineage: Eukaryota > Metazoa > Chordata > Mammalia > Carnivora > Herpestidae > Suricata > Suricata suricatta. The sequence continues at coordinate 11,286,182 of NC_043703.1, read as the reverse complement.
TGCAATCATTACCACCATTCATCTCCAGAAGTTTTTTCATCTTACAGAACTGAAACTATGTATCCATTAAACAGTAATTCCCCATCCCCACTTCCTCCCAGCCCCTGGCAACCCTCCTTCTCTGAGTATGATTACTCTAGGAAACTAATAAGTGGAGTCACACAGGGTTTTTGTGTATGTGTGCCTGGCCTTCTTCATTTAGCATGATGTCCTCAAGGGTCATCCCTGCTGTAGCATGCTTCTACATTTTATTCAGATAGCTTCTTTTTTTTAAATTTTTTTAATTTTTAATGTTTTATTTATTTTTGATACAGAGAGAGACAGAGCATGAGAGGGGGAGGGGCAGAAAGAGAAGGAGACACAGAACCGGAAGCAGGCTTCAGGCTCGGAGCTAGTGTCAGCACAGAGCCTGACGCGAGGCTCGAACCCATGAAGGTGAGATCTGACCTGAGCCGAAGTCGGAGGCTTAACTGACCACCCAGGCGGCCCTCAGATAGCTTCTTGAAGTCAGGAATCATTCAATAAATGTTGACATTGGTTTGAGTTGGAAAACCTCAGTGTATATGAAAGTAAAATAATGAGATCTGTAAACAGCCCCAAAAGGGAGGAAATAAACACAGACATCCCCTTATCAACAGGGTGAACCCACAGATCAACAGGTGTGCATATGGCCAGAGCACCTGGCACCCCACACTGACCTGCTCCTTCAGTTCTACCCTGTAGATCTTGTGCAAATGTCCCCTGGGAACATTCTCGGCCAGGAACTACACGGGCAAGAAAATTCAGGGAGAAGTGCTTCCAGCTGAATTGTGTCAGAGCACGAAGGCCACCATAACGCCATTAGAGTGTATCCCACTGTAATGGAGTGGCTTAGTTGGTTAAGCATCCAACTTTGGCTCAGGGCATGATCTCATGAGCCATGGGTTCAAGCCCCCACGCAGGCTTGCGCTGACAGCTCAGAGCCTGGAGCCTGCTTCAGATTCTGTGTCTCCTTCTTTATCTGCCCCTCCCCTGCTCGTACTCTGTCTCTCGCTCTCTCTCTCTCTCTACAGAATAAAAATAAAGGAAAAAAAAAAGAATGTATCTCAGACAGGAGAGTTTCCATGTTGACCAGATACAGATAAGAACTGATCCTTCTCTTTGCAATTTTACATATCTGGTGGCTAGAAGATTTTTCCACAGTTGATCTCTGGCTCCATATATTTCAAACTTTCTCTCCTATTACTCACATGCTTCTGGTGTCAGGTGCCCTCGGGGCATATTCTTACTGGCCTTGCATGGCTACACATGGGAGGCAGCACACTGGACAGTAGTATTCCTAGAAAGCATTCCTAAACCAGGACAGCTAGTAATAACTAAACATGGAAGTGCTTGCAAATCACATAAAAACAGGGGCACCTGCCTGGCTCAGTTGGTAGAGCATGTGACTCTTGATCTCCAAGTTGTAAGTTTGAGCCCTGTGTTGGGTGTAGAGATTACTTAAAAATAAAATCTTTAAAACAATTACATAAACATATTCTACTAAATCTAAACCAAATATATCCCAGCCCAACTTACCCTCACCTGGACCCTCAAAATCTGCCCCCACAGGGGTGCCTAGCTGGCTTAGTCTGTAGAGCATGTGGCTCTTGATCTTGGGGTTGTAAGTTCAAGCCCCATGTTGGGTGCAGAGATTACTTAAATAAATAAATAAATTTTTAAAATGCTGCAGCCATTCCAACACCACTGAACAGGAAAGAAGCTTGAAAGAGAGAAAGTTGGAGTACACAGAGAAAGCACCTTGCCGAATAGTAGTTAAAATATCTCACTTTTATACATTCTGCAAACACAAATGACCTAGAAGGGGCCCATTCACGTCAGGGACCTTAAGGCTTAACCTCCACAAGCTTTGGGTAAATTTGCCTTTGGCTCCTTCTATGCTAAGCATTAGTTAAATTGATTTTTGTTTTAATTTTTTGTTAAGAATATTTTCCAGGGGTGCCTGGGTGGCTCTGTTGGTTGAGCATCCGACTTTGGCTCAGGTCATGATCTCACAGTTCATGGGTTCGAGTCCTGCATTGGGCTCTGTGCTGACAGCTCAGAGCCTGGAGGCTGCTTCTGATTCTATGTGTCCCTCTCTCTCTGCCCCTCCCCTGCTCATGATCTGTCTCTCTGTCTTTCAAAAATAAATAAATGTTAAAAAAAAAAAGAATATTTTCCAACATACACAAAGTTGAGGAACATGTAACAAATCCCAACTCCCCACCCCATTTGATCAGTGGACAGGAGTTCCTTCCCACCCTGAGAACCACTGAGGGAAAGGCAACAATAAAAATGTAAATCCATGGGGCACCTGGGTGTCTTAGTCGCTTGGGCATCTGAGTCTTGGTATCCGCTCAGTTCATGGTCTCACGGTTTGTGGCACTGAGCCCAGAATAGAGCTCTACACAGCATGGAGGCTGCTTGGGATTCTCTCTCTCCCTTTCTCTCTGCCCCTTTCCCACTTGCACTCTCTATCTCTCTCAAAATAGATAAATAAACTTTTAAAAATGTATTTAAAAAAAGAATTCACACACCCACAAAAGTTGTAATGCGGGCTGCAATGGAAACTGTCAGATTGCTGTGCCAGTGGAATAGATTGGGAGGACCCTCTGGTTTGGGTCGTCAGAGCAGGCTGCTTCGAGCAGGGGCAAATAGTCTAAATGTCCTGGAGGATGAGAAGGTGTAGCTGGGAGCTTCTGGGGGGTAGGGAGCAGCATTCATAAGGGCCCTGAAGTGGGAAATGTCTTAGTGAACTTAAAAAAAAGTGGAAAGAAGAACATGGAGCTGAAATAAGGTGGAGAGAGAGGCAAGGGTCAGGTCCTGTAAGGCCTTCAGAGTTGTGTTGATGAATTTGGGTTTTATTCTAAATGCTTCCTATTGGAAGCCACCAAAGGGTTTTAAGAAGGGAACTGTTGTAATGATGGTAATTATAAGTAATTAATGCTCTGACCACCTGCTCTGGGCCAGCAAGTCTTTAAGCTCTTTATATATATTAACTCAGCTTATCCTTATAACAGCCCTATAAAGTGAGCACTACTTGTATTTCCATCTTATAGAGAGAGGAGGAAACTGAAGCATGGAGGACAAGTAACTTGCTTAGTACCGTCTGGTAATCACTGTGGTAAATCAAGTAAAGTGCTAACCTAGTAGTGTCTAGTACAGCTAGTAAAGTCTGTTTTAATACCTTAGCAGTCCCCCGACTGTGACACGGCAGGAGTTGCATTTGCTGAAAGACTGGCAGAAAAGGAGTTAGAATGAAGAGTTGTGTCAGCTGCCGGAGACTTCAGCAAGCGTTTCTCTGACCCAGAAAGTTGCCCACATTTGTTCTGATCCTATTATAGGCATATGTATCCCACGATGGATTAACTGTTAATTAAGGCGTGCACATGGTGAGGCTCACATATTTGTTAGGCAGTACTTCTAACAACAAAAACAATGAATCCCTCTCAAATTTGGCCTATTCTGGCTGGGAAAAGGCAGTCTCTCAAAGTCGCTTTAAAAACCCAGAAGCACGAAGAGATCTGAATTGAGTCACCAGAAGGGGCCTTCCATTTCGCGCCTCTGCTCTCCCCGCCATGACAGCAGAGAAGGTTCTGAGCTCACCGACACCCTGGTTTGGGGCAGGAACAGGTGCTCCCGGCAGCGGGGCCGGACGCGGGGGACAAAGTGGGGCGGGGCGGGGCGGGGACTCAGGGGGCGTGGCCACTAAGGGGCGTGCTCACGGGGCGTGGCGAAATGAGGAAGGACCTGGCTGAGGCGGGGCGCGCGCGTCAGGAAGATGGCGCTGCGTCTGCTGTGGAGAGCGCCACGCGGAACGGCGGCGGCGCTGCCGAGGCTGTGAGTGCAGGTCCCTGGGCCCCCGCCACCCGGCCCGGCCTCCCCAGTCCCCGCCCGGGAACCCCCGCCGGCCGGGAGCACGGTGCACCTCTAGCGCGCCGGCTCGACCTCTGCCAAGGTCGCCGACGCCCCGCGAGGGTCGCCCGTCCTGCGCGTGCCTCCCCGTAGGAGGGTCGTTGCTTGGGGCCGGGAAAATGGGTACAAACACTCGATTAGCTGTCCCAGAACACAAACCCAGCCACCCCCACAAGTGGAAACCGCGAACGTGCGCTGTTGGATAAAAGGGGTCCTGGACTCAGCCTCCGCCAGGCGGTTCGCCGGCTGAGGGAGAGCGCCCTCCACCCTCGACGCAGCTCAGCGGTTCCCAGACGGGTCTCAGGACCCCTGACACGCCGAAAAATGATTGACGACCCCAACGAGCTCTTGCTTGTATCTAGTCATGTTTGCGGTGTGAGGCATTAAAACAAACTTAAAAAAAAAACAACTTCATTTACAGATAACACACCCATTACATTTTAACTCCCCCGTCCGTAGTGGAAGAGTGGTTGTGGTGGTTGAATTTTGAAAATCTCTGGTTTCATGAAGGTCAGCTGGAGTCTCGTGTCAGCTGATGAGGGAGAGGTTTACAGAGCAATTCTGGGCTCACGGAGCTGCTCGTTGGGAAAGGAAAGCCCTCTCTGACCGTCTGGAAGGGTGTCAGGAACCCACGGGTGTCCTGGGACCACACTTTGAGAACCGCTGGGCTCGCAGTTGCCTGTTTGCCATCTACACGCACACACCTTGTATTATCTGAGTTCCTGACCACCGTGTGAGGAAGTCGGAACGAGGAAACTGAGGCTTGCGGAGACTAAGTGTCGCCAAGCAGAGAATGGCAGAGTTTGGGTCAGAAACCAAGGCTGTGGCTCCTGGTCTGGAACTTCTTACATTTGTTTGCCCCCTGCTTCCGGACTCACCAGTGTGTCCCGGGCCAGGCCCTAGCGATCTTGTACATTCTGCCTTCCCCTTTCCTAGACCTGAGAGTAGGACATGGCCCTGGGCTCGGGATGAGCCCGGGATGGCTGCTGAGGCGGTACACCCAGGCCCTTCCAGAAGGCCCCTTTTCTTGCCGGCCAGTTTCTGTGGTCTTTAATAATGTGGTCCAGTGACCACGTGCCGTCACCTATTTCTTAGGCACTTGGGGCTCGGCTCAAAGTGCTCCTTGCCGTCTTTAGCACTCGGCCTCGTTCTCCACACACACATCCTACCAAGGCCATGGCAGCAGGCTTTCATGCTGGGTGCTTCAGGGAGCCTGCTCACCCGCTGAAATCCTCCGTTTCCACATCTTCAGAACCCAAAGAGGTGGGAGAAGGAAAGGTGCTAAATGTCAACTCGGAAAGGTCTGCTTTGAGATGCGTTAATTTCTAGTTAGGTTGCATGTAAGCTTCCGGCCGGCGGACCTGCTTCCGCTGGCGTTTTCCTTCTGTGTTTTGGAGTGTCAGGACCATTGCTGGTAGGCGGGGAGCACTCCGTGTCTTCCCCAGCCTCCAACATTTGCCTCTGTTGCAGTTCTGTCCTTGATGCTTCCCTTTCCATCCTGTCTCTGGCCCTGCTGTTTTCTGTAGCCACTGCTCAATTTATGTAAATGCCTGGCCCTCAAGCTGAGGGAGTGAAACTCTCCACTCCTAGGGATGCTATTGGTAGGACTGTCTTTTAAGCCCTCTCTGCTGACAGAGCAAATTAAAAAAAAGATGTATGAATAGTAACCCATATATGTATGTTCATATATGTGTGTGTGTATATATACATACATACATACATATACACATATATGCATATATATATATATATATATATATATTTTTTTTTTTTTTAAAGTAGGCTCTGCACCCAAGGTGAGGCTAGAACTCACCAACCTTAGATCAGGAATTATGTGCTCTACCGACTTGAGCCAGGCACCCCTAAATATTTCTATATATAACCACTGTATCTATATTAAGCTAAACATGAGTTCCTACTGCCTCCAATTTTAATCCATTACCACATGGATCATTCTAGTCTCCTCCCCTTTGCTTATTAATAAGTTTTCACTACAACAGTTAGAAACCTGGCTCTTATCATCCGCCATCCAGTTACTTAATTGTTCAATTTTAGCATACCCAGATAGCAGTATTTGAATTGTTAGACCGTACTCTGGGAAAGAACTGTCAACTAAGTACAGTACTTGTGTGCAGTTCCTTTTCCTTTAGTCTCACAGGTTCCACTCATTTCCATAGTGCCTTTCTCTCCCATTCTCTTCAGTGAGGTGGTTTCATACATTTGTAATACAGTTTTATTATTTTTTTAAATGTTTATTATTATTATTAAGTTTTCTAGTGTTTTTATTTATTTTTGAGACAGACAGCATGAGTGGGGGAGGAACAGAGATAGAGAGAGGGAGATACAGAATCCGAAGCAGCTCCAGGCTTCGAGCTGTCAGTACAGAGCCCCGACACAGGGCTCGAGCTCACGAACCATGAGATCATGACCTAAGCCAAAGTCAGACGCTTTAACCAACTGAGCCACTCAGGCACCCCAAATGTCTATTTGAGAGAGAGCCAGAGAGAGTGTGAGAAGGGGAGGGGCAGAGAGAGGGAGACACAGAATCCCAAGCAGGCTCTAGGCTCTGAGTTGTCAGCACAGAGCCCGATGCAGGGCCCAAACCCACAAGACCAGAGCCACCCAGGTGCCCCTGTAATATACTTTTAGATTCCCTTGTCCCAGTCTGCATTCTTTCCTATCTCCCACATGATTTTTTAAATTCCATATACTTTTTTACTATAAAGTTCTAGAGATTTTGACAATGCACAATATCACGTATCTACCGTAACAGTATTATACAGAATTGTTTAATTTCCCTGAAAATCCCCCGTGCCTCACCTGTTTATTCATCCTGCCTCTTTCCAAACTCCTGATCATATTCCTGTCTCTATATTTTACGTTTTCCAGAATATCATATCATTGGAATTACATAATATAACTGGAGTTAACATAGTATATGGTCCCGTTAGACTGCAGTCTTTCACTTAGCAGTGTGTATTAAGGTTCCTCCATGTCTTTTTCATGGCTTCTTAACTCATTATCTGTTAATGCTGAATATTCCATTGCGGAGATGTTTCACACCTTATCTGTTCACCTACTGAAGGACATTTTGGTTGCTTCTATAAAGGTTTAATAAAGCTACTATAAACAGTCTTGTGCAGGTTTTCTGTGGGTATACGTTTTCAGATTCATTGGGTAAATACCTAGGAGTATGATTGCGTGGCAGCCTTGTAAGAAACTACCAAACTATCTCACAAAGTGCCTGTACCATTTTGCATTCCCATCACCAGTGGAAGTTCCATTGCTGTGCATCCTTGCCAACATTTAGTATTGTCAGTTGAAAAAACTTTAGTCATGCTAATAGGTATGTAGTGGTATCTGTTGTTGGTTTTAATGTTCATTTGTTTTAACTTGAAATTCCCTGATGTCAGGTGATGTTGAGCATCTTGTCATATGTTTATTTGCCATCTGTGTATCTTCTTTGATGAGGTGTCTGTTCTGATCTTCTGCCTATTTCTTGGATTGTTTTTCCTATTGTTGTCTTTTAAGTATTTTTTGCATATTTTAGACATAAGTCTTTTATAAGATATATGGTTTGCAAATATTTTCTCCCAGTCTGTGACTTGTCTTCATTCTCTAATGGTATCTTAGACAAAGTAGAAGTTTTTTATTTTGAAGAAGTTATGCTTATTTTTTTCTTTCATGGATCATGCTTTTGCTGTTATATTTAAAAACTCATTGCTAAATCCAGAGTCACATAGATTTTCTCCTTTGTTTCCTTCTAAAAGTTATACCGATTATGTTTTATACTTAGGCCTGTGATTCATTTTAGATTAGTTTTTATAAGTAGAAGGTGTTTGTCTAATTTTTTTGGAGATTGATCCAGTTGAAAAAATTTACCCTTTTTCCATTAAATTGCTTTTGCTCCTTTGTCAAAGGTCAGTTGGCCCTATTTGTGTGGGCCTGTTTCTGGACTTTTAATTCTGTTATATTGATTTGTGTGTCTATTATTTTGCCAATACTATGCTATTATTATTGTATTGCTATTATGTAACCTTATGGTAAGTCTTGAAGTTGGACTAGCATCAGTCCTCCAACTTCAGTTTTCTTTCATACTATGTTGGCTATCCTGAGTCTTTGCCTTTCTATATAAACCTTAGAAACAGTTTGTTGATATACACAAAATAGCTTCCTGAGATATGACTGGAACTGCATTGAATCTATAGATTTAAATTAGGAAGAGTTGACATCTTAACAATATTGAGTCTTCCAATCCATGAATATGGAATATCTCCCCATTTATTTAAATCTTCTTGATTTCTTTCATCAGTGTTTTATAGTTCTCTGCGTACAGGTCTTGTACATGTGTTGTTAGATTTATACCTAAATATTTCATTCTTTGCTTGCTGTTGTAAGTGGTATTGTAAGTTTCAAGTTCCAATTGTTCCTTGCTAGTTTATAGGAAAGTGATAATAATAATATTTGTATTATTTTAAAATATTAATTTTGTATCCTGCAGCCTTGTCATAATCACTTACAATTTACATGAGTTATTTTTTGTGAGTTCTTTGAGATTTTGTACATAGATGATCATGTAATTCTCAAAGACTTTTTTTTAAATTAAGAGAGAAACAGCATGAGCAGAGGAGAGGCATAGAGAGAGAATCCGAGGCAGGCTCCACACTGCCAGATACGGAGCCTGACATGGGGCTTGAACCCACAAACTGTGAGATCATGACCTGAACTGAAACCAAGAGTCAGACACTTAACTCACTGAGCCACCCAGGCACCCCTCAAAGACGTTTTTATTTCTTTCTTCTCAATATGTATGCCTTTTATTTCCTTTTCTGGTTTTATTGCACTAGCTAGTGGCTCCAATAAGATGTTAAATAAGAGTGATGAGAGGTGGCATTCTTGCCTTCTTCCCAATCTTAGGGAAAGCATCCAGTTTCCCATCACTGATTATGATGTTAGCTCTATGTATTTTGTAGATGTTTTTTATTCCCCATTTGCTGACATTTTGTTTGTTTTTGTTTTTTGTTGTGAATGGATATTGGATTTTGTCAAGTTCTTTTTTCTGCATCAATTGATACGATCAGTCAATATGATTTTCCTTGTTTAGCGTGTTGATGTGGCAAATTACATTAATTGATTTTTGGATATTGAACCAGCTTTGTATACCTGGAATAAATCCTATTTGGTCATGGTGTATAATTCTTTTTATACATTGTTGGATTTGGCTTGCAAATATTTTGTTAGGGTTTTTCCATCTTTGTTCATGAGAGATATTGGTCTGTAGTTTTCCTTTTTTGTACTGTGTGTGTGTGTTTGAGAGAGAGAGTGAGAGAATTCAAGTGTGAGTGGGGGAGAGGAAGAGGCAGAGAGAGAATCTTAAGCAGGCTCCATGCCCAGGGTGGAGCTTGACACAGAGCTTGATCTCACGACCTGAGCCAAATTCAAGAGTTGGTTGTCTAACCCCGTGAACCACCCAGGCGCCCCTGTAGTGTGTGTACTGGATATTGGTTTCTGTATATTTCATGACTTTTTTGTTCCTCTATTCCTTCTTTACTGCTTGCTTTTTCACTAAGTGAATACTTTGTAATGTTTTAATATTTTAAATTTGTTTAATGATTTTTAACTATTTTTTTACTTTTTTAATTGAAGTATAACTGACACAGTTTTGTTTGATTGGGTTTTTTTTTTTTTTACTATTTTTAAAGAGATTTTTTAGTGGTTACTCTAGCTTATGTACATTTTTATAAAAATTTTTTTTAATGTTTTATTTTATTTTTTGATACAGGGAGAGACAGAGCGTGAGAGGGGGAGGGGCAGAGAGAGGAGGAGACACAGAACCGGAAGCAGGCTCCAGGCTCTGAGCTAGCTGTCAGCACAGAGCCCGACGCCGGGCTCGAACCCACAAACATGAGATCTGACCTGAGCCGAAGTCGGAGGCTTAGCCGACTGAGCCACCCAGGTGCCCCTGTACATTTTTAAAAAAGAATTGTGGTAAAGTAAAATATATGTAACGTAAGCTTTGTCATTTTAGCCATTCTAAGTGTACAATTTAATGGCATTGCCACATTTATACTGTTGTGCAACCATCACCATTATCCACATTTTTTTCCTCACTCCAAACAGAAACTCTGTACTCATGAAGCAATAATTCCTTCTCTATCCCCTGGTAGTCTCTAGTCTACTTTCCGTCTCTCTGAATTTGTTTATTTGAGGTCTGTAAGTGGAATCATATAATTTTCATTCTTTTGTTTCTGACTTATTTCACTTTGCCTAATATTTTTGGGTTTTTTTTATGTCTTTTATTTATTTTTGAGAGACAGAGAGAGACAGTGTGAGCAGGGGAGATCAGAGAGAGAGGGAGACACAGAATCCAAAGCAGGCTCCAGGCTCTGAGCTAGCTGTCAGCACAGAGCCCAATGTAGGGCTCGAACCCACGAACCATGAGATCATGACCTGAGCTGAAGCCAGAAGCCGGATGCTTAACCAACTGAGCCACCCAGGCGCCCCTGCATAATATTTTCAAGAATCATTCATGTTGTAGTATATATCAGAACTGCATTCCTTTTTATGGCTGGCTAATACTCCATTGTATGTATATTACCATATATATCTTAACTTATAAGAATCTACTTTTGATTTATACTAACTTAATTCTAGAAGGTAGAGAAATGGCACTTCTATATAGTCCAATTTCCTTTTCTTCTTTTTTGTGGTATTATAGTGATACCTATTATATTTATTTATTTATTATTTTTTAATGTTTTTATTTATTTTTGAGAGAGAGAGAGAGAGAGAGAGGAAGACACAATCTGAAGCAGGTTCCAGGTTCTGAGCTGTTAGCACAGAACCTGTTTGGGGACTGCAAGATCATGACCTGAGCCAAAGTTAGATGCTCAACCGACTGAGCCACCCAGGCATCCCTGAATTGATTAATTTTTAAAGTAAGCTCCGTGCCCAACATGGGACTTTACCTGAGGTAAAGGGTTGCATGCTCTACTGAGCCAGCCATGCACCCCAATTTTCTGTTTTTTAAAGAAACTTAGAGAAGGAGAGATAAGTTTACAGACACACATTTTATAGTATTTGTTAGGTTACCTTCTTCTTTATGATTTCATTTGTTCTTGTAGATTTGAGTCACCATCTGGTGTCATTTTTTAGCACAGTACATCTTTGCTCTCACCCACCTCCTTTGTATTGTTATTGGTAAATATACTACATTTCTGTATGTTATAGGCCTGACAACACGGTTATATAATATTCTTTTATATAATTGTTTTTTAAGTTAGACAAGAAAGGAAGAGGAATATGCATTTATAGTTAGTTATCTTACCACTATCTGTGTATCTGTGTGTGTGTGTGTGTATGAATTTGAATTGCTGTCTGGGATCACTTACTTTCAGCCTGAATACCCTTTAGTATTTCTTTAAAATTCTTTATAAGTTTGTTTATTTATTTTGAGAGAGAGAGCGAGAGAGAGAGCAAGCAGGGTAGGAGGAGAGAGAGAATCCCAAGTAGGTTCTGCACTGACAGTGCAGATGCAGGGCTCGAACTCACAAACTGAGATCATGACCTGAACCAAAATCGGAGGTCAGATGTCAACCAACTGAGCTACCCAGGTGCCCCCTTTAGTATTTCTTGTAAGGTAGGTCTGCTAGCAATAGCCCTACACATGTTGTGTGGCCTTTCAGAATCCCAGGAGTACGTCAGAGCTTTTCAAAGACGTCTATAGATATCTCATTTTCCAGCTTTTCCTTTAAAAAAATTATATATGTTTCAGGTATACAGCTTTATTTGATTATTTAAGATTTTATTTTTAAGTAATTTCTACACCCAACATGGGGCTTGAACCCACAACCCTGAGATCAAGAGTTGCATGTTCCGCCAAGTAGGCCAGTCAGATGTCCAGGTGTACAGCTTTATAACTTAACATCTGCATACACTACAAAGTGATTACCACAAGTCTGGTTATCATCTGTCACCATACTGTTGACCCTTTTCACCCATTTTTCCCACCAGCCCTCCAACCCAGCCAACCCTCTGATAACCATTAGTCTGTTCTCTATATCTATGAGATTATTTTTGTTTTATTTTTATTTTATCTTATTTTATTTTTTAGATTCTACATGTAAGATCGTATGGCATTTGCCTTTCTCCATCTGACATATTTTGCTTTAATACTCTCAAGATCCGGGGCGCCTGGGTGGCTCAGTCGGTTAAGCCTCCGACTTCGGCACAGGTCAGATCTCATGTTCGTGGGTTCGAGCCCCACGTCAGGCTCTGTGCTGACAGCTGGCTCAGAGCCTGGAGCCTGCTTCTGGTTCTGGTCTTCTTCTCTCATGCTCTGTCTCTCTATGTATCAAAAATAAATAAAACATTAAAAAAATAAAATAAAATACTCTCAAGATCCATCCATGTTGTTGTAGATGGCAAGATTTCATTCTTTTTTTGTGGTTGAGTAGTATTTCATTGTATAAATATAACACATCTTTAACCATTCATCTATCGATGGATATTTTGTTTCCATATCTTGGCTATTGTAAACAGTGCTGCAGTGAACATAATAATAATAGGAGTGCATATATTTTTTTTAATGAAAGTTTTCCCATTCTTTGGATAAATACCCAGAGGTAGAATAGTTGGGTTGTAGGGTAGTTCTAGTCTTAATTTTTTGAGAAGCCTCCATATTGTTTTACTTATTGCCTGCTCCAGTTTACAATCCCACCAACAGTGTGTGAGGGTTCCTTTTTCTCTACATCCTCTCCAACACGTGTTATTTTTTGTCTTTTTGGTAATGGCCATTTTTATAGTTTTTGGTTATATCTTATTTTGGTTTTGATTTGCATATCCTTAATAATTAGTGATGTTGAGCATCTTTTATTTGCCTGTTGGTCATCTGTATGTATTCTTTGGAGAAATGTCTATTCAGATCCTCTCCCCATTTCATAATCAGGTTTTTTGTTTCTGAGTTGTATGAATTCCTTTTGTGTATTTTGGATATTAATCCTCTGTTGGATACATGGTTTGCAAATATTTTCTCTCATTCAGTAGGTTGACTTTTCATTTTCCTGTTGATTTCTTTTGCTGAAGCTTTTTACGTTGATGTAGTCCCATTTGTTTACTTTTACTTTTGTTTTTCTTGCCTTTGAAGTCAAATCCACAAAGACATTGCTAAGACTGATGGTAAGGACTTTACCATCTATGTTTTCTTCTAGGACTTTTATGGTTTCAGGTCTTACATTCTAGTTTTTAATCCATTTTGAGTTAATTTTTCTGTATGGTATAATATAGTGTAAAATAGCTCAACGCTATTTATTGAAGAGACTGTTCTTTCTCCATTGTATATTCTTGGCTCCAGCTTTTCCTTTTAAGGTTTTTGGTTAGCCTGTTGTTTGCCCTGTTATCCAGCGTCTCAGGGAGGAATGATATTAAATAATTGCTTTTGATTGTTTTGACAAATGCCCTCAGGGACAATGCTGTTCCCACTGTTCAGGCTCTAAGCCAGAGGAGCCCTGCAAATGGGGTCTTCCAGGGAGCTAACAGGTAGGTCATATAGTGGCAGTTCTCTGTGAGTGGTGCTTTGAGAGACTTCTTACCCTGCCCTGTCCCTCCAGTGGCTGCCAGGCTGCTGGTTTTCACAAGGATTGTGGCTGTTGGTATTTAAGGTTACCACTGAGCTGGAGAGAGGGAGTGGTGGGTAAGTTAAAAAATAAAACAACACAGGGGTGCCTGGGTGGCTCAGTCGGTTAAGCTTCCGACTTCAGCTCAGGTCAGATCTCGTGTTCGTGGGTTCGAGCCCCGCGTCGGGCTCTGTGCTGACAGCTAGCTCAGAGCCTGGAGCCTACTTCCAGTTCTGTGTCTCCTTCTCTCTCTGCTCCTCCCCCTCTATGCTCTGTCTCTCTCTGTATCAAAAATAAATAAAACATTAAAAAAAATAAAACAACACATAGTTTGCTGTTCTTACTGAGATTCATCCATGTTTCTTGAATAAATGCTCCCAGATTGCTGCAAGCCTTTGGTTAATTTCTGGAGTTCTAAAAAAGTTGATTCTAACAATTTTTCCAATATTCTCATTGTTTTTGTGGAGGACTAGGTTTTTGAAGGTCCTTTCTCTGCAATTTTCTTGAAGTCACCTCTGCTTAGAATTTTGATCAAGAATAGATTTGAGTTGGGATGCCGGGGTGGCTCAATCCATTCAGCATTTGACTCTTGATTTTGGCTCAGGTCATGATCTCTTGGTTCATGGGACTGAGCCCCATGTCTGGCTCTGTGCTGACAGTATTGATCCTGCTTGGGATTCTCTTTCTCTCTCTCTCACTCTGCCCCTTCCCTGTTCTCTCTCTCTCTCTCTCAAGATAAATAAAATGAACTTTAAAAAATGGATTTGAATTTATAAAATATTTTTTCGTTGTTGTGGTGATCATGTGGCCTTTCTTTAGTATGTTAATATGAATTAGATTGATTTGTTTTTATTTTTTAATGTTTATTTTTTAGAGAGAGAGAGGGAAGACAGTGAGGGAGGGGCAGAGAGCGAGAAAGATACAGAATTTGAAGCGGGGTCCAGGCTCTGAGCTGCCAGCACAGAGCCTGATGTGGGACTCAAACTCATGAGCTGTGAGATCATGACCTGAGCTTAAGTCAGACGTCTAACTGACTGAGCCACCCAGCGCCCCTATATTGATTAATTTTTGAAGTTAAACTAACCTTGCATTCCTGGAATAAACTGGACTTGGTCATGATGTATTATTTTTTATATATTGTTGGATTGAATCTGCTAAAATTTGTTAAAGTTATTTGCATCTATGTTCATAAAGAATATTAGTCTATAATTTTTTTGTGCTGTCTTGGTCTGGGTTTGGTATGGGGGTAATAATGGCCACATAGAATTCACTGGAGAGTGTTCCCTTCTATTTTCTGGAAATAGTTAGTGTGAATTGGCAATATTTTTACTTAAATGTTTGTGTCTGGAGTTTTATTTATAGAAAAATTTTAAACTACAACTTCAATTTCTTTAGTAGATATAAGGCTACTTGAGTTGTCTAGTTCTTGAGTGAGCCTTGGTGGTTTGTGTCTTTCGAGAAATTTGTCCACTTCATTTAAGTTGTCAAGTTCACTGGGCATAGAGTTGTTCATGATAATCCATTATCCTTTTCCTTACAGCTTTATGAGGTATAATTTGTATATCAAATTCATTTTTTATAAGAATGAAATAATGTAAATTCACAAATTTGTGCATCCATTACCACAGTCCAGTTTTAGATCACTCCCCAAATTTCCATCATTCCCAAAATTCATTCAAGTCCCTTTGCAGTTAACCCTTATTCCCACCGCCAACCCTATCATCCTTTAATAGTCGTACTGCTAGTAATGATGTTCCCCCTCTGCCCCTGATATTTGTAATTTTCCCCCCTCATTTTCATTTGATCAGTCTGGCCAGAGTTCTATCAGTTTTAGTGATCTTAAAGAACCATCTTTTGGTTTTATTGATTTTTTTTCCCCTATTTTTCTGTTTCATTGATTTATGTTTCTGTATTATTTCCTATCTTCAGCTTACTTTGGGTTTAACTTGCCCTTTCTTCTTGTTTCTTTTTTTGAAGTTTACTTATTTTGAGGGAGAGAGGGAGAGGGAGAAGGAGAGGGTGAGGAAGAGAGAGAGAGAGAGAGAATGAATGAATGAATGAACGAATGAATCCAAGCAGGCTCCACGCTGTCCGTACAGAACACGACGTGGGGCTTGGACTCACAGACCAAAAGATCATGACCTGAGCTGAAACCAAGAACCACTAAACCACCCAGGCACCCCTTTTCTTGTTTCTTAAGGTGGAAATTTAGACCTTTCTACTTTTTTAATATAAGAATTTAATAATACCTTGCCCTCTAAGGCTTGTTTTAACTATCTCTAGCAAACTGTGTAGGTTTTCTGATCCCTATAATCCCTTTTTTCTTATTTTGATGCTCTGTTTTCAAAGTAATTAGTAGTAAAACTCTTAAAGGAACTACCTCTTGCTCTGTAGTATCAGGCTGGAGAGGAACGTAGGATGGAAAAGGACAGGCGAAGACAGTTTAGACAGGGACAGATAGAAACTATGTACCCGAGACTGGGTAAACAAGAAGGGCAGTCTGTGAGGAGCAGCAGGCTCAGGGAAGTAGCTGAGGAGCTGTGATGAGGTTGCCTGTCAGAGGCCTCAGTAGGCCCCTTTGTAGAGCTGGTCTCAGTTGTGAAGAGTTCTGAGGTTGTGGTGACAACCATTGCTGCCTCTCTGTACTTCTTGTGACGCCATTAGAGGAAGAAGGGAGGGAAGGAATTAAAAGGGAAAATGAAAAGGAGAAAAGAGGTATAGAGGGGAGAAAGACTATAGGGCAGAGAAGAAAGAAGCAGTGTGAGAGTAAGAGGGGAAACATACTTTATAGAAAGAATGCTGAAAAGCAGACAGGGATTAAAAAGGATTGAGAAATTTTTAAATGACCATTTTGAAAAGAACTCAGAATAAAAATGATTATGTGCATTTTGTCACTTGAACTGTTAATAGGACAATGTGAGGTATTAGTTATTTTATCTTTTTAAAGTTTACTTATTTATTTTGAGAGTGAGCATGGAAGTGGCAGAGAAGGAAAGAGAGAGAGAACCCCAAGCAGGCTGTGCACTGTCAGTGCAGAGGCTGATGTGGGGCTTGATCTCACAACCATGAGATCAGGATCTGAGCCGAAATCGAATTGGATGTTAACCAAATGAGCCCCCCAGGTGCCCTGAAGTGTTATTTTGAAATATTTATTGGCATCATTAGAAATTGACTTTACTTGCCCAAGTGCATGGTGAGAAACTAAAAGGGGATGCTGTAAACAAATATTTTGTTTTGAGTTGTAAGGCAGAAAGTCACGTTAAGTGGCCCAGGGAGGCAGGGGACCAACTATCTCAGCTTTCCCAGGACTGTCCTGGTTTTAGCACCAAAAGTCCCACAATCCAGGAAATTTTAGGCAAAGCAGGATAGTTATTCACTCTAGAGAGAGAGAGAAGTGAAGGTCCAGGGTACCTGGGTGGCTCAGTTGGTTAAGCATCTGAGTTTGGCTCAGGTCATGATCTCATGGTTTGTGGGTTTGAGCCCCACATCTGGCTCTGTGCTGACAGCTCAGAGCCTGGAGACTGCTTCGGATTCTGTGTCTCCTTCTTTCTCTGCCCCTCCCCTGCTTGTGCTCTGTCTGTGTCTGTCTCTCTCTCAAAAGTAAACAAACATTAAAGAGAGAGAGAGAGAGAAGGGAAGGGCTGAAGCATGAAATTAAGATGATCTAAGATGGTAGACCAGGGCCTCTGTTAGGAGGCTGAAGAGAAAGAAGGAGGAGACTCTGAGGATGCAGGAAATACCATGACGGGCACATATACCAGGAATAGCCTGGGGACAGGGAACGTCCTCAGGCTGGACAGAGGAATTGGTGGGAAATGAGGTATCCCAGAGCAAAAACTAGTAGGCAACAGCCAAGCTAGTGAGCAAGAACTAGAAGAGGTAGCTAGGCCTGAATCGGAAGATGCACATGTCCATGGGTGGTGCCTCTTGGAGAAGATGTCCCTGCAAGAGGAGACTCCCCGCGAGGCTCTGTTTGCTAAAACAACGCTGTGCCAAGTCTACTAATTAGCATAGTCTTTGCTTATGGATCTAGTCCAGCATGTGGTGCTTCAGCCCTCGTTGTCTGTCATACTTTTGCTGTGAACTGGAACCATCTGTGTGGGTACAGGCCAGGAGGAAGAGCATTGGGTAGCCTAAATGGTTTTTGTGGGAGAGGCCGGGGTAGGTAGGAAAGGCCAGAACCTGAAGATGAATTCCTGACCAAACAATCATTACTCTATATCCAGCCTCGTCCGTGGACCCATAGGGGAGTTGAGTACAATTTCACCACCCGTGCTTTTTCTCTAGTCCCCACACTGTGGCCACCGAAGCCTCCCTCTCAAGGAACTGTCTTGAGTGCCCCTGTCTTGCAGAATGTTTAAGAGATATACGCACTTTATTATTCTAGAAATACTCCATGGTGGTGTGTTGAGGATAGAGTATTCTCTGAAGTTCCATATGAGGCTTAGAAAGTGAACACATATGCTTGGTTGTGGATGAGCCCGGGGAAGACATCATACATAGTCAGTGAAATTGCATCCGCAGAGTGGCTGACTCGGCTCAGCGTCGGTTCTTTCCTGAAGTGACTGTTTTCTCTAGTTAAGGCTTTGCCACAGCCAAGGTCTGCTTGATGTAATATCTGAGAGCGGCCTTTGGTCAGTTTCCTTAGCTGAGCGTTGTGGTGACTGCTCTATAGGAGTTGCTGTTTTATGTGCGACTCCGTGCGGGGGAGGCCGCAGGTACCTGTGGTAAAATTTTAGGAAGGCAAGGAGAAGAAAACTGGGATCCTTGGGGAGTGGTTATTGGTAGGTTTGATGAATATTCTTAAGATTAGAAGAGTTGTTAATTGTAAAAACAGTATACTCTCGTGCGCCTGCGTGCAACTGGAGATGTGTTCTGTTGTTCCGTTTTGCTTCTTTATTCCTCCACACATCGCTCATGATTGCAACAGGTTTAGAATTTTATTAGTTAATAAAAATCAAGGTAATACGTTTATGTTTTCATATAGGTCACTTGGGTATGAATTTAAATCTATTGTAGTTCAAACAGGTTTAATTTATTTCATGTTGTTACTTGAATGTTTTATGGCTTATCAATTAAATAACTCACTTGAATGATGTAGATAATAAATGGGCTCCAGAATTGAGATTTATTCCTTCTTTCCTTCTCTTCCCCTTTCTTTTCTTTCTCTCCTTTCCTTTTCCCCATCTTCCTTCCCTTCCTTCCATAAACCAGGCTTAAGGTGGCTTTTTATTTAGTTGCTTTGATATTATATTTTGGTCAAGTTTTAGGATATTAACTAATCTGGAGCATTGATGTTCACTACTGTTCGATGACTTTGTCACATATATTTGGATGTATATAATTCCAGCTATTTATTTAAACTCTTTCCAAGTTTTCTGTCTTGGGAAATGCAGAGATAAATGTCCCTACACTCAATTCTCTGTGGCTACTCTTACTCATGTACTTAGAGGTGAATTTCTGTATGTGAACTTGCTGGGTCAAAGACTACGGACATTTTAAGCTTTTTGATGCTTGTTTTCAAATCACGTTCCAGACAGGGTGAGGTACTTGGATTGCAGTATGCCCTTTAGAGGCTCATTTTCCCTTGGCATCTGCAGACCCATGCACAGTAAAGTAAGCAAGACTGTGTTGCTGGTCACACAGCTGGCAGCGCCTGGCCTAGAAAGAACCTGCCCCCTGACTGTTAGTCAAGGGCAGATTTCTCTCTGGCCTCGGCCGTCACACTGACCTTGCTTGTAGGTCTGTGAACAGCTATGAAGTGTTACCCATTTGCAAGTTCTCTTTTGAACTACACCATACATAATGTCTTCCTCTTAGATAGCCTTTTGAGATTGACAGAGGTGCCTGCTTTTATAATAAAGGATTCAAAGTAAATATCTGTGAGAAAGTAAAATTTCTATTTTAATAAGATGCTAGTTTGGACAAGTCTTACTTACCTGTTCCCCTTCACTCTGTTCTAGCTGAGAAGGTAGAGTGACTATATGTTCTGTAAGTATTTGCAGGACACTTTTCAAATATGAATATTCAGAACACATAAATACTGGATATTTTAGAAGACACTTCCTACTTTATTGCTCTACTTGCCACCTTCAGTAAAATTAGGGTCACAGTTCAGTGATAGATTGTGTTCTCTGTTTAACTGAAAGTTCTACCTTGATAAAAAAAATTGAGTTATAAAAAGGGATTCTCTGTGAGTCTTTTAGAAGTGTATATGATTATTTAAAAATACCATTGCACATGTATACATTGTACCACTTTACAAGTAGTGCAGACTCATTTTTTAAAAAAATTTTAATTTTTTTAAAATTTAGTTTTGAGAGAGAGAGAGAACAAGGGAGGATCAGAAATAGAGGGAGATACAGAATCCGAAGATGGGCTCCAGGCTCTGAGTAAGCTGTCAACACAGAGCCCGACACGGGGCTCAAACCCACCAACCGTGAGATCATGACCTGAGCTGAAGTCTGACGCTTAACCGACTGAGCCACCCAGGCGCCCTAGTGCAGGCTCGATTTAGAGCACACTTGACTTATTTAATCTCACAGTAGTGTTTGTGAGAAAGATGATATGTCTTTCGTAATATACATATCAAAGACCATATGTATTTATTTTTTGGCCAAATGCAAAAGTGTAAGAAATCAAAAACAAAATATCTGCGCCAAATGCGGTTTTCACACAGAGGCACTGGAGGGAGCTCTAGCAATGAGAGATGTAAATTGTCTCCTTACAAACTTGCCTCTTCAGAAGATACAAGAGTTGGTTTTCCTGTCACTTTAAAAAATTTTTTTTATTTTTATTTTATTTATTTTAATATTTATTTATTTTTGAGAGAGAGAGAGAGAGAGAGAGAGAGAGAGTATGAGCCATGGGAGGGGCAGAGAGAAAGTGAGACCTGGAATCTGAAGCAGGTTCCAGGCCCTGAGCTGTCAGCACAGAGCCCGACGTGGGGCTTGAACCCACCAACTGCACGATTGTGACCTGAGCCTAATTCAGACGCTTAACCAACTGAGCCACTGAGGTGCCCCAATATATTTTTTTAAATTAAGTAATCTCTAGGCCCAATGTGGGGATCAAACTCACAACCCTGAGATGGAGAATCATATGCTTTACCGACTGAGTCGGCCGGGTGCTTTCTGTCACATTTTAAGACAAAAGAAAGACACATAGATGGCAGAAGAAAGAGTTCTATACTGAACTTTTCCTAAGGAACTTTAGAAGCAGATCTGTGCTCCGGGGCTCCTTATTACTTCTCCAGTCAGATGGGCCTCCTTGGCAGGGCTGTGTCTCTGGCCTGGGGCACTGTGCTCCTTCAAGTCTTTGCTCAAATGTCACCGATGGGAGAGGTCTTGCCCCACCGCCCTATGCAACATAGCGCCTTCCCCCAGCTAGCCTCCACACTCCCATCCCTCTCACTCTACCTGAAGTTTTTTCCACTGCATTCATGTCTACCTGACGTATTGTGTGCTTATCTGTTTATTGTCCTTCTTCACCCCGTCCCCCAGCAGACATTTGTTCTGTTTATCCATTGCTGTATGCCCCAGCCCTAAAATAGTACTTGGCACATGGTAAGTGCCCACTGTAAGTTTACCAAATAAAAAAGAATATTTAGGAAGTGAAGATAGTGTTTCTGGAAATTTGTGCCTTTTTTTTATTGTGGTAAAATATACATAACATAAATTTATCATTTTAACCATTTTTAAGTGCATAGTTAAGTGGCATTAAGTTGACTCACATTGTTGTATAACCATCGTTATGGTCTATCTCCAGAACTTTGTTATCATCCCAAACGGAAACTTATACCTACTATATAATAAGCTCCATTGTCTCCTGTCCCCAATCCTGTAATCACTATTCTTCATTTCTGTTTCTATGAATTTGACTATTTGACTCCTATATTCTCTCATAAGTGGAATCATGCAGTATTTGTCTTTTGTGTCTAGTGTATTTGACTTAGCATTAATGTCCTCAAAGCTTATCCGTGTTGTATCATATATTAGAGTTTCCTTCCTATTTCAGGCTGAATAATATGTGTATACACCACATTTTGTTTATTCACTCATCTACCAATGGACATTTGAGTTGTTTTCATCCTTTAGCTATTGCTAGTGTATATTTTATATAGAGCATAGAAATGTGATTTTTAGCTTTTGAGTCTAAAGTGGATTTCTTTGGAACCAATAATAGCTTCCTTAGATTATACCAATGAGTCATAGTTCACCCTTGGGTGATTTCTGCCTCAGGAAAATACTTTTAGTTCAGATTATGGTAGAAACCTACTTAAAATAAGCTTCAAAAGATCAGAATTGGTTTAATATCCCTATTGGTGCTATTTAAGTTTTTCTTACAAATGTAAAAAAAAAAAGTTCACAAAATCAAATTACTAACTCTGGTATAAGCAAGAAGATCCTGAATAGGTACGCTGGGGTTCTAGTCCAGTGCTGACCTTGCACTTAGCCCTTGACCTTGTTTAAGACTCTTGTCTAAATTGAGCCTTATTTTTCTCACAGTTAAAATAAGGGGATGGGGCGCCTGGGGGCTCAGTTGGTTGAGCGTCTGGCTGCAGCTCAGGTCATGATCTCACGGTTCGTGGGTTCATGCCCCGTGTCAGGCTCTGTGCTGACAGCTAGCTCAGAGCCTGAAGCTGCCTCAGATTCTGTGTCTCCCTCTTTCTCTGACCCTCCCCTGCTCATGCTCTCTCTCTGTCTCTCAAAAATAAATAAAACACATAAACAAAAGAAGACAAGGGGGATGGACTAGATGCCTCCTGCCAGTTGACATTCCATAATCTAGAAGGAATCTAGAAAGGAATTATTGACCTAAAGTAAGAGGACTTAGAATTCAGAGATATAAAATATATGGCTTTTTGAACTTTTAGTTATTTTGGTCCATTTCAGCTCAATTTGAACAGAGAATAAATGTAATAAAAGCTCTGCCTTCCCCAAATTTGTGGGTTCAGTCTGCACTTAATTGATTTGAACTCTTCCTGCCTTGTTGGGAGGTTGTTTTCTTCATGTACTGTTCATCCTTATCCTTTTTCTCTCTCTCTGCAGCAGGGACTGCTGCCAGCTCCTTGCTCTGTTCAAGCCCGTAGTTCAAGCGGCTGCTGACTGCCACAGCACAGAGGGGCTCTGATTTTGAAATAACTTGGGTGTACTGGAGATACAAAACCTAGAAAAGTTGGGAATAATTAGAGGTAGATACCCTAAATATTAGTCTAATCTGTAAGATTGTCTCAGAGAGTGGAGATGTGATTTTTGCCTGCATTCTATCCCCTTCCAGTTATCTCCTGCGCTCCTAGAGTTTCCTGCTGACCCACCAATGCCCCGGTGCATGGAGCACTGTCTCCTGCCATTCTAGCTCCCATAGTCCGCAGTTCACCTAGTGGTGCCTGGTGAATATGAGAAAACCAGCTTGTGCTGATGTCATGTTTGTAAGCCTCCCACATGCCTTACCTGCAATGGAGGTGGGCCACTAAAGAGAATTTTCCTTCTACCAGGGAAGCAAATGTGGACATAGCTTGTGGTGTTCCTCCTGTCCTCCAATTCCTGGACAAGGGTCCAGGCTGTGAATTTGGGTCATCAGTATCTCCCTCTGCTGCAGAAAAGCCAGGAATTTACCAGATGACCTGGTAACATGCTTGAAACTGGGGAGAGAACTTCCCTTAGAAACCTCCTTGCTCCTCCCCACCCCTTACACCCACTTCTTACTGACCTTAAACTTCTTAAAGTGAGCTCTCATCACCCCTTTACATGGCATAAATTCCCTGATATCCTTTGTTGGCTGCATGAAGTGCAGACCCCTGAGTGGGTTGTGCATGTGCCTCCTCACTTATCACCCACCTTTCTAACATCTCTCCCAGTGCTGGTTACCTCGCACCATTCAACCAGAATGCTCACTACCCCGCACACCACCCACCGCTCTCTCCCCTTTTCCTCTCCGTCCCACCTCTTATCTTCAGGTTCTGCCCACCTTTCAGGGCCTGTCCCAAATGCCAGTCCCCCCAGAAGCCATCCTTCCCTGTCCTCTCACACAGCTTCCATCCTTTCCCTGTGAAGCCTTGACTCCCCTCTAATGGCTCTTGCCACCATTTCCTCCATTAAGGTCAACTGGGATCAAAACTGAGTTGTGGGTGATGCCTCTCCCTTTCCCGCCTACACCCCATGTGTTGCCCGGTCTGTTGAGTTTCTTCATTTGTCAGCTCTGCACCACTGTATTTTCTGTTGCTGCTATAACAGATTGACACAAACTTAGAGGCTTAAAATAGGACAGATTTATTATCTGACACTTCTAGAGGTCAGGAGTCTGGAATGGGTCTCAGTGGGCTTAAACCAAGGTCTTGGCAAGGCTGCATTCTTTTTGGGGGAGTTGGGGAGAATCCATTTCTTAGCTATTTTAGCTTCTTGCTAGAGGCTGCCCACATTCTTTGGCTCATGGCCCCTTCCTTTGTCTTCAAAACCAGCAAAATGGGCAACCAATTCTTCACCCACTGCCCTCTTTATTTTCCTATCTCTCTCTTTTCTGCTCCCTCTTCCTCTTAGAACTTTGCTTGTGATTATAATGGAGTCCACTTGGATAATCTGGGCTACAATCCCTATATTAAGGGCAGCTGCTTAGCAACCTTAATTCTATCTGCAACTTTAATTCCATTTTGTCATGTAACCTAACAACTTCAGAGGATTCTGAGGGTTAGGACTTGTGCGTCTTTAGGGAGCCATTATTCTTTTTTTTTTTTTTAAGTTTATTTATTTTGAGAGAGAGAAAAAAGCACGAGTGGAGGAGGGGCAGAGAGAGAGGAGAGAGAGAATCTCAAGCAGACTCTGCACTGCCAATGTGGAGCCTGTTATGGGGCTTGAACTCATGAACTGTGAGATCATGACCTGAGCCGAGGTCAGATGCTTAACCAACTGAGGCACCCTGGCTTCCCTTTAGGGAGCCATTCTTAAGCTTACTACACATACTCTCCTAGATTCAGATTTGAGCTCATGGCATGTCTGTCTAATTGATCACCCACCTCGCCTCCCCCATTGCCTCCCATGTTACATACCACCTGCATAGATATTACCATGTATATTCTGTCATCAAGACCTGTTGGGTCTGCTTCTTGGATCTATCCCTTTCTCTTGGTCTCTGCTACCACCAGCTTGGTGGTCGTTTCGCATCTGGACCATTGTGAAAAAGGTCTTTTCCACTTGTACCCTTCCAAGTCATGTTTTAAAATTGAGGTAGAATTCACATTATGTGAGATTAATCATTTGAAACTGTACAATTTAGCACATTTACAATGTCTTACAACTATAATGTCTATCTAGTTCCAAACCATTTTCATCACACCAAAGGAAACCCTTTACCTATCAGCAGGCAGTCCCTGTTTCCTCTTCCACCAGCCCCTGGCAACTACTAGTCTGCTTTCTGTCAATGCCTCTACCTGTTCTGGATGTTTCATGTAAGTGGAATCATGCAGTATGTACGGTCTTTGTGATTGGCTTCTTTCACCTAGCATGTTTTTGAGGTTCATCCATGTAAGAGCACGTATCAGTCAGTATTTCATTACCTTTTGTGGCTGAATAGTATTCTCTTGCAGGTATATATTATATTCTGTTTATCCATTCATCAGTTGATGGACATTTGGGTTATTCTACCTGTTGATGATTGTGAATGGTGCTGTTATGCATATTCATATGTAAATATTTGAGTGCCTGTTTTCAGTTCTTTTGGGTATATATCTAGCTGTGGAATTGTTGGGTTATATGGTAATTCTGTGTTTAACTTTTTGAGTAGCCATCACAGTGTTTCCCACAGCAGCTGTACCAGTTTACATTCCACTAGCAATACATAAGGTTTTCAGTTTGCACACTTGCCAACTCTGGTTATTTTCCATTGTTTTTATTGTACCCATCCTGGTGGGTGTGAAGTGGTATCTCATCGTGGTTCCCTCCAAACCGTTTTTTAAATATACACATCAGTTAAGTAACTAGAATTTAAATAAGAATTTGAAAGAAAAAAATATGCATCAGTTCATTTCACTTCTCTGCTTAGTATCCTTAGAGCTCCTTCACCGCAAGCCTGGTCTTGTTCCTTCTACCCTTTGGAGCTCACCTGCTTCCACCTTCTCACATACTCTACCCCCTCCAGCATCATTGACCTGCACTTGCCTTTTTAAGCAAGGAAGGCAGACCATGGGCTTTGAGGCTTAAAGGAGTTCAGACACTTCCCCAAGGTCACACAGACCTGAGCGAGAGAGCCCTGGCCCTGCCACTTACTAGCCAGTTCCCTTTTATTTTGTCATCTATAAAAGCAGCTTGCGATCCTTACCAGAGAGAGAAGTTAGAAGAATTAAATGAGTTCGTGTACTAAATGCATGATGCCTGGCTCATAAGAACATCGATAACAATGAACATAAAAGGAAATAAGATAAATACATAAGAGCCACCTCTTTTGGGTGGGGGACGGCCATCTGAAGCATGTCCTCCCTCAGAGCTTCTGTTCTTCATTACGCTTGCAGTTCAATCTGATGTGAATGGGTCCATTTCCCTCTTATGTCTGGTCTCACCCACTCAACTAGAATCTCCATGTTTACTCTTTATGCCTTTACCCAGCATAGTGCCCAACACATAGTAGGTACTTATTAAATATTCTTGAATGGAAAAGCCATCATAGGGTCCCAGTAAACAGAATTCCTTACTCATTATTCACTTGACATGAGAGGGTGGAAAGGCAAACTTTTTATGTGTGAGTGTGGGTGTCTGTATGTTTTCCTAGATTATAGATTTGTCTAAACATTCCTGCTAATTTAAGATATCAAATCTGAAGGTTCTATCTTGGCTTGAGTTTTTGAACACAGTCCAGGGCTGTTTTCAGATTCCTCAGTATTCTTTCTCCTTTCTGTGAAGGAGTTTTTGAAAGCATAAAGGGGCATCGTTTGTACATACTTTTCTACACTATTCATTTATGTAAATGAGTTGTGGATGGAGGGGATATTTTAACGTCAAAACATGGCTTTACCTTGGCTTTGAGGTATCCCTAGGAGAACCCAGTCTGGGTCCATGTGGTTGAAACCTTCCCCCAGCCAGTGTTTCTGTCCCAGGTACATTCTGTTTATTTCAGAATTTCTCACCTGTGGAACACACTTCTGTCTTTCAGCTCAGTATCAACTCAGCACTTGGAAGATGTGTTTTTAAAAAAAAGTCACAGTCTTTCAGTTCAATGGAGGAATGTTAGGATCCAAGGCAATATTTACTTTTATTCTGAAATTTTCTTTTCTGCTATTGTTTTTCTCCCCATTCCACCCCTTCTCCAACCCCCACCCCAGATACCCTGCTTGATAGTAGGGTGAGGTGTCCTGGAAGGCTTGGACTTCTGACTTTGAGTCCAAACATGGATTGCTGATCACTGTTGGAGAAGAGTCCTCTACGCTCATAACTTCTCCATTGGGAATTAGTGAAATGAACCCACAGGCTGACGGGGGCGGAATTCTGTTGTTGATCTGATGCCTGGTGGGCTGGACGCCCCCTGAGGACACAGCGCCACGTTCCTCGTTTCTGTCTCAGTGCAGTGCCTGGGTGGAACTGCTCACCAGCAGAGGTGAAACCAGCCGGATGGCTCCACACATTCTGTTGTGTGTGGGAACCTCTGAGCTTTAGCAGCGAGCCAGTGACCAGCAGTGAGGAGTACTTTTTAGGCTCCACACACATTGGATGTCCTAAAACAAGGACCCCAGACATCAGCTGAAGAAATGACTATTAAAGATAGAAACAGGACTGTTAACACAGGTGCATTTTACTAATCTGTACTATTTTTGAGGCGTTAGTAAAAATGTTAGTATTTCCAGCATTATTGTTAATGAGGGATTAAAAAAAAAACTTTATCTTCACAACCATATGGCTTACTGCTTGATGTGGTTTTCTTTCCTTTTTTTTCTTTTCCTTTTTTGATATTTTCAAATTTGGCTTTTATTTTAGTAAGGATAAAACCGTTTTTTTTGCAGGAATTTATTTTATTCTGCAGGTAAATGGGAGAAGTATTTACGTCATAGAATATTTCTTTATAACAGGAAATTCTAGAATATATCAATGGTATTCTTAAGAGGTATATTTATTCCTTGAGGAGCCAGCATAGTGCCATGGCCCATGGTAGGTACTTAGTAAATGTTGACTAAATGGAATGTGTCACGGGAAGTGGTTAAGCAGAGGCGGGAGTGACTTTCAGAGGGCATGAGGATATTCCCAGAGAGGCTGACCTCTGAGCAGATTTGAAAGGACGGCAGGGGAAGGAAGGGCATTCCTGGCTGAAGGAGCTGCATGTGCAAAGGCACAGCAGGGGAATTAGGAGTGGGTGGCTGTAGAGTAGGGGTGCCTCGTGGCAGAGGGGCTGGGCATAGCTGAGCAGGTGGGTTGGGGCCGGCTGTAAAGGATTTCAGAGTTACATCCTGCTGGCAGTGGGGAGGCAGTGGAGATGTTTACTGTCTCTCAGTCTCCATCAACTGAGTGCTTCACTCCACACTCTGGTTTAGGGTGTAGTCCCTCAGCGTGTCAACCTCTTGCCTTTCTCTTTCCTTTTAATTACACTCAAATTGTGCTGGGAAACCTAATTGGAACAGAAAGTGATGAAACTGTAGCCCTTGGGGCAGGCCAGTTCATCCCTTCCTCCTAATGCACTTACTATATTTAAATACTTCTAGTTATTTGGACCCTTCAGGTGACTTCATTTCTCTGAATACTATACACTTAGCTTCCTACATCTGCAGTTAATTTCTTAAGCGACTTTAATGAGAAACTTCAAACAGTTTAAATGTCAATTACCAAAAAAGTGAGGTTTTCAAATCCCAGTAATCTGTCCATATTGGGCAGTGGAACATAATCCCGGGTGGATGTAATTTAAGACAGATGACATTCCAGAGCTTCTCTTAAAAAGAGCTTATGTATCTTTAGGAATAACAGGCAGGCCCTGTTGTTGCTACAGTCACAGAACTGCCTCCGATTCTGGCTTCTCTGGCACAGGCTCTGTGCTCAACGCTTTCAGTTCACGGCATTCATTCTGGCTCTGTGTTTTGGCTGTTGCTTTTTAAACTGAGAAGATCCAAAACCTACTCTGTACATAAAAGTATGCTGAGAATATAGTAATTGTAATAATTCCAATTTTTAATCCTGTACTTTTGAGAGGAATTAAGTATTCATGATGTACTTTATCATAGATTTATTCTTTTTCTTCATAGATTTTTTTTAAAGATTTTAAGTAATCTCTACACCCAACATAGGGCTTGAACTCACAACTCTAAGATCAAGAGGTGCACACTCTGCTGTCTGAGTCAACCAGGTGCCTTTTCTTTCTTTCTTTTTTTTTTTAATTTATTTTAAAATTTACATCCAAGTTAGTTAGTCTATAGTGCTATAATGATTTCAAGAGTAGATTCCAGTGATTCATTCCCGATGTGTAACAGCCAGTGCTCATCCCAACAAGCGTCCTTCCTAAAGCTCTTACCCACTTAGCCACAACCCCTCAAGCAACCCTCAGTTTGTTCTCTGCATTTAAGAATGTCTTAGGTTTTGTTTCCCGCCTTGTTTTTATATTATTTTTGCTTCCCTTCCCTTATGTTTATCTGTTTTATCTTTTAAATTCCTCATCTGGGTGAACTCATATAATTGTTTTCTCTGGCTAATTTTGCTTCACATAGTACCCTCTAGTTCCATCCACATAGTTGCAAATGGCAAGATTTCATTCTTTGTAATTGCCAAGTAATGCTCCAGTGTGTGTGTGTTTGTGTGTGTGTGTTTGTGTGTGTGTGTGTGTGTGTACACACCACATCTTCTTTATCCATTCATCCATCGATGGACACTTGGGCTCTTCCATACTCTGACTATTGTTGATAGCGCTGCTATAAAAATTGAGATGCATGTACCCCTTTGAAACAGTACACCTGTATCCCTCGGATAAATACTTAGTAGTGTAGCTCGGGTGTAGGCCTAGGTGCACCTTTTCAGTGCATGGGTTAATCTTAAGTTTCTGACTGAGAAATCCTGGTTT
The DNA here is from genome assembly GCF_006229205.1 of Suricata suricatta. Lineage (NCBI taxonomy): Eukaryota > Metazoa > Chordata > Mammalia > Carnivora > Herpestidae > Suricata > Suricata suricatta. The sequence continues at coordinate 11,256,615 of NC_043703.1, read as the reverse complement.
GTTTCTTGCCACTCTCACCTTTTTTTTTTTTCCTCCTGTGTTCCTTCCTTTGCCTTTATTTTTGATTAAGATAAAATGCATGAAGAAAAAAGTTGAATATAGGGATAAGTATTATTTTGACAGGAAGTAACACCAAAAGCTTGCAGAATAAATTAAGCTTGCTTAATTTAATGTGTTATGTGCTACAGAGTAAACAATTTTGGGCAGCTAGTTTAGTTTTCTCCACTTCTAAGCCTCTGACAAATGATCTTAGATAATCCTTAGTCTTAAAAAGGAAAACTTTATATATGTGACTTTTAAGTTCAGTTTTGTTATTCTTTGAAGACTTTTTTATGTAAGACAATTATATGAAATTGTTTTAGTTGAATTTGAAATTTTAAAGAAGCTTTAAAAGCAGAGTCTCTCATATTGAACTGTTTTTCACATGTTTTAGATTTAAAAGTTAATTTGTGGAGTGGCCGTGTGGCTTAGTCAGTTTAACGCTTGACTTTGGCTCAGGTCATGATCTCGTGGTTCGTGAGTTCTAGCCCCATGTCAGGCTCTGTGCTGGCAGCCTGGTGCCTGCTTTGAATTCTGTGTCTCCCTCTCTCTCTGCCCCTCCCCTGCTGATGGTCTGCCTCTCTCTCTATCTCAAAAAAAGTTAATTTGCCTTTTCTTTTTAATGTTTATTTATTTAAAAAAATTTTTAGTGTTTATTTATTTATTTGGGGGGAAAGAGAGAGAGAGTGAGCAGGGGAGGGTCAGAGAGAGGGAGAGAGAGAATTCCAAGCAGGCTTCATGCTGTCATCACAGAGCCTGACATGGGACTCGATCTCACAACCAGGATATCATGACCTGAGCTGAGATCAAGAATGCTCAATCAACTAAGCCACCCATGCACCCCTGATTTGCCTTTTCTAGTTTTAAAAGATACCAAGAAAATAAAAGTTTCTTCATTAAGCAGTCATTATTTGTCAACTGCTTTTGAAAATTGAGAAATTATGTTTAGTGTGTATGGCTTTAGGTTATACCCCACCCCCAGGAGAAATAATGTTGTAAGTATTCATCATCCTGCTATCTATCCATTTATCTATTTAGCCTGCCATAAGTGACTTTCAAAGGTAAAGAAATAGTCATACAAAGTTAGATAGAACGGAATGTGTGACTTTTGTGTATTTTCTGATAATTAGTCCTGTTTTAAAGGCTTCTAGAGTTCTTTCAAAAGCACCTTATTGGTGCTGCATTTAGCATGTTGTATGTTGTTAAAACCTCATAGAAAGAAATGTAGACGTCACAAATTGTGCACTTTATAGAATCTGGTATGCTAACATCACTTTTCCATGTATCGGTAATCTTTGTGTTGTGGAATACATATATCATATTTACAAAACTTATGTCTGGCTTATCTGATTGAAATTGAAATGAACATTTTCCGGTCGTTACTTCTCAACATTCTAATTGACTACTACCTACTAAATGTATATTTAAGGCAAAATGTAAAGGATCAGTGTCTTGCTTAATCAGCTTTAGAGGTATAAAGTTAGGATGTGAATTCACATCCCCTCTCTCTCCAGAGAGGCGACTTGATGACTTTTCCTTCTCTCAGTAATGCAGTAGAGCCTATTTGGCTTAATCAGCAGCCTTGGGAGTTGGAGCAATCATTTGAAATATTGAGTGGAAAAGTTCCTTGCACTTGGAAAAGTCAGGAGGCCAGGAGTGAGAGACAAATCCACATCCTTTCCCTGGTGGCCCCTCACCTGTGAATTCGCACCAGGGTGGTAATAAAATTGTAGGAGCTCATTTTATGTGAAACCATTAGCAGCCTGAGAACTTGGAGCTAGCTGCCTCTCATACTTTAAGACACTGGAAGGTGTCATTTATAAGCATGGAGAGCTTGAAGGAAGGCAGAACAGGCTTGTAAACTGTAGCTTTAGGCTCTGGACAGTAATCAGTTTGTAATATAGTTTAGTCTTAGGCTATCAGAATCACAAATGTGCCTTTAAGTGTTGCAGGCAAAGCCCATGAAACATCTGACTATATAAAATGTAGAGACAATGGCTAGTTATTTCCCAGCTGTTCTTGGGGATATGTTATTTTCTTTTTGTTCCCTCATGGATAAGAGTGGAGGGGAAGGGGACCATGAGGCAAGTGGAACAAGTAAAACTAAATATTTGTGTAGGTTTGTTTTTTTTATGTCGGCCATGATGAGAGGAGGTTTCACCTTTTTTTAAAAAACGTTTTTATTATTTTGAGAGAGAGAAAGAGCTCAGAGAGAGAGGGAGAGAAAATCCCAAGTAGGCTCTGCACTGTCATCACAGGGTCTGATGCAGGGCTCAATCCAATGAACCTCAAGATCATAACCTGAGTCTAAATCAAGAGCCAGATGCTCAGCCGACTAAGGCACCCAGCACCTTTGGAGGTGTGGCTGACTCTGTGTTCCTAGCCCAGGGCAAGTGGGTATGAGAGCCCTTGGGAATGGGGAAATAGGGAAATATTTCCAGCTTCCGTTGGCTCATAAGGTGGAGGTTCCTCAACATGAGGTCAGAATTCAGGTTCTTGGCCACCTGTGGAATGACAAATGGCCCTCACTGTGGGCTAGCCCAGCTTCAGGATCTCTGCTGATGATCCCAAGAAATGACTCTTTAACTGAACCATGAAGACAACCAGAAAATTATGTAAGAATTTAAGAACCCATTTTGCAGATCAAGAACCATCTACAGAATCTACCTGGGCATAATGATGTTTATACCAGGGCATGCCAGGCTTTGCCTCCAGAACAGTACAACATGACTGTTTCAGTCTCAGTGTGCTCCAAGTACCCAGGGCGTGCCCTCTTCCAGGAGTTCAGTAAGTTACCTGAAATGTCCCTGCTGCTTAGCGGTGGTCCTCCTGCTCCAGGATCCTGTGGCAGTGAGAGACCCAGGTTCTTCTGCAGCTCTGTTGCTTGTCTCTTTGGCCAGTAGGAATCAGCCTTTTCGATTCTGGAGATCGTGAGAAAATTGTAGCTGTTCGGTAATATTTCTGTCCTTCATATCAAGGTCCAGTTCTTTCCAAAGGACACAGAGGGATTGGGCAGGAGAGAGGTGGCTCTATGCCAAGAGATAAGTATTATCTTGGAGAAATCAAGACCTAGACCCTGGGTTCCTGTTGCTCTGGATTCTTGTTTTTTGTTTGTTTTTTTTAATTTTTTTTAATGTTTTATTTATTTTTGATACAGAGAGAGACAGAGCATGAGAGGGGGAGGGGCAGAGAGAGAAGGAGACACAGAACTGGAAGCAGGCTCCAGGCTCTGAGCTAGCTGTCAGCACAGAGCCTGACGTGGGGCTCGAACCCATGAACGTGAGATCTGACCTGAGCCGAAGCCAGAGGCTTAACCGACTGAGCCACCCAGGCGCCCGGACCGGATTCTTGTTTTTAGCTGGGTTCCTTTTTAAGACCTTTTTCCCACAAGGAGATGTTACGCTAATCCTCTCTTGAGGCTCTCAGGCTATTTCAGTACATGTCAGAGATGGTGTTTATGCATTTGAAGGTAATCTCTGCTAACGTACATGTTCAGAGTCACCAGGTAGAATCTTCTCTAGTGGTGTGGTCAGAAGGCTGTGCGCATTCCCACCGGCTCGGAGAGGTGCCCAGAGTTGGTAAGATATGGATTCTTTGCTAAGGCAGCCTCTCTTGCTGCCAGTGTTCTGCACCCTACCAGGGTGGGACCCCCGCTGGAAGTAGATGGTTCTCATCCAGCAGAGTGCTTGGATGCTGGCTACCCATCCCCATCCTCTCCTGCAGAAGCAGCTCAGGGCCTTCCTTGTTCGCTGCCTTGTGGACCACATGCGCGATGCTGTTCTGAGAGGCAATATGGGAGATATTATCCTGAAAAATTATGAAATGCCTCTTTCTAAACCATCCTGTTCTCTTATGCTTCCTTACCTTTCTTAACTCTGGAGCTCCTTGTAGTGCAGGCGTTAATGCTTTTGGGAGGAGGTCTTCCTGAGGTTGAGGGAGGCTTTAGGAAGGCTGCTGGCTAGTACAGCTCTCAAAAACATTTTTTAGTCATAACTCTGGCACCAGTCTGGTAGGACTTGAGAAGGCTCAGAGAAGTGCTGAAACTGCAAGAGTTATGGGCAGGGACTTTGCCCATTTTACAAGTGTTGACTAAAGTAGTTCTGAACAAGAAAAGCATTTGATGGAATCTTATCTTGTACAAAGACATTATTTTTGGCCTCTCTCTTTTTTTTCCCCTCTTTTCTTTCACCATTCCCCCATAACCTTCTCTTCCAGCTGAGCTTTCTAATCCCCAGTTGCCCTGTACTATTCATCTTAATCCCAGATCTGCCCTCTCCTCTATCCTGTTCTTATTCTCAGGGAGGATTACATTATTCTGAGCTCCATGTGCCAAGACCTGTGCTTGTGCCTTTGTATATTATCATAGGGAATTCTTTGGCCCATTTTATGTATGAAGCAAGTGAGAGTCAGGGAAGTTATTGACTTATCCAAATTCATATACCTACTAAGGAATGGAGCAGAAGCCACACCCCTGTTTCTGAAGCCCGTTCACTGAATCACTACATTTCAGTCATCTAGTCTGGGAAAAGAGTATTCTTTTGTTGCTACCCAAAGAGATGTTAATATAAAATGTTTGTAAATTGGAGTTTTGTTAAGTAAATTGTGCTGTAGTCATACCATAGTAATGATGTAGCTGTTAAAAATAATATGGTAGTTCCCATGAATGGCGAAGTAGATTGATTGCACTAAACCTTCCTTAGATAACGTTTATGTAATCTGCAAAAAGTATTTTTAAAAACCAACTATTTTAAGGCAGTAGAAAGCAAGCAAAATCAGGCAGAAACTGGAACAGATCTACCCTTGAAACACAAACTACAATGGATAGTTTTTTGGTGACTTTTACCAGAACGCCCTTCAAATCCACCTTATGTAAGTGGCATAAAATAGGCACAGCCTTACTGTACTGGGTTGTTAGAAGGAGCGGCAGAGACTGGCAGAGCAGCCAGAAAGTTAGGAGAAAATCCCAGAGGGAGGGAGCTCAGAGGGAATAAACTCCAAAATTTACATCTAAAATGGCACAAATCCTTGGCTAGCCACTAAGCTGTGTGTGTGTGTGTGTGTGTGTGTGTGTGTGTGTGTGTGTGTGTGGAGAGAGCTTCCAGTGGAACTAATGAAAAAGCAACAGCTGGAAGCTGAAAGAACTGAGCAGAGGTCTTAGCTGCTGCTCACCACAGAGGAGACAGCAAATTAACTGTTCGTTAGAACAAAAATTACACTTCAGAGAAATATATAAAATATAGAATCTCTATAACATGTTAATCATAATGTCCAAAATCCTATTAAAAAATCACCATATCAAATCATTATGTTGAATACCCTAAAGAATACAATGTTATATGTCAATCATAGCAATAAAATTGAGGAAAAAAAACTGTATAGATGAAGAAACAAGGGGGGGAAAGCAGTTAATTGAGGTCAAACTCAAGATGATCCATACGTTGCCTTTAACAGATGGGGTTTAAAGCATCCATCATAAGTATGTCCAAAGACTTAATGGTAAATATATACACAGTGAATGAGCAGATAAAGAACATCTCCTTAGAAATTGACACACTAAGGGCTCCTGGGAGGCTCCATGTTTAAGGTCTGATTTTGGCTCAGGTCATGATCACACAGTTCGTGGGTTCAAGCCCCTCAGCAGAGTCTGTGCTAACAGCTCAGAGCCTGGAGCCTGCTTCGCATTCTGTGTTTCCCTCTCTCTGTGCTCCTCCCCCACTTGCACATTCTCTCTCTCTCTCTCCCTCCCTCCCTCTCACTCAAAATTAAAAAAAAAAAAAAGAAATAGGCACAGTAGTTAAAAGGGCTAAAAGATTGGTGATTTTAAGTGGCTGGAGGAGAGGGGGAAATGGGGAATGACTGCTTAATATGTATGGAGTTTCCTTTTGGGGTGATGATGAAAATGTTTTTAACTAGATAATGGTGATGCTTGTACAACATTGTGAATATATAAAATGTCAATATGCTTTAAAATGGTTAAAATTAATTTTACAAAAAGAGAGCCGAAAAGTATATTCACTAAGTTGAAAACCTTACTGGATCAGCTTAATAGTGGATTGTAGACAGCACAAGAATCAATGAACTCAAAATAGATCAGTAGTAATTACTAATTTGATGAAGACAGAAAAATGATTGAAGAGAAATGAATAGAACCTCAGAGATCTGTGAGACAGTATTAAGCAGTCTGATGTATTTAATTAGAGTTATAGAAGAAAAGAAAAAAGAGGCCCAATAAATATTTGACAGAGTAATGGATAGAAAGTTCCTCAACTTTTTTTTGAAAGTTCCCAAATTTGATGAAATACATTAACCTGCAGATCACTCAACAAACCCTCAGCAATATAAATCTCACCGCCCCCCCCCCACGCACGAAAGCCACACTGCTGAAATCCAAAAATAAAGTCTTTAAAGCATCCAGATGAAAAACAGATACATTACTTATAAGGGAACAGAGATATGAATGGCAGCAGACTTCTCACCAGTAACAATGGAGAGTAAAAGATAAATGGATTGATATCTTTAAAGTGCTAAAAGGAAAGAAAAAAAAAGTCAACCCAGAATTCTATGTTCAGCAAAACTATCCTTCAGAAATGAAGCTAAAATAAAGATGTTTACAGGTAAGCAAAAATGGAGAGAATTTGTTTCAAGGAAATCCACACTATAAGAAATGCTAACGGAGGGGCACCTGGGTAGCTCAAGTTGTTTAAGTGTCTGACTCTTGGTTTCAGCTCAGGTCAGATCTCATAGTCATGAGTTTGAGCCTCACATTGGGCTCCATGAACAGTGCAGAGCCTGCTTGGTATTCTCTCTGACTTTCTCTCTCTTGCCATTTTCCACTCCTTCTGTTTTTCTCTCAGAATAAATAAATAAACTTAAGTTTTTTTAAATAAAAAATAAATTTTAAGAAAATGCCAAGAAAGTTTTTTAGGCTGAAGAGGAATAACCCCAGATAATAACTTGGATATATAAAAAGGAACGTAGATCACCAGAAATTATGAAGATAAGAACCAGGTAGATCACTCTGTGCGCATATGAGCATGTAACAATAACTAACAATAATAAATATTTATATAGCAATTAGTGTTCCAAGTGCCTTACGTATGTTATTTAACCCTCACAATAATCATGTAAAATGAGGATTATAATTAACCTTATTTTATAGATGTGATAACTGAGGCCAGGGTGACTTGCGCAGTGTCCCACAACTAATAGGTGGTAGACGTAGGATTCAAATTCAGCATTCTGATTCTAGAAGCTGTCTTCTCAACTATTCAACTCAAATCAAATTGCCTTTTGATATATTAACACCTGAACAAAGTGGTGTGCATATAGTATCGTTGTGTAAATAAAAGTATATATGAAGATACTAATTATTTTTAGGAAGAATACATAAGCTTTTAATGGCGGTCACCTTTGGGGAAAGATTGAAGGCTTGGAGTATGGAAGGGGAAACTAGAGTTTTGAATGTTTTTAATGTGCTTGTATCACTTTTATTTTTGAAAAATAAAATTATAATGTCATGAAATAGCTGGGGGAAATATACATAGTTTGGGGTGGGGGAGTAATAATCTGTCTCTGCCTTGTAAGGAATTTGACAGAAATGAGGAATATGTGGACTGGGAGTCAGGATTCTGGGTTAACAAGATGCTGTCATTTGACAAAGGCTGTCATGCAAGTGTCAGGTAGTATTGTCTGGTCTTTGACACTTTTGTCCCTTCGTTGAATCTTATCCATCCCCAGGCTTCCCCTCTCACTCAGGAGAGGACTCCAGGGAAACACTTCTTGCTCTGAAGTTCTCTCTTCCACATTGCCATCTCAACACACAGTCTCGCTGAATTCTTACTCAGAGCTGCTGATATAAGGCCCCCTGGCTGGTTCTGTCCAAGGTTACTTACTACGAAGAGGTGGAACCAGGATTTGAACAGGGTGGTAGGACTCATAGGCACCCTCTCAGTGCCTGTGAAGTGTGAAGTCCTGTGCTGGTTAACGTTACATCAGGTAATGCTCCCCATTGCTGGATCAGGGAACCAAGGAGCAGAGGGCTGGGCACCTGCCCCAATATAAAACTAAGGCAGAGTTGGGATCCCAACCACAGATCCTGTTCCAAAGCTGGGATTCTTTTGACAAGGCTGTGCTGGCCTGGTATCTTTTGTGCACTCTTTCACCCAAGGCTAAATCTTAGGTCACAACCCAATTGAATTTTGAAAAATCACCCACTTGAGGATGATAGAGATATATGCCGTTTGGAAACCAGGAGTCTTCACATTGAGGAACAGTGTGGCCTTAGAATTTATCATCCAAAAGTGGAAATTTTTGAGAATGAAAAGGGTGCTGTTAACATTGACATGGGGGGCACCTGGGTGGCTCAGTTACATCAGGTAATGCTCTCCATTGCATCCCGCTCTTGATTTTGGCTCAGATTATGATCGTTCATGGGATTGAGCCCTAGGCTCTGTGCTGAAAGCATGGAGACTGCTTGATATTCTTTTCCCTCTCTTTCTGCTCCTCTGCTTGCTCTCTCTCTCTCTCTCTCAAAATAAATAGATGAACTTAAAAAAATAATTTTAATATTGACACTGGGACATTAGAAGTCAGCCAAGACTGTTCAGGCAAACCAGGGCTTGTGGTCACTCTATACATACAGCATGTTATTTAGCGCCCTCACATATTTATTGTTATTTGTAAATTCTACTTTTTGAAATGCAAGTCTCTGAAATGCATAAATTAAATCTACAACTTTTAATCATACATTGTTTCATAAATATGGGCAACCATAACAGTAACTACTTAACTAAATCCAATTCTAGAATATAAGCATTTGTAGTCATTCTTAAAGGAGTGCACCAATGCTTTAGCAGTTATTTAAATACATTTATGTATAACACATGAAAGCCAAAAACAAAAATTAAATATAAACCCCATCCTTTTTCCCTACACAAGATGACTATATTTTTAGAACCACGGATTGGCGTATGCACTGAGCACATTTGAGTACACTTATGGAAATGGATAATTGGACAAAATATTTGATATTGAAATTATCTTGGAAGATTCCAGGCATGTGTTTGCCCTACATGTAGTTGAAAATTTATATTCACTATGTAGTGTAGAGTTTAATTAAATAGAATGTTCTGATTTTAATCTGACTTTTTATACTTACAAAATTAAGTTTGGGGCACCTGGCTGGCTCACTTGATAGAGCATGTGACGTGCTTTTTTAAAAGTTTATTTATTTTGAGAGACAGAGCACAAGCTGCGGAGGGGCAGAGAGAGAATCTTAAGCGGGCTGCCAGCATGAGCCTGATGCGGGTTTTGATATCACCAGCCATGATATTATGACTTGAGCCGAGATCAAGAACAAGATGCTTAACTGACTGAGCCTCTCAGGCACCCTACACTCCTGATCTCGGCTCAGGTCATGATCTCCTGGTTTGTGGGATCAAGCCCTGTATTAGTCTGTATGCTGAGTGTGGAGCCTGCGTAGGATTCTCTCTCTTTCTCTCTCTCTGCCCTACATGGCTCATGTGTGTGCACATTCTCAAAATAAATAAATAAATAAATAAATAAACTTTAAAATAAAATTAAGTTTGATTCTTTTATTTTTGGTATTTTTACATGAAAACTGATGCTCAAAGCACCTATCAAAACAATTTTATGTATTTTTCATATGAGGCACTTTATTTGTATATTTGTTTAGAGAAAGAGCATGAGCAGAAGAGGGGCAGGGAGGGAGAGAGAAGGAAGAGAGAAGGTTGGTTTTTGTTTTTTTTTTTTTTTAGTTTGAGAGAGAATAAGCAGGGTAGTGGCAGAGAGCAAGGGAAACAGAATCCCAAGCAGGCTCCACACCGTCAGTGCAGAGTCGATGCGGGGCTCAATCCCACGAATGATGAGATCATGACCTGAGCTGAACTTAAGAATGGGGTGTTTGGGGCACATAACTGGCTTAGTCAGTTAGGTGTCTGACTTCGGCGCAGGTCTTGTTCTCATGGTCCATGGGTTCGAGCTCCACGTTGGACTCTGTGCTGACAGCTCGGAGCCTGCTTCGGATTCTCTGTGTCCTCCTCTCTGCACCTCTCCCACTCACACTCTGTTTTTCTCTCTCTCTCTCAAAAATAAATAAAATATTAAAAAAAAAGAAAGTGGGATGCTTAACCGACTGAGCCACCCAGGTGCCCTGAGAGAGAATCTTAAGTAGGCTCCACCCTCAGCATGGAGCCCAATGGAGGGCTCAGTCCCATGACCCTGGGATTGTGACTTGAGCCCACATGAAGAGTTGAATGCTCCACCAACTGAGCCACCCAGGTGCCTCTTTATGAGGCAGTTTAATAGATGGGACAGTAGCATCCGTCACTATTTAATATGTTTGCTTATCTCATTATGGGTTTGAAAAATCATTTAGTTTGGAGCCAACTAAAATGTCCCTATAGTTTTTATATATGTTACTTGAAATAAAATGTCATCTTTAATGTTTCACTAGCTTCCCCATGTTAGGCTGAAGATACTTTGTTGTATCAGATATCTTTTTGTATTTTATTTAGGTCCATATGTACTTGTTTTAAGTAGTTGGAATTATTGCTAAGGCTAGTGGAAGATATTTAAGTGTAAAAAAATGAGGGCTTTTTCCCACAGTGTTCTTTCAAATAGTTGATAGATGTGAAAAACATTTAGCAGGTTTTCTGCCTTTCCACGTTCTCCTGAGCTGTGCTTCTGAAGAAGTACTCCTGCAGAACTACTTCAGTACTGCGGTATTACAGATGCAGCGTCATCTAGAAGGAAAAATTGAGTGTGGGTTTGAAGTTGACAAGTGATGAAAAGTAGCCCTGAATTGTCAGAAAGTGAAGGCCTGGAACCAGTGACTTAATGGGCGGTGTCCTCTGCTATTTTATCTTAAGGACTGTAGGACTTTTACTGTTCTGGAAATATGTATGCACGCACACAGTTATAGACACATCTACTTAAATACACACATGTATGAATATGAATATATGGGAGGAGGTGTAAATCTAAACTACTCACTGATACATCTCCTAAAAATATGTTTCCTTTATGGGAGGACTTGCCAAAAAAATCAGTGCGTAGCGTTAACTTCGTTCCAGAATTATTGCTCTTCCAACATAGGACTTTCATCGTTTGGTTTTATGAATTGCATTGACGATAGCTTTGCACAGTGGCAGTACCGTAGCCAATGAGGTTTATCCAAGGCGCAGTTATTGCTAATTGAATCGTATTGACAAATGACAAATGTAAAAAATGTGTAATTTTTGTTGGTGGAGTTTTTTCTGAAAATTCTTGCTTTCAATCTTGTGAGGAGTCTTTTTTCTGGTCACCAATGCAAACATACAATCCTACATTGTTTGCAGTTTATACAACCTCAGTTGATATATAGTATGCTTTTTGCTGATTTTTAAATATGAGGGGTACCTGGCTGGCTCAGTCAGTAGAGCGTGCACGTCTTGATGTCAGGGTTGTAAGTTTGAGCCCTATGTTGGGCATAGAAATTACTTAAAAATAAAATCTTAAATAATATATGAGTAGGGTGCCTGGGTAGCTCAGTGGGTTAAGCATCAACTCCTGATTTCAGCTCAGGTCATAATGTTATGGTTTGTGGAATCAAGCCCCGTATCTGGCTCCATGACGACAGCATGGAGCCTACTTGGGATTCTCTCTCTCCCTCTTTCTCTGCCCCTACCCTGCTCATGTGTGCATGAACCCCCCCAAAACAAACTTAAAAAAAATATATGAGTAATCATTCAAATGTTTATTTTGAGAGAGAGAGGGAGAGAGAGAATCCCAAGCAGGCTCCATGCTCAGTGGAGAGCTGAAAGCAAGACTTGATTCCATGACCTTGAGAACACAACCTGAGCCAAATACCAAGAGTCACTCCTTAACTGACTGAGCCACCCAGGTACCCCTGAGTAATTAATCATTTATAACCTAGCTTAAAATGAATTTTAAATGGATAAGGTAGGAATCCAGATGGACCAAAGCTATTTATATTACTTTGGCACTGTATACATCTTTCCATTATTTATTATACCAGTAAAAAAAAAAAAAACTTCATTAAAAATAGCCCTACAATAAAAGAAGGGATGAAAGTACAGAAATAAAAAGTCCAAGATGAATTCAGTAGTGTTAGGTGTTTCTGAGATTGGTGCATTTCCTTTTTTTTGAAATGTCAATTCAAATTAAACCTTTTAAAATTAAATTTGAGTGGTGCCTGGCTGGCTCAGTCAGTTAAATGTCAAACTTCAACCCAGGTCATGATCTCTTGGTTTATGGGTTCGTGTCTGGCATCAGACTGTGTCCTGGTAGCTAACAGCTTGGAGCCTAGAGCCTGTTTTGGATTCTGTGTCTCCCTCTGTCTCTGCCCCCTCCCCTGCTTGTACTCTCTCTCTCAAAAATAAATGGTAAAAAATTTTTTTTAATTAAATTTGAAAACAATGCTCCCCAATTTTTTGAATGGAATTTTAATTCTATTTATTTATTTATTTTTCAGATAATTTTGGGGCACCTGGGTGGCTCACTTGGTTTAGCAGCAACTCTTGGTTTCAGCTCAGATCATGATCTCATGGTGTATGAGTTTGAGCCCAGAGTTTGGCTCCGCAGCTGGCAGCACGAAGCCTGCTTGGGATTCTCTCTCTCTCTCTCTCTCTCTCTCTCTCTCTCCCTTTCTCTCTGCCCCATCCCTACTCATGCTGTTTCTCTCTAAGTAAATAAATAAATTTTAAAAAAAGAGAGAATGTTAAAAAACTAGATGTCCAATGTGGGGGTCAAACTCTTGTGACCCCGAGATCAAGAGTAACATACTCTATTGACTGAGCCAGCCAGGTGCCCCTGAGTGGAATTTTTAAATACAATGCAAAAAATGCATACCTGTGTTAATGAAAATCCATAGGACACATATCAGAGATGACTCCCCCAGGAGAAACTTGTTGAAGAGTCCCAAGTTCTCCGACATAGTGCAAGATTCTGAGAGATTATTGGGAAAGATCCTCATTTCTGACCTCTCACTTTAGGCAGGTTTGGTTTAGAGGCCCATGCTTACTGGGGAAGGTAAGGGCCTCATCCTATGGGCACTCTGACCCTTCAATACTTCATCTTTGGCCAATGTGTACCTCCTGTGAGGATGGGAATATTTAGTTACCATTAGCCAAAGCAGCCATGGGAGAGCTAGGTGGGTTTCTTGAATCTGCCACCAGCATGAAAACCAAAACATTGGCTTCTTTCTAATTTATTGAACTCAAGTGCTTACTGGGCATGGTCTTCCCAAGGACTTCACCCCTGGGCTCATGACGTTCCTAACTGGCATTTTCTTGTCTCTGGAGTCCCCAGAATCATCTGTTGACCCAGAATCTTTGACTTTTGTCTGGAGAGACCGAGCAGGTCTGTGTGAAGGGGCTAGCAGGCTTGGGGTACCCTGCTTCCACTTCCTGAGGTGGTGCCTAGTGGGTAGTAATGACATTCTGACTACCAGCTACCATTTGGATGCTGCTCCAGTGGTGAAAGTCCAGTCATTGATTAAATTATATCCATGTGTTCTGAATATCCAGGAACTTTTTTTTTTTGTTTAGGTTTACAGTTCATCAGGCTTGTTGTCAGCAAGATTTGTCATATCTATTATGTAGTATCTATAATTATCTAGATCCTCAGATTTTCTGCCAAAACCTGTATCTCTGACCACGTACGGAAGGAAGAGAACCAGTGATTAAGCAGGTTGGAGCCTGCACATGGGATGCTTGCATCTCTGACACATTTGCAGGAAATTATCTCACTTTAATCTTTTTATTCATAATGACATCACAGTTGAGGCATGTAGTATACAAGTTGGAGAAACACACATGAGCAGCCACTACTCACTACCCCTTGCTCCTCAATTTGGATTGTCTAGAGCAATGGTGTTTTACACTGGGGATCCCAATAAATGAGCTGGAAATTAATTTATTAGGTCATGAGAAGTGTTTAAAAAATGAATTATTAGAGAAATTATTCTAGTCAAAGTACATCACATGTTAAATTTTGTTTCATAAATTTCTTTTGATAATGTGAGGTGTGTGAGGGGGGTGTTTCTGGGCTCTCAGTACAAAGTATGTTTTTTCCTTTGGGTTGCAGTAAAAAAAAAAAAACCCCAAAAAACAAAACAAAAAAAAAACTGGAAAAATGCTATGTTGAAGGAATTTCTGATCCAGGGAGATGGCTTTCCTTCAGGGGGTGGGGCACCCACAAGCTACCAGCAGTTTCATGGTTTTCTTTTTTTTCCTGTAGCTGTGGAGTTCCTCAGTTTAAACTCAGATTCTCTGCCCATGAACACGCTGTTATGTAGTGTTTGGAAGCAGTTAAGCCAGCACTTTGGGACATTGTGGAGTTAAATGGGTTTTTGTGGGCTCTCCTGGGCCCTAACCATCATTTATAACATCTTTTCCATTGGGAAAAAATCATTTTCAGCTCTAAAGAAGCAAATTTTTGGTGATTTTTTTTAAAGCAGCACTCTGTCATAAATTGGGAACTACTTTTATACACTTTTCTGTATTATTTAATAGTGAAATCTATTTGTACCTTAAGCATTCTGTCACACTCTTTTATCCCTTTTTCATTTTTGATGAAGAGTGATGTGTTTTAGGAGCTCTGGGTGGCCTGGGGTAAGTGGTGTCGCTGACAGCACTTCTAAAGAGGGAGGCTGACAAGTCCAAAGGTCAGAACATCTGTGTGTCTGCACCCCTTAACGAGTCTCAGAAGAGAAGCATCTTGCTCACGCAATAATTGATAATCATCAGGTTCCTTTTACCATTGAAGCCAGTGTGGCCCTATGTTAGTATAAGGTGCTCTTTACAAAGGCATAGTCATACTGGATCTGCCTGGTGTTCATTCAGTAGGCATTAATTGAGTACCTTTTCTGTGCAAGGCACTCTTAGGTCCTGGCAATGTGGACAGGGACCCTGCCCAGGAGCTTCCCCTCCAGTGAGCCTGCTCTTGGTCGGTCTCACACTCTGGCCTTTTGTCCATTGGGCTTGTTGGAGACAAGCTGTACAACAGATTTACCCTTCCAAAGTAGTAGCTGGGCCCAAGGATTGCCTGGCTTCACCTTAAGAGGGGCCAGGTGTCGAGCATGTGAAACGCTTATGAGAGAGAAGGGAGTTTCTTCTTGGGAAATGCTACAGATTCTTTGAAGAACAAAAACTTTAATAAGATTTTGAGAGCCCTAGCTCAACGAAACAATGGGGGGGGGGCACAAGCTATAGACAGCAAGCAGTTAGAGAGGACGACATGCATCAAATCAAGATTTATTGCTCTAGTCTCTGAAAAGCCTTCTTTAGGGAGGAACCGCACCCCCATCTCTACAACCTCCTGATTCCATAATATCTAATCCCCTATGAAATCTATCCACATTACTCTGCCACCCCTCCCCACCAGCACAACTTCATAGTAGGAAGAACTTATTTCACTGCCTGTTTTTCCTGAGGTTTATAAAAACAAAATGTGTGAAGGGAATGTATGTTGATTCTCTTGGGACTAATTAAACAAACAGATTCAGGGAAAGAAAGCAGAGAAGATGTAGTATAGTTAAGATGTAAAAAATGTAATTTTCGGGATAACAGCCGTCAATTTTTCCACTCGAGTGTTTTTCCAAAGGGCAGAGGGCAAAAAGCATCTTACGTCCTCTCAAAGCTGAGACACATTTCAACATGGAGATATTAGAAGCAAATTTGGTGCCCAAGACAGGTGCCAGATTTTAATTACAGTTGGCATTTCTGAGCATGCTTTTGGCAGAGGTGGCCATCTTGTTGGAAAAGCCATAGATTTTGACACTAGCAGTATGGGTGCCCAGTTAAAAATGATTGAAAATAATTTCCCTCCTATTTTCATCATGTTGGTTGTGAGAGAAAACTTCAGTGGTTAATATTTAAACAAGATATTCTCTGTTCAGAGAAAACAGTTGTGCATTGGAATTGTCTTGGTGGTTTGGAGCATTAGTTCTGGGGCTAATAATTTCTATCTTAGAGCCTTTGAAAAACCCTAGTTAAAACAATAAAATAGGATGTTTCATTATAAGAAATGAAGTTGGCATATACCAGGTTTTCCATTAAGTTCCAGGTCACAGACAAATAAAGTATGTTCGGGAGAAAAATCCTTTTTAAAAATAATTAGGGAGCTGTCTGTTTTGTTCACCAGATGGAAAATCCGTAGTTGTGGGTGGTCTGTGTTGGAGAGGGCATCTCACAATTGGCAGGACCATGCCTTTAACTTTTCAAGTCCTAGGACAAAAATCTAAATGCCACTGAGTGTTCAGAAGGCTCCAAATATGTATTAGCCCTTGTAGGGCTTTGCTTCCTAAATTTTACCAGTTTTCTAAAAGCACATATAGGTAAAATGATTATGGAATGCCAAAATAAATGGCCTATTGTTCTTTGAATTCTGAAACTGTTTTCCTGTCAGTCCTTGTTTTCTGTGACTTCTCTCGCTGTCAATATATTACGATGATAATGTGATTAGTGGAACTGCCTGTATTACTATTTAGAAGCCCCTTTTTATTACACTAATGTATTCCAGAGCAGATAGATGGCCAAATGTGCCTGAAGCTTAAGAAATCATCCTAAGATTGTTGTTCACTGAAGAAAAATATCGTGCCTTCATTGATGTTTAAGGTCTTTTGTATTGCTTTGATAATCTGACAAAGTTAATTCAGCAAAAAGGATATGTAGGCTTTCTTACTGCTTTCTTGGACTGATAATAGAAAGTTAGCATCTAGCTTTGCTAGTGGTTTTGTTAAGAAACTAGTTTTTTATTACATGCATCAAAATATCATTTTGTAGCCCGATTTTAGGTGTTACATGACTTTATATCTGCAAATCAGACTTTGAAATGAATGTTTTATGTTTGAACATAGGGATGTGTGTATATGTTTGTTAATATTTCATTCACAAATTTAACCCTTCCCAAATCAAAAATTGTTAATGATTATAGGACACTTAAATTGTAAAAAATAATTTTGGATGCATAAATGCATAAAGTCTCAAATTGAGTGAAAAAAAAAAAAAGCCCTGGAATGTAAATCATTTTTTTCGGACAGCAAATGTTTGGCTTTGGATGTACTATGATATTCCGCCTGTGTGTAGTAAAAACGGCAATGATTTATTAGTTCCATATCCCCCCAGCACAGATGCCGCACAGTCTGGCCCTTTTCTGGGCACTAAACACTGGGTTTTAAAAAACATAATTTCACTTAAGTTTTCTGCTCGTGTTCTGTGTTGTACTATTAATAGCAACCCTTTGTTGCTGGTGCCAGCTCTCTTCTAGCAGAAGACAATGATGCGTAGGAACCAGTTTTAACTAAAATACTGTAACTGGCGCCCGTTTTTCATATGCTAGTCCAGGTGCAGTTCTGCAAAGAATACAAAGATCCTTAAAAATTATGTCATGAAAGTAGAGAAGCGAAACAAGTGTGGCAGTTCGGTAGACCGCAGCGTGCTGGACCTTTGCAGGGCCGTGGTTACTTTGGCAAATCTTACTCATTTGCTATTAAAAGGGGGTAAAGGGTGGAGAAAATTTGAAACATTGATGAAGGACTTCTATGTTAAATGGTCTAGGATTTTTCAGAAGAAAAATATTTTTCTAGGGGGAAGTAGTAAAGAACAGTGTTGGAAACCTTAGGTTTTACCCTCTTTTATCCTCACTGCTCAGGAATCAGAAGCTGTATTGCTAATTCTCAATCAGAGATGAGGTTGAGTCTTGACTTGGCCAGAGGTAAATGTTTTTACTGAGGAGTAAAGCAAGCAGGGAAGCCTCTGTGTTTGCTGTGTCATCCTGGTCATTGCACCACTCAAGGCCATGGCTCTGAGGCCATGTTTCCAGGTTCCGTGGCGGAAATCTTTGGAGTTACTCTTGATTCGATCCAGCTTCTCAGATTCTGCACGTCTCTACCCTGGCTCCTGGCCATCCCTTCCTCATTTCTATCCCGGCTCATCACTCTCTCCTCTTGCCTGGTCTCTCCTCCCTCTTGTTTGTCTTCCAGAAGGAGGTCTCTGAACACAAATCTCATTGCTCTTTAAAAAGTTGCAGTAGCTCTCAACACTAAAGAATGAAGACCGTCCATGGCCATACAGTGATACGATGTCCTTTATACCCGGACTCCAAATTACCTTCCCAGAATTGTCTTCCCATGCCATCTACCTGACCTACCAATCATATTGAAAGTCTTGCTTTTTTAAAAAAAAGTTTATTATTATTTTTTAAAAATTTTAATGTTTAGGGGTGCCTGGGTGGCTCAGTTGAGTAAGCATCTGACTTCGGCTCAGGTCATGATCTCATGGTTCATGGGTTCAAGCCCCGTGTCAGTCTGTGTGCTGACAGCTAGCTCAGAGCCTGGAGCCTGCTCCAAATTCTGTGTCTCCCTCTTTCTCTGACACTTCCCTGCTCACGCTGTCTGTCTGTCTGTCTCTCAAAAATAAATAAAAACATTTTAAAAATTAAAAATAATTTTAACATTTATTTATTTTTGAGAGAGAAAGAGACAGAGCACGAATCAGGGAGGGGCAGAGAGAGAGGGAGACACAGAATCTGAAGCAGGCTCCAGGCTCTGAGCTGTCAGCACAGAGCCCGATGCAGGGCTCGAACTCATGGATCACAAGATCATGACCTGAGCAGAAGTCGGATGCTTAACCAAATGAGCCACCCAGGTGCCCCTATTTATTTATTTTGAAAAAGAGAGAAAGGGAGGGGCAGAGAGAGAGAGGGAGAGAGAATCCCAGGCAGGTTCTACACTGCCAGTGCAAAACCCGATGCCAGGCTCAAACTCAAACTCATAAAATTCTTGCTTTAAATGAGCCCCCTGCTCCCCCAACCCCAGCACTTGCCCATCTCCTTGCCATTACTCATTCCATTCCTACTCCTGGCAGTGCCCCTCTTCCCATATTCTACTTGGTAAAATTCTGATCAGATATCACCCTTCTCTTATGATATCTTATCAGTCACCCACACTCACCCTACTAACAGACACCCTTCCTCTTCATCCCTTTAGTTTTGCTCATGTTTATTGTACTTTGTACCCTGTTATGTCTCCCAGATTAGATTAAATCTCCCAGAGAATAGGGCTTGCCCTTGTACCTGTTTGAAAGCTGTCACCTATCTTGGTACTGAGTATGTGCAAGAAGATTAAATATTTTTTTAATGTTTATTTATTTATTTTGAGAGAGAGTGTGTGAGGAGGGGAGGGGGAGAGAGAGAGAGGGAGAGAGAGAATCCCAAGGAGGCTCCATGCAGTCAGTCTAGAGCCTGACACGGGGCTTGATCTCACGAACTATGAGATTATGACCTGAGCTGAAATCAAGAGCCGGTTGCTTAACTGACTGAGCCACCCAGGCTCCCCAAGAATAAATTTTTTTTTAATTTGATGGAACTCTAGGTTATGGCTTTCTATCAGTTAAGATTCTTGGTTAAGCAGCACATACTGAATCAGGCTTTTTTAAGGTAACAAAAATTCCTTTTTTTTTAAGTAAGTTCTACACCCAGTGTGGGGCTTGAACTCGCCATCCCAAGATCGAGTCACATGCTCTACAGACTGAGCCAGCCAGACGAAGGCAACAAAGAAAAAAATTTTCTTTTCTTTTCTTTTTTTTTTTTTTTTAAGAGAGAGTGTGAGCACAGGAGAGGGGCAGAGGAAGAGAGAGAATCTTTTTTAAGTTTTTAAATTTATTTTGAGAGAGAGGGAAAAAGTGCACACGAAGGAGAGATAGAGAGAGAAGGAGAGAGAATCCCAAGCAGGCTCTGTACTGTCAGAGCAGAACCCAACGTGGGGCTCAAACTTACAAACCAGGAGGTCATGACCTGAGCTGAAATCAAGAGTCTGACACTTAACTGACCAAGCCAGCCATGCACTCTGAGAGAGAGAGAGAGAGAGAGAGAGAGAGAGAGAGAGAGAGAGAGAGAGAATGAATCTTGAGGTTCCATGCTCAGTGAGGAGCCCGACTAGGGGATTGATCTCGATGCTGGGATCTTGACCTGAACCTAAATCAAGAGTCGGATGCTCAACTTACTGAACTGCCCATGTGCCCCAAAGGCAACAAAAATTCTTAAGAGATACCAAATCTGGCTTTTTTAGCCAAAAAGGGATTTATTGGAAGGATATGGGCACATTCACAAAATTGGTGGGAAGGCAGCCCAAGGCGTTTTGGCATCAGTACCACTCCTTTGTCTTGTCCCAGCTCAGCCACCAGAATGGATGTGCTGCCAGCTCAGTCAGTCTTTAGCTTTGCTCAGGATGTTAGCTGTAGTGGTGAGGGGTGCCTGGGGGGCTCAGTCAGTCAAGAGTCTGACTCTTGATTTCGGCTCAGGTCATGATCTCACAGTACAGTTTGTGAGATCGAGCCTCTTGTTGGGCTCTGCACTGACAGTGTGGAGCCTGCTTAGGATTCTCCATCTCTCTTTCTCTCTGCCCCTCTCCCACTTGTGCAAAGAAGCACTTGCACTTTCTCTCTCAAATAAATGTTTAAAAAAAAAGAAAAAAAGGATGTTAACTGTGGGGTCGATGTGTTGATTGGTCTAAATTGGTCCACCCTTTGGCTCTGGGAGAGCAGTGCATCTCGATGATAATTCTGGAAGGCCATAAGTTATGGGTAGGATGAAGCAGCTCCTCAAGAGGTGGGTGGATCTTGGGGCCAATAGGTGTTCACACAGGACTGAATGTTCTGTTTCTGGCACTCAGATGCCCTGAGTGCCTTGTCTGGTGTGACTGCTAGGGATTCTGGGTAAGACTTTCTACCCAAAGGAGAAGGAAGTGCTCTGTAAAAGTACGGATATCCCTGGGAAGGGATGTTAACATAGCCCCTGCTATTCACCAGAAGTATGACCTGTGGCTGCAGGGTTGAGTAGGCATGGATGGCTGAGATGAGAAAGGGCAGTGTGTGTGCCAGCGGTGCCAGTCACCTTGCTCCGTGGTGTCACGGCCCCATACCACTTGTGGTGGAGCCCCGCGGAGCCCTCCGTGTGAGAGTGGTTGGCTTCTTAGCTAGGGGTGAGGGTGCCCCGGAAGGTTATTTCTCCTTATAAATCAGTCACCTTAAAACAATGGATACCACTCTCCCAAGTGGAAAGCGCTGTGTCAGCCAAGTGTGGGAGGAGTTGCGGTCATGAGCTAGGGGAGATATAACCTAAAAGATGATGAGCAAATGGCAATAAAAGAATATTTCCATGAGTAGTAGGCTTTGAACATGTGTAGTAGAAGGGGTGGTGTGACACTGGGTGGGGGGCAAGAAGGTGCTAGGTGTTGAGAAGACATGCTCAGTTGAAGGCAAGAGTTTGTGGTGGGGGTGGTGGGAAATGAGATTGGAAAGTTGTGTTTGGATCTGATTGTGGACAGCCTGGACTTCTAGGCTAAGGATTGTAGACCTTGGTTTCTAGGCAAGTAGGAATGCCTGTAGATTTCAGAATGAGAGTATGGTAATAGATGTTTTAAAAAGAGCAGAGTTAAGTAATGGGCCACAGAGGAGTCACTGTCGTGAGGTGGATAACCTAGGGATAAAGATGTCTGTCTGAAAAAAAAAATCTCTGGGAGAGACCATCTAGGATTTTAGACTTAAAAGTTACTTGGTGATACCTCCAGGGCAATGATCTGTGTCTCAGTTTATTCATCTGATGGTAATGACACCATTATTGTTAGGATCAAATGAAATAATGTTTCATTTTAAAGTGTCTCCTTAATCACGTTCATCTATTTGGAAATTTAAACTACTGCCCAAGAAGCTGCTATGATTATTTTCTACTTGGCTTTCCATTTGTTCTCCAGTCATTGTTGTTTTTTTCTTTTTTCCTCCTTGCTAGTTTTTTTTTTTTTTAATATTTATTTATTTATTTTGAGAGTCTCAGAGTGTGAGCAGAGGAGGGACAGAGAGAGAGAGAGAGAGGGAGAGGATCCCAAGCAGGCTCCCACTGCCAACACAGAGCCCGATGCTGGGCTCAATCTCGTGAACCATGAGATCATGACCTGAGCAGAAATCAAGAGTCAGATGCTTAATGAACTGAGCCGCCCAAGTGCCCCCCCCTTGCTAGTTTTTCTTAACCTTTCCTTATACTTTGGAATTTCATAGTGGTCCATATGTCCTGGTGGACCAACAGTATAATTTTGGTTGATTTGTTCTTTCTCCTCAAAATTAGATGGATTCAAATGCTAATGTGCTAGGCACAGTGATCTAGGCACCCATTTCATTCAAACATGTAGGGTAACTGGGATGTAAGTCGGATACAGGTTTGGATGTTGTAACAAAAAAGGCCCCCAAATACAGTGCTATTATAAAAGATAATTTATCTCTCACTTTTGGTGTAGGTTGGTGGCAGAGGGTGTATGTGATGGCTCTGTGAGGACCCAGGTTCCTTTTATCTGAAGGCTCTTCCACGCTCAGCATCTTATCTAAGAAGGCTGCTCCCACCTGGCGTGTGACACAGGGAACCTGGAGGATGTGCTCTTCTTTTTATGGACATCTCACACTTCTGGTCATCCTGACTATAGCCCATCAACCAGAACTTTGTCTCATGAACACACCCAGACACCAGACACAGGAGAGGCTGGGAAATGTCACTGTTAGCTGGGCCTCCATGAATTTCACCCTGGGTCTGTCCTGGTGGGCAGACAATACCACTGTAACATTTATACCCCAGACCTGCGGGGGTGGCTAAAGGGTGAGCTGGGCTGGGAAGTGAAACACTAAGCGTGGATGTGCAAGTTGGCATGTCCACACACATACAGGACTGAACCGGGGGCACAAAGAGGAAGGATTGGTTGGGGCTTGAGACTTGGGGCTTTAGACCTTCACTCGAGCCCTGAGCCCACAGATGGAGGGGTGAGCCTGTTCAGCCAAATCTCTGGGTCTCCAGTCTTTTCTTGCCCACTATATAATCCTGCTTCCCTGTCACCGTAGTCTTGCTTACTATTGATGTCTCCAAAGCAATCACATCCAAACAGTGAGTGAAAGTGGGCAGAACATAGAGCCTCTAGCCTCAAAGCTGGGAGTGAGCCACATTGAGACAAGTCAGATTGTCTTCACTTTAAAATTAAGTAGTATTTTAACAAAACTTAGATGTCCGCCCAACTCCAGAACACGTGTTCTTAAGCATTAAGCTGCGCATTTGTATGCACAAGGGAAATGTGAACAGTGCTGTACACTCCTTACAGTGGAGTTCCCGTGGTGATGCACACCGCCATCCTCTCTTGGTGATCCCTCCTTTCTTTCTTTCAGTGAATATATTTTGAGCCTCCCTCCAAGGTTGGTGCAAAACCTTGTGAGTACATCATCTCATTTCACTCTGATTAGGCCAGGTGTTGTGATCCGGATTCGTACTGGATAAGCACAAGACCCAGAGAGTTAAGAATCTTGCTAGGGTGGGTGGGACAGGCATGTGGGTCAGTCAGCTCTGGGTGTCTGTCCTCCTTTACGGGCCACTACACGCACGTGAGTGCCTCAGGATGCTGCCTCAGATGGCTGGAGGCGTGCTTCAAGCTATGCTTAGGATATTAGCCACTGTGCTTGTCTTACTGGGATTAATATCAGCACGGTTGTCTCTCATTATTATTCATAATTCAAGCTTCCTAAATCCAGTTTGCTTCTTGGGCCCTGGCATAATGTGGGGAGGGGACCATCCTCTCACCCAATGATGACACACTGTGGGTCACTGCTCTGTGAAACTTAGAGTCAGAGCCAGTATTTGATGGAAACTGCCAGCCTTGCTTCTACTGCCTGTTGTCAGTTTGTAAGAGGGCCTCTCTGGATATTGGGCAACAGGGATGGTTCCATGGGATAAAAATGAGTACCACCCATGTTCCACTGGACTTGGCTCTTCACAGATCTATACACAGATGATCTCATTGCATTTTCAGCAGCCTATCCTGAGGTGGACAGGCAGATGGCTTAGCCCCACCTTACAGTCAGACAAACTGATGCTCTGACATGACGTCTTTGCCCACAGTACTACCTGACAACTCTTGCCTGCATACCCAAGGGCTGACCCTGTTAGTCCCCAAACACCTTCTTTAACTGTTAAATGCTTTAAGTGCCCATGTTTTCATGCAGAGGAGAAAGGTGCTTTTGTGGAGGCAGCACAGACTGGAGCCAGACTCCCACAACTAATCCCATCACTGCCCCTGCTGGCTTCACCTCTCTAGTCCCATTGCCTTCTCTGTGAAATGGGGATGATAGTACCCACTTCAGAGAGTTTTTGTGAGGATTCGGTGAGATTGAATTGAAAGAGCTTAGAACAGGTTTGGGCACAGTGTGATGTAGCCATTCACTCTTGTTATTAAAGTGAAAAGGGAGGGGAGAAGGAATGAGACAGGTAACAGGAAAATCAGTCTCAGTTACCACTGCGCAAGACCCTAGTGTGCCAGGGCTGGCTTTGACTAAGCTCTCTGAGTCGCCACGTACCCGGCACGGGACTCTGCAGCACCGTCTGTGGAGCACATAGCGGCCCCTTCTCGGAGCAGGGGGAAATGATGAAGTGAGTCCTGTCTCCCCAGGTCACTGGGAAGGGACCTTCACCTTTCTGAGTCACTTCAGCTGGAAAGTGAGAGTTGGAGTAGGTACTTTTCAGGTGTAACAGACTACCTACCTCTTGTTTTCTACTGCTCAGTACTACAGAGGAGTATCGATACCCAGTCACAGAGCTCAATATCCGCCCCCTGAAGCTTAACATCCTGACACCAGAGAGTGGGCAGGTGTAGACGGTAGGGCTCCCTATTTATTTAGTCTGGTCCTTCAGGTTTGGTCATAGTAACTTGTTATATAGAAACTGCCTCTTTAAGCTTCCACACATGACTAGAAGGCAGGCTTCATTGCGGACACCTCTGATACACTTGGCTTCTGGGAGACCCACTCCAACTTTTGGGATCATACCTCTTATTTTGTTTTCTGAGGCATTTTGTATTTTTGGTTAATTTGTAATTAGAACAGAAAAGCTACAATTATTGGACAGAAACATTGGGAGTACTAGAATGACCCAAAATGGAGTGGAGAAACGGGGTAAGGAGCCACAGACCATAGTGTCCTGGTGTAGCTAGACCAGGGTGCAGTTCTAGGCAGACCACAAGATGGCACTCACACATTAGTGTTAGGACCAGTCCTTGACACTTTCCATTTTGGGTTTTTGTAGAATCTCTGGGGAATAGCCAAAGCTTTGTATCTGTCATCTCCATCCATCCATTCATCCCTCTAACCTCTCTGGCTCTTCCACAGATAGGTAGATATACCTGTCTCTCCCTCTCTCTCCATCTCTCTCACCCCCTTGATTTAGTGCCCTTAAAAACCTGCCAAAAATACCTTCAGAACCTTGTACTTTTTCAGTGCTTTCTTTTTTTTCTTTTTTTTTTTTTAATGTTTATTTATTTTTGATACAGAGAGAACCAGAGCATCAGAGGGGGAGGGGCAGAGAGAAGGACACAGAACCGGAAGCAGGCTCCAGGCTCCGAGCCGTCAGCACAGAGCCTGATGCGGGACTCGAACCCACGACCGTGAGATCTGACCTGAGCCGAAGTCGGAGGCTTAACCGACTGAGCCACCCAGGCGCCCTTCAGTGCTTTATTTTTATTATTTTCCTAAGCAGATGTTTTCATGACAGTAAATACATTTTAAGAGTAGGGAATAGGAAAACAGTCTCTCTCCAGTCATTTTGAGGGTATGTTCAATAAAAGGAATAGAAATTGAAGGGAAAGGTTATTTTTAAAAAAAATAGTAGGTAAAACTTAAGAAATATTTCCAAAGACACCTGTGTGGCTCAGTTGGTTGAGTGTCTGACTCCTTTTTTTTTTTTTTAATGTTTTACTTATTTTTAAGAGAGACAGAGAGAGAGAGAGAGCGCGCTAGAGCACAAGCAGGGGAGGAGCATAGAGAGAAAGGGACAGAAGATCCAAAGCAGGCTCTGTGCTTACAGCAACAAGCCCAATGTGGGGCTTGAATTCACAAACTGTGAGATAATGACCTGAAGTCAGATGCTCAACCAACTGAGCCACCTAGGCGCCCCTTAGTATCTGATTTGGGCTCAGGTCATAGTCTCACAGTTTGTGGAATTGAGCCCCATATCAGGGTCTGTGATGATAGCTTCAAGCTTGCTTGGGATTCCCTCTCTCCCCCTACCTTTCTGCCCCTCCCCCATTCTCTCTTTCTCCAAACAAATATTTTTTTAATTAAAAAAGTATTTCCATTCAAAATTATGGGTTACTAACTTGTAATAAAATAAACAGTAACTTAAGATTAGTGAGGTTGAGGGTTTTTTTAAATCATTTCCTGTTACAGGATTTTCCATAAAACAGAGTCAAATGCAGAATGTCTTGTTACATACTGCTGTGTATAGGAGGGAGAAGGGATAGGCAGGAAATCACCGTTGGTATTATCTTTATCAGGGTGCATGTGTAAAAGCAAAACCCCAACTTAAATTTATAATCTGATATTTCAGAGGAATTTAAACATTAATTTTTCGATATCCACTGAACGGGCTTTGCTCCTGCCTGGTGCCATTCTCTCTCAGCTGGCATGCCGGGGAGCTGTTCAGAGCATACATGCGCACTTCTTAGCTGAGGTAGCAGTGTGCCGAGCCCCACTGCTAAGGTTAACCTGGATGCTGCAGAAGCACAACAGATGGAAATTCTGGTTTGCAGCCACTGCAGAAAAATAAAAACATGTTCCAAAGGGAAAAGGGTCTTGTATTTCTGCGTTTGAACCTTTGATCTGCATTCACATCTGAAGGGAAGGCTAGACCTTTTGGTGGAGACACATGGCTTTGCATCTGTGAAAACACAGCTGTATAGAGCAAAACAAAACTCATGGAAGATACAATGGTTTTGCTGTGTCAGGCTAGCTGCTAATGCTCAAATGCTATATAAATATTGTCTTTTGAGAGCTCTTCCAAAAACCCTTCTTGACTTTCTATTGTTTAGTAAAGTTTTCTTCTTTTAAATTCAGATTTTGAGCTCTTTAGGAATAAGGTACATAAGTCTCTTTCATCTTTTAAAAAAAGTAATGAAATCAGTGGCTTATAGTTAAATTGTAATAATGTTACTTAAATCCGGACCTAATTGGGGGTGATGGGAAAAAATTAAATCCTTAAAAAAAAGATTAAGGTAAAGTTCTAGGTTGATCCTTGATCCTGAAAATTTTTTATTTTTCCAAGATAATGTTGCGTGTGCTTTGTGCTGCAAGTTACATTGGGAAAGCCCTCTTAGGCATTCTTGAAACTTAGCTGCTTGGTTTTGAGCTATTATGATTTGTTTTTGAGTGAATTCATGGCTCTCCTCTCCTTCATCTTTAAATAGTCCTCTTCAGCTAGTTTCTTTATCAGTGTTTCCCAGCAATGTAAGCCAAGTTTGTTTCATTGGGAGGCATTTGCCTTGAACCTCCATGTTTCCTCTCAGTCCCAGACACAGAGCCCAAGTCTGTATGCCTGCCTTATCCTGCCCCATCCGTGGCTTCCTACTATTGAATTGGCGACCTTTTTCCGTCCCTCCCCTTCCTGTCGGAGCTCTGGCCCCTTTTCACGCTCCCCACTCCCAGCCACAGGAGTCGGTGTGGGTGCGAGAGCCAGCGGGGACAAAAGATGAGGACGAGAGTTTGATGTGCTAGCAGAAGGCAGCCTGTGAGCCCCCACTCTGCAGGTGTGCCTTCCGTTTTTCTGCAAGGAGCCGAGCTAAGGCAAGGCCATTGTGCTGTCCTCCCCACCCTCCTGGACACCAACATCTTCATCAGCGAGCGACTCAGGAGCTGAAAAGTGGTTTTCTTTAAGAGAGATGATTTTGTTTTTATCATTTAATAACAACCTTTGGTGTTAATCACGCTGATGGGAAGAGCAGAGCTAGCTAACAAGTCCTTCCAAGAAGTTTCCCCTTTGAAGTGCTGGTTCCCGCCTCACCCTTCCAGGAGCGAAGAGGGGGAAAGAAAACAAGTGTGAAGATCTGAAGCCACTGAGGAATGCTGAATTGACGTCTCTCCTCAGCATCCCTGCCCCTCTCACAGCTCTCCCCTCCTTTCAACTCTTTGCCCTTTGAAACTGCAGGGTTGGGGTGGCCAGGCCCTCCAGCCAGGCCCAGTATAGCTACAGGCCTTCTCTGATAGGCAACGGGCCGGGCCGAGAGGCGGTGGCAGTGGAGAGAGGAAAGGAGAGAGAAGAAGCCGGAGGAAGTCCTCACGTAGATCCTTGAGTCAGGGCTGAAGGCTTTATCCATTGGGATGAAGGAAAAACAAACAGCACCCCACCCCCCCAACTAACAAGCCCTTCCCCAGCCCCAATCCCTCCTTCATGGCTGCATTTTGTTCCTGGGACTGTGGGTGTCACTAGAACCTCTTTTTTTGCAATTCTAGAAAATATCATAAAGGACTTGTCAAGCCTATTAATTTTTCAGGCAGAACGGATCAAGCCTGCCTTTGATGCGGCTGCTTCCTAATTTAGTATTCAAAGGTAAAGAGTCCCACCTTCTCTCCCCTCTTTACATAATTAAAGATTTTTTTCCAGTGGCAAAGAACTAGTCATGTGTAGTATTTTTTGAAGTTAAAGGTCCAACTTTTTAAATAACATCTGCTCTTATCTTCTTCCCTACATAAAGCCAGCATTTCGTATTTGCTGGTACTTAGTGCATACCATTTGCCCTGCATTTTAATTTTTGACAAGTGGGGTTATAAACAGCGTGTTCCCCCTCTACCTCATTCCCCCAATTTTAAATACATTTATTTATTTATTTATTTATGAATATATTGCTATTCTCACAAAGTGATAGTGCAACTAAAAATAAAATTCTAGAATTGTTGGTTGCCCTAATTTGTCCATTACTCTCGATTTTATATTATACTCCAGCCTTCTAAAGTTCCGCTCAAGTAGACTTTCACATGTTTCCATCTGCTGTGTTTCATAGCAAATTGTGGCCCTCCAACCACTTTAGGGCCTTTTGTGTTCTTATCTGTGCATTTCAATACCTTCTGGGAAGTGCCTTTGCTTTCACTACATATGCAAAAATCTCAGCTTGAATTTTTTGACACCCACTCTTCATTTGTTGGTGGAGTCCTGTTTTTCATTGTCTGGTTGTTGATGTTGGCAAAAGTCACTTGTTTAACGATGCCAGGGGTTACTGTTCCTTATTCTTTATTGGAATGAAATCTGAAAATATTGCTAAGTATTTAAAAAATTAATGCATGCTGTTGAAACTGTTAGATACTCGCATGGTTTTGTTTTCCCATTGTAAGGTTGATACTATTTTAAAGATACTAGTAGTAGTAGTCACTAGAAGCCAATTAAAACCACGAGGATTCTATCAAAAACCTGTTTGACAGTATAAATAATTGATATCTGGAAATAAAGCGGCTGCTCTGTGCACGGGGCCCTTCTGTACACGACTGGGCAGCATTAGCAATCTCTCTACATCATGAACCAGGGGAAGATTCCTGGGCATTGTCACCCGGGTTTTAAAAATTTGATAAGGCCACATGCAAACAGATTTTTTTAAAAACATCTTTGCCTATAGAGAGGAATAGTGACATTATTTTCAGGTGTTCGAGCTTCTTAGCGTAAAGGAACAAATACCCCAACTCCTCATGAGCCAGGTGTGAATCGAATAAATTGGAGGCACTGTCCTGACCCTTCCAGCTTTAAAAAAAAAAAAATGATGTGATTAAAAAGGACATCTGAGAACAAATTTATGAAGTTGTTATGGCAACTGAAACACTTGGACTGAAATGCGTGTATCTGCAACATGAAAGATTGTAGGAAGCCGGAGAAATAAGCCCGGCATTGTATTTGGGAAAGGCAATTGAACAGTGGTAGCCAAATGTTATTTCTTCGTCGGTCATCATTCAGGGTTCCTGCCTTGATTTCCGCTTGTGAAAATGTGTGGTGATTGATGCTTTCCCAGAGTGTGTCACCCGAAGTCACCATGCCTTGAACCCACGTTTGCTCATTGGTCATTTGACCTGTTGAGAACTCACTCTTGTGTTGTGTTCAACGCGGAGGTTGCATTTTGAGTGGCCTCAGTGTTTGGCCATGCGTTTACACTTCTGTGTTCTCACGTTAACGTCCTGGTTCCTGGTTCGTGAGTAGCCTTCAGTGTTTTCATTCACCATCTCCCTCAACCCTAGCCTACCACCGGTCTCCAGTAAACAGCGGCACTCAGAAGGAGTCAAAAGATTTAAATATCTCCTAGAATTCCCTGCTCTCTTCTAAAAGCTATATATCCCTTCTGCATAATTTGAGTCCACCTTAATTCCTCATGCTTTTTCATTTTTCACTCCAGGGCAAGCAAGAGCATTAACTGTTGTTTTAAATCACAGGCAAGGATGTTTAAAATTAACACCTACAAATTTGTGTTACAGTGTGTTAGAAAATCAGTACTTTAAGCCACATCCAAAATGCTTCAAGTTTTTCCAGTCATTAGGTTTCAGATATATAGTGTCTAGAAAATTGTTTTTAAGCTATCATTAAAAATTCTTTGTAATATGTATATATTTGGCTTTACATGAAAATATAGTTAAATGTCAATTATAGTAATTTTAGTAGATTATCCCATAAGAAATACACTATTTTAATTGAAAAGAATTTGGCACCAAAAATATATTTACACCAAAAAATTCAAATTAAAATTTCTTCTTTATAAACATTATTGAATATTGGTTACTGGTGATTTATTTGGTCACCTTGGTTTTAAGCATAGTACTTTTTACTTTGAATAGTCTTAATTCCTAAAATTAAGCTAAGTGAAGCAAAGGAGAAAAAAAGCAAAATAATATTCAGAAAATTTTCTTTTTCTTAAGTCATGACTTGAAACTTTTTACTCTTGCTAAAATTACTTAGCAGTAGTTTAGTTGAATGAGAGGGTATAATACAAAAACTTCCCTTACATAATGGAGTGTTTTCTTCTTTTTTTAAAGACTGTACTCAAAATGTTATTCTTTTGCAAAATTAAGTCCTGTTAATTTGCCAGATTAATTATTCATTTTAAATATTTAAGCCTGTGCAATTGTGTTTTTAATCCCTTTTTGCATATGTATATGGAAGTGAATCTATTTTGATATGATTTCCATCTTTTGAAAATTCATAGATTGAAGATGACATCAAAATAAAAAAGAATGTTTCAAGAGTATTAAACATAAGAATTTGGGAGTATTTGCACATGATTTACAGTAATAGATTTCCTTTTTCCTTTCTTTAGTCTTTCAGTTTTAAGGATTAAAAAAAAAAGTATGATTTTGATGTTTCCAAAGTGGATACTATTTTATTTCAGGTGGGTCATTTAATAGTTTGTTGATGTTTTCAAGGTCTCTAAACAAAGTCTGATGTGTTAACAGTCTTATTAACGATGTTAAAATAGAATTAACAGCTTGTGGATGCCTCCAGAGCACAATAGCCTGTCAACCTCGCCTGCCCCCTTATAAATTGTACCCCTGCTGTCTTCCCTTTGTTTCATGCCCAATCAGCAAACTAAACTTTTGTGGAGAGAGAAGGCAGTTCAAGTGTTTCTGCTGCAGCTGAAGGGAGGAGCTAATGTGGAATTTACTGGGAGACCAATCAGTGCCGGAGGGAAGAATAACCCCAGATTGGGAAGAAGGACTTTGTTGACCTGCTTGGCTCCCTGACCTTTCCTTGCTATTTTGTCGCTTTAAAGAGGTTCACTCTGGTTGTCGAGTACTTTATGATGCTTTTACTAAAGCCACAGAAGTTTTAGAAGTTTGAGATTGTTTAAGATACATTTCAGCACACATTTAATTGTGCTGTGTGATCTTCAGTAATTTGACTAGATGTTACACTCAAAATCACTTAAAAAGCTGACACAACGAGAATCGCTTTTTTTTTAAAGGGGAGGAATAGAATTTTTCAGTTATCTTGAGCCAAAATAGATTCCAATATTTTCTAGTGTTTCTTCCCCATAGCTGCTTTTGTGGAGAGAGAATCGCATTAGGTACTGACATTAGACCGTTAGTTTTATTTTGTTGAATTTATGATTTAAAAAAATAGATTTGTGTCATCTTTTTGTTGTTGTTTCTTTACTATTATTATTTTTTAGTAATCTCTACACCCAACATGGGGCTCAAACACACAACCCCAAGATCAAGAGCCACATGCTCTTCTGACTGAGCCAGCCAGGCACCCCTATATCTTCTGTATCATCGAAGTCCTTAAAAGACTTTCTTTGTCAGGTAATGGTTACAATGAGTTGAAAACTAGGATTTTTAGGAGAAAGTTTATTTTTTCATTAGTTTTGCTAACTTTGACAAATTGTCACATGTAAAGATATGGATTTATGGGTTAGCCTGACAAATGGGTGATACTGTCTTATACTTTGCCACCATCCAATTTAATAACTTATCAAGTTCAGAATATTTGTAAAATATTTCCCAATTCTGTGAGCATTACACCAACTTTGGTAAGGGATAATGAGATTTTATTGAGATTTGGAGGGGGAGGGATTTCTTATTTACCTTTAAATGGGCCACTATTCTGTGGCTCAAAATACAGTGCTGAGATCTGAGATGGTCACTGTCAGACAAAGATAAGACATCTCATACTAGATGCAGGACTGACTCAACATTTTCTTTAAATCAAGGTTTAATAAAATTACTCAAAAGCATAAAGACACGGGGAATGAGATATTGTTAAATGAACTATGGTTTCAAAATATGATTATTTTGTCAAGGAATATACTAGAATGAAAACGGGCAGTACAAGCTCATCACTTCTCCTAGCTCACATTGTGCTACCTAGGTGAAGCCCAAGGGGAAAATTTCCTCCTAACTTTATAAACCCAAGAGATATGTATCCATTGATTGAATAATGTATGAAACTGGAGCAATCAAGGCCTTGTTTGATACCAGCCACATGCATGAGGATGAATAATAACATTTTCTGGTGGCAACTTTCAAAGCACACTGCTTCATTAGAGTCATTTTACCTGACCAAGGGAAAATGTCTCTATGGTAGTTCTCCCATGGCTGTAACTGCTTGTCATTTTTACCCAAGCACTCATTGCTACCTACCCATGTCTCATGGCCTAGCGTGTGTCTTCACGTTCCACTGCTGGGTAGGAGAACCATCTTGCAGCCAAGTGTAACTGACCTCTTTTTTGGTGTGCCTGCGGAACCAGAATTCCGGGCTCTAGAGCTGGGGATATGCCTAGAGTTGTGGGTATCATGCTGCTGTGGAGTCCAAACATCAGTACGGTAGCCACCTGATGCAAGTGTCTTGTGCTTGTCTGCACGAACTGGGGAGGATAAAAAGCCAAAGGGATTAACAACAAACAAAGAAACCTTGTTACCTTTGTGCAGAAGCCAGCTGGCATCTCACAGGGACAACTTGAGCTGCTCCATTGTCACTAAAGCTGGGTTCGGATGGATCTCATTTGCTACCACTATTTCAGGAGCATGCCACAGCCTGGGTCACCACAGGGGAAGGGGAAAGAATAAACTGGGAGCCTGATGCTGGGACCTATTCCTTTTGTTTCAGGTGATGCTAAGAGGGATAAGACTGAATTTAATGAAATTTTAGTAGCACAGTTTCTCTCCTTAAAGATTTTGTAAATAGCATTTATCCTCCCAAAGTTCTCCCTCCCACCTTTTTTTTTTTTTTTTTTTTGTCATTTGTTTTATACTCTTGAAGGAGAAAGAGAAGTTAGTTGGTCCCAGCATTTGCCTTAGTCGATGACATAAATGGATTGGAACTCTAGACCACTGACATTTCCTGAGACCATCAGGGTCATGAGCATTAGAGCTACATCCTTATTCCGCTCTGGGTGGACAGAAGTTTCCGTGTGCTCTGAGAGCTCTGAATTGGCCACAGCAACTTTTAGGAATGAAAAGGATCCAAATAAAGTCTCTGACAGTTTGACTATTTACTTCTGCATTTTAAAATTTGTCAAATGTAGAAATAAACTTTTCTCTGAAATTTTATAATTTCCTGGAGTGGATACTTTAAAACCAATTGTGAAATGCTATTTAAGAAAGGATTCATATAAGTAAATGTGTATATTTAATATAATGGAGATTGGGAGAAAGGATATTTTATTTTTGATAGTTTTTATTTCATAAAGAATATGAAATTGTTATGATTAGGAATACCTTCTATTTGCATGGTGCTTTATAATTTTTAATGTACTTATACAAACATTATTAAATACAATCCTTGAAAGAGTTCTACAGGAAGATATTATTATCCTGGTTTTATAGATGAGGAAATAATAAATGTACATACTCATAATATGCCACATAGGGTCAGCTGTGTATTTCCAAAGAACTCTGTTTTAGGAAATATATTTGTTATGTAAAATGGCTAGAAAACAAACATGTAGTACTGAAGAAGTTATTTTGGTTTCACATGATAGCTATAAAAGGTGACTGAAAAATGGCATAAACTCTTATGATAATGTGCAACCCCCCTTTTGCTGCACAAATGTTGGTTTTGTGATTGCTTCGTTTGTGTGTTTCATGTGTAAAATACTATAATATGCTACATAATAGCTAAATAGGGTTATCTTCCATATTTTTAAAGATAGAAATTATAGTTACAATATCATAGTAGAATATTTTCCAGTTAAAAGATTGTCTCATTTGTTGTTTAAAATATGATTTCTTAAAAGTGAAATCTCAAAATGGTCAAGATATATTTACTCTTAGAAATCATATTTTTTTTCTTTTGCTTGTTAAAGACTAGGTAGCCATGGTATTTGTTTTGGGACAATTTAATGCTGCTTTTCAGACACAGGACTATATTATTGGGGACAGGAAAATCTGATTAGTGTTTCTAAGAATTATTATAGCACAGCAAGACAGGGAAGCAGTCCAAAGTAGTAAAGGTTAAAAGCAATTTATAATAACTAGGAGAAGACTTTACTTGTTAAAAAAAATGTTTCTTAAGAATCATTAAAATTGTCTAAGTGAGATCTTTGACTGCTTTCCATTATATTTTATTTCATAAAAAAATTTTGTTGAGAGGAGCAGAAGAGGAAGAATTGTGAAAGAAAACCAAAACAATTTCTTATTTTATAAGATCCAAAATCTTATCAATGTAGTTTTCAGTGAAAAAAAATTATAAATGTAAGCTTTCATATGCTAATCCTGAGAAAAGCCTCCATATATGGTCCCAAAGGTTTAAAGAAAATAGAACTAGGGAAATAATTATTTTATGAAAAAAGGATAATTTAGAATTTATCTAGGGCTGCTCTTAGCATCAAATCAAGTTTTATTTCTATCTTTAATTCTTATCATCAAGCATACATGTTGTTTTCTAGAAGTTTAGAGAAGGAAAAACTAATGATATTATATGTCCAGGGTTTTCTTTAAACAGCTCTAACATCAAAATGGCCAAACTGTTGGACTGATTCATGTTAGATAAAACAGATGGGATTCCCAGATCGTGCACCGTTCAGCCGTTTGATGGAATTCGCGCCACCCTGACCAGCGAGCCCAGATGGCGCTTAAATCTGTCACTCTTTAACGACCCTACTGTTTTTTAAAAATATTTTTATATTTGAGCCCGTTTGGTTAATCTGAGAGATTAATCATTTCCAAGATATCAGTCTGAGGAGGGATATACTGCGGGTTTCATTTGGAGAAGCTGAGGATAAGGAGAAGGAAGAGGCCTCCCAGACACAGGTCTACCTGCTAGAAGGAACATGGAGAGGGAGGCCTGGTGGACTTGGGCTTTGGAACACTCTCTGGGCAGCAAGGCTGAGAAGACCACAGAGAGAGCAGTGGCTTTGGGGGTTCAGGAAAGAGGAGAGGGACATTTGGGAAGGTCTGGGAGGTGGATGAGTGGAGATGCCCAGAGCAACTATTGCATTGCTGAGCTTAGACCCCAGCAAAGGGATCAAGTGCGGTCTGGCCATCATCACACTGGGTTGACTCCGGTGGGTGTGCCACCTGAACCGACCCAGGAGATCAGACCCAACATGATAAGCCTCTCTCAGATGGCTCTGGAAAGAACTTGTTCTGCAACAGAACATT
Organism: Suricata suricatta; assembly: GCF_006229205.1. Classification (NCBI taxonomy): domain Eukaryota; kingdom Metazoa; phylum Chordata; class Mammalia; order Carnivora; family Herpestidae; genus Suricata; species Suricata suricatta. The sequence continues at coordinate 11,220,637 of NC_043703.1, read as the reverse complement.
CACAGAGTTCACTGGGTTTTTTCCCTAAGGGTTTCCTCCCCCTCTTCCCTAAATTACTATTTTAAGTCAGTCAGTAGGCTGAAGTGCTTCAGTGATTTGGGACATGAGATGCTGGCTGGCTCCTCCCTCCAAAATCTCTAACCTTGGATACATTTGCAGAGTGGCTTGGAATTGTTTTCTGTTCCTGCTGGGATGGGAAAGGGAAAAAAAATGCTTTTTCATTATGCAAACCCAATTTTTTATTTGCATTTGAATCAGACATAGCAGGTGTCAAAATATGGTGCAGAATTTACACCATTGGTGTGAAAATTTGCACTGCCCCAAAAAGTCACCAGAAATGGGCAAACCCATTTCCATTAACAAAAATTAAAATGTCCTGCTCTCTTGGGGCACCTGGGTGGCTCAGTAGGTTAAGCATCTGACTTTGGCACTAGTCATGATGTACAGTTTGTGAGTTTGAGCCCTGTGTTGGACTTGGCATTGACATTGCAGAGCCTGCTTTGGATCCTCTGTCTCCCTGCTTTTGTGCTCTCTCTTCCCCCCAAATAAGTAAACACTAAAAAAAATTTTTTAAATGCCCTGCTCTCTTGAATGATATTCTTGGTGTATTCATGTTTTCCTGTTTGTCACCTGATGCTGCCTATATAGGTATCCGCTGCTTTCATGAAAGACCTATATTAGCACCTGCTTTCACTAACTCAGAGAAATCCTCAGAGGACTTTTGCTTTTACAAAAAAAGGCAAAAAGCAAAAATAACATTCAGCATTGGTTTTATCGCAAACCATTATAGAGGCATTGCAAACCCACAGCAGCGAGAGTGGCCCGCCAAGCTCCTTCCCAGAGAACTACACTCAGCGTTTCAGCATCAAGCCACCAGAACTTTGAGCCGTATCTGTGAACATTTCTGCCTTATCTCCATTTATTTGCATCTGTTAGCAAGAAATGTGTTGTAAAGTATCAGAAAAGCCTAAGAGAGGGTATTTTTTGAATCTGGGAAGGCTAAACAAATTTCCATATAAATTAATGATAATTACTTACTTTATGCCATTTCAGCTTATAAAAGGTTTCATAGGAATGCTTTAATTTCAGATAATGGGGGAAACCTGTACTTGGGGTCTCATAAAAGGCATGCTGATGTGTCTTACCCTTGTGTGTGGCAGAGCACATGGGAACCGGGGGCTCAATGTCCTGTGCCCCACCTGAGTATCTGCACACTGCTTTAGAGGGTTTGAATTATGCTTTAGAGGGTTTCCAACAAAAGTTAAATGACCTTTATGTACACCCAGAAGTCAGCAGAGAAGCAAGTCGTATGGGGAGGTTCTTTTTGGAAGCTTTAGAGCTCAGGGTGGGGGGCAGTCTCAGGGACTCAGGGTCTGTTAGAAATCACTGCTGTACCAGAATAAGGTGGGGGCTGACACTTTAACCACCCTTGTGTAAACATCCCATGGGGAATAAGTTAGGTGAGTTGTTTGTTTTTGGTTTTTTTTAATGTTTTTATTTATTTTTGATACTGAGAGAGACAGAGCATGAGAGGGGGAGGGGCAGAGAGAGAAGGAGACACAGAACCGGAAGCAGGCTCCAGGCTCTGAGCTAGCTGTCAGCACAGAGCGCGACGCGGGGCTCGAACCCACGAACGTGAGATCTGACCTGAGCCGAAGTCGGAGGCTCAACCGACTGAGCCACCCAGGCGCCCCGAGTTGTTTGTTTTTAATGTTTATTTATTTTGAGAGAGAGGGAGAGGGAGCATGCGTGAGCAGTGGAGGGGCAGAGAGTACGGGAGAGAATCTCAAGCAGGCTCCATGCTTAGTGCAGAGCCTGACTCGGGGCTCAGTCCCATGACTGGGAGATCATGACCTGAGCAAATATCAAGAGTATCAGAAGCTGAACCTACTGAGCCACCCAGGCGCCCTGAAGCTAGGTCAGTTTTGAACAGAGTAAAAGAACTTCAAGCACAGAGTATGTTGTTTTCATCTTAAATCTACTGTAAGCATGCAACTTCCATGGTTCTTGTTTCCTCTCTTGCATGCAGGCGTTCGCGCGCGCGCTCTCTCTCTCTCTCTCTCTCTCTCTCTCTCTCACACACACACACACACACACACACACACACACACTCTAACACACACTCTAACATACACACACACAGCCAGATTATGGAAAAGGATTGCCCTATAGTCCTGCTTAAAGGATATTGCTCTTTACAGATAGTAAACGGTCACTGGAAGAGTGGAGAGGCCACCTTGCATCTAATTCTTTAACATGTTTATTATTTAGTGACAATTAGTAAGACTCAATTTTGTGCGTACGTGTGTTGCGTGTTGCCTCAATTTCTTAGGTAGTCTTTGGGTATTTATGGAATAAAATTAAACATTTTAATGGAAGCAACTAATGCTCACATTAAAAATTGTTTTTATAAAGTCATATAGTGTATTTGGTATTTTTTTAAACAACCAATTTCTTATATTTTTGACTACCATATTTATTTCTAATAGTGCAAAGAAACATTTTCTCTTAAATTTTACTGGTCAACTCATTCCACATTCACCTGGTTTCCTCTAAAGACTCTCAGAGGTTTCTTCTAAAAATCTTTCAGGTCGCCTGGCTACTGGTAGAGCGTGTGACTCTTGATCTCAGGGTTGTAGGTTTGAGCCCCACATTGGTATAGACATTACTTTAAAAATGAGGAGCAAAAATAAGACTTGACTGTTAATGAGCCACTGGCCATTTGGACTAGATGACTGTTTTGCTAGATAGAAGAAAGAGGAAAACCACACTTTCCATTATCTGTGTCTCCACTCCTTGGCATGAGACCGGCCCAGCAACCCCAGCCTGGCTTCTGGAGGTTGAACTGAACCTGGCCTGGCCGGATCCAAGGTGTTGGAACCCAACCAGGAAATAGGATTAAGGGATAAAGCCAAACCCAGAAGGCATGGTAGAGTCAAATCAAGGTATTAATGCAGATGAAAAACTCAGGGACAGGAGCCAGTTTCAAAGCAGAGAGCGGGGCCAGCTGGTTCAGAGCCGAAGGCAGGGGATGGAGCGCCCAGAGGTGTCCTCAGCTGTCGGACAGAACTGCTGCTGCTCTTATAGGGCCTTGGATTGGACAGGTAGTGAGGCATTAAGTACTGCGGAGGTGTACATTGTCCATACTTTCCAGAGCCCTCTCCCGTTGGCAAAAATTCCATCAGCTTTTTTCAAAGTATCTTTTAAAAAAATTTTTTTTAATGTTCTTTATTTATTTTTGAGAGACAGAGAGAGACAATGGGAATAGGGGAGGGTCAGAGAGAGAGGGAGATAAGTGAAGCAGCTCCAGGCTCTGAGCTAGCTGTCAACACAGAGCCCGACACGGGGCTCGAACCCACGAACCTTGAGATCATGACTTACGGTGAAGCCAGACGCTTAACCGACTGAGCCACCCAGGTGCCCCTCAAAGTATCTTTTAAGAATCAAAGGAGGGGTGCCTGGGTGGCTCAGTTGTTAAGTATCCGGCTTCGGCTTAGGTCATGATCTCACGGTTTATGGGTTTGAGCTCCACCTTGGGCTCTGTGCTGATAGCTCAGAGCCTGGAGCCCGATTCAGATTCTGTATCTCTCTCTCTCTCTCTCTCTCTCTCTCTCTCTCTCTCTCTCTCTCTCTCTCTCTCTGACCCTCCCCTGCTTGCACTATCTCTGTCTCTCAAAAATAAATAAAAAGCATTAAAAAAATTTTAAAAAAAAGAAGCAAAGGAAAATAGTCATAAGCCTTAAAAGAAGTTGGGACCCTTATTTTCCAAGTATGAAATGTAAAGTTGGATGGTGGTTTCAAATTACTGTTTTGTTCTCTTCATCTTTGAAAGATTTCCTGGTTCACTGAGAGCATGCCTTCAACTGCATATTATAAAGTGTCTTTTTCATTCCCCATAAAGATCCCTATTTTTAGCTTAAAAACATTTTTTTAATGTTTATTTATTTTTGAGAGACAGAGCATGAGCAGGGGATGGGGCAGAGGAAGAGAGAGATACAGAATCTGAAGCAGGCTCCAGTCTCTGGGCTGTCAGCACAGAGCCTAATGCAAGGCTCGAACCCATGAATCATGAGATCATGGCCTGAGCCAAAGTCAGATGCTCAACTGACAGAGCCACCCAGGTACCCCTATTTTTTAGCTTTTAAGAGCTGTTACAACTGAGATGTAAACAGTGTTCTGCACCCCACACAGTACATATCTCAGAATTACAGAGTTCCTGAAACTACAAAACAAGTTTAGTCTTACTCAATCTGTTAGGTTTCCTTATAGGTATATTTTCTCATATTAGTTCATTTTAGTGAAAGGCCTGTTAGAAATTTCTATGAGTATAAGTGATGCTTATAAAGTTCTCCCTATCCAAATCATGTGGAATTTACCATGGCAGTTTATAATTTCCTGAAATATAACTTGTTTGAAATTTCTAGACACATGCTCTAAAAACAGCATCCATCAGACCCACCCTTAGCAAAGGATGGGAGACTTAATGAAGGACTTTGGACTTAGCAGGCCGAGGAATTGGAACTGAGCTGGGAGGAGCTTCTGAAAGTTTTCACACTGGAGAGGGACATGATTGCGTTTTAGGAAGAATAATCCACAGCAGTGGACAAGATAAATTCAGGGGCTCAGTGGGGACCAGGGAAAGACTAGAAGCCAAGAAGCTAAAGTTAGGAAATGATTGCAAAAGTTCTATTAGGAGGTAACAAGGACCCAAACTTGTATGTTGAGGAGATGAATGAGAGATTCCCCTTTTTTCTGGACTCGTCACTGACGTGTGCACTCTTATCATCAAGCAGGCACTACTGATCTCACCTCTCAATTCACCTGCAGTTCTCACCTCATACCTTCAGGTACCCCAGGGCCCTTTAGGACGCTGGCTTATAAGCCTGCAGCTTTGAGGCCCAGGACTGTGTCTTACTCTGTTCTTGCTTTCAGTGTCTAATAGAATAGATGGAGTAGGTGCTCATTGAATTCTTCTGAATAAATGAATCAAATCTGAAAGGAACTCACCATGCAGACTTTTAGTAAGTTATGTTGTGACTTTGGAGCCGTTAGTACACATTTCTTTGCTTTCTGGTTTTAATTTGGTGGCAGGAGACAGTTATGGTTAAGAATGTAGGCCCTGAAAGTTAGAATACTGTTCCATATTTGTTGTACTGGGACCCCAGGCAAGTTATTTGATTTTTCTATCTCTGTTTATGTTCCTGTGCGTTTACCCAGCATAAACTACAGTGGTTCCCAGGGAGCCTAAGCAAATTCTAATTCTCTTCTTGACTTAGTATTGGGCATGACATGGACTTTTTGTAACAAAAGAAGAAGAAAAGAGAAAAAAGAAAAAAACATATTAGATTCTAGTTATGCCAAAGCCTGGAGGTATACACAGTCAATGATGATTGATGTTTTTGTTTTTAATTTTAACCCCAAGCACCACCTATGCTGGCTAGAGTTGTGAACATACTGGGATAGTGAGCTGTCACCCCTGAAGCTGGCACTGCGGGCATCCTGGGTGATGCTTGAGCGTTGGATCTGTCTCCTGTCTTTCAGAAGACAATATAGCTCTTCAATATAGACCTTTATTGGGGCGTGTGGGTGGCTCAGTTGGTTGAGCGCCTGGCTTCGGCTCAGGTCATGATCTCACGGTTTGTGGGTTCAAGCCCCGCATCAGGCTCTGTGCTGACAGCTAGCTCAGAGCCTGGAGCCTGCTTCAGATTCTGTGTCTCCTTCTCTCTCTCTGACCCTCCCCTGCTCATGCTGTCTCTCTCTTTCAAAAATAAATAAAACATTAAAAAAAATTAAAAAATATATAGACCTTTATTATAAGCTGTTAGCTATTAATATTATCAATAACTATATTATTATTGTGATTATTAGCTATTAAAGCTCTTCTCAGGGCACCTGCATGGCTCAATCAGTTGAGTGTCCAACTCTTGCTTTGGCCCAGGGTCATGGGATCAAGCCCTGAGTCAGGCTTCCCACTGAGTATGGAGCCTGCTTGAGATTCTCTCTTTCTTCTTCTGAACCTCTCCCCTGCTCACTCAGTCTCTCTCTCTCTCAACTAATTTTTTTTAAAAAAAGGTCTTAAGCTCTTCTCAAGAGAAGGCAAATATACTGTAGGTGGCTACTTTAGATCTTTCTATTTGGGAATTTCTTTAGTCTTAGAAAATAAGGAGCAGAGAGAGAAGAGAGACCCCCCCCCCAAGCAGGTTTGACACTGTTAGGACAGAGCTAGACGCAGGACTCGATCCCACAAACCATGAGATCACAACTTGAGCCAAAATCCAGAGTTGGACACCCAACTGACTGAGCTATCCAGTGCCCCTACACTGTTGATTTTGTGTAGCAAAATTTTATACCCTTAGCTCATAAAGTCACCATTAAACAAATGTTGGCAGGTGATGGGTCCAGTGGGATTTCAGTATTCATTCATTTATCCTACCAATATATATATATATATTGAGGAACTACCTTGTTCCAGGAACTTGAGATCCATCCATGAACAAGAGCAAATATCTGCCCTCCTGGAGCTTAATATTTTAGCAGGCTGATAACAAACAGCAGAGATGATATTTATTAGAGGATGCAGGGGTGCCTGGGTGGCTTGGTCAGTTAAGTGTCTGACCCTTGATTTTGGTTTGGGTTATGGTCTCACAGTTAATGAGTTCAAGCCCTGCATTGTGCTCTCTGCTGTCAGCCCAGAGCCTGTCCCTACCCCACCCCTACTGCCCCTTCCCCACTCTCCCTCACAAATAAACATAAAAAATATTTTTAAAAAAATAAGTGGAGGATGCAGAATTTTAGAAGATGGTGAAAGAAGAGGTGTGGCAGGGTCTGCCCCTCCCCCGCTTGCATGCTTGCAGTCTCTCTAAAAATAATGTAATTTATATATCATACAGTTTACCCATTTAAAGTATGTGGTTCAGTGGTTTTTGGTCTATTTACACAGCGTTGTGTAACCATCACCACAATTTTAAAGCATTTTCATCACCCCAAAAGAAATGTAATACCTGTTAGCAGTCATTACCCCCCTAACTCCCCAGCCCTAGGCATATACTAACCTATTTTCTGTTTCTTTATATTAGCCTGTTCTGGATCTTTCATAAAAATGGAATCATAAAATGTGGTCTTTTGTGCCTGACTTGTTTCCCTTAGCAGAATGTTTTCAAGGTTCATCCATATTCTACCACACATCAATACTTTATTTCTTTTTATGGCTGAATAATGTTTCATTTTATGGATATAACACATCTCTTGAGCAATTGATGGACATTTGGGTTTCTGCTTTTTAGATATTGTGAGTAATACTGTTATGAATGTTAGTATACAAGTTTTTGTGTAGACATATGTTTTCCAATTAGGAGTGGAATTAGATTTCTAATTTTTTGTTAATATTACCAAATAGCCTATATTGATATTACCACAACTTCAGGCCTAGGGGTAAAAAATGAAACAAAATGGAAAAACGGGACCTAGAACACATGTTGACTTTCCCAGGTCCCTGTGTTTCTAGAGTTGTTTTAGCCATAGTTACTGTTGAGTTACTGCAGTACTAAATGAATGGATATTTTTCTTTGTTCTTTTGTGGAGCATAATGATATATAATAAGCCACATCGAAAAGGACAGAGAATGAGGGAGAGAATCCACCTGCGTTGGCTTACTGAAATATAAGGTTATTTCAAACTCTAGGTCATTGTTTACTTTTAGCTGCATAGAAAATCTTTAAGAAGATTTTCTTACAGCTTCTCCAAAATAAGCCAGGAAAGACAGCCAAAAACATTGACTTTGAGGGAAAAATACCAACAACTTGTAATTGCCTATCAGTCTTTGGACTTACTTCTGGGGAGCATCAATTAAAAATCTCAAATGTAGCTTTTTCAGCATAATTTTATTAATATGAAAGAGCTTTTATCAAATATCGGGGTGTGTGTGTGTGTGTGTGTGTGTGTGAGTGATTTTAAACATTTTCATAATGAGTTCCCAAGTGCTTTTTTGGCCGTGGTTATTAAAGCTTGTGTGTTTGCAATTTATTTGGCAAAATGCCTTTAGTGAAGAAAGGATATAGTGTTCTCTTGGTTCATTGCCCAAAGTAATTTTGGAGAAGTCTGTGACTGTGTTTAGTTCATGTTGTTCATTGGAGACAAGTCATTGTAATTACATCTGATCACAATCAGTTTACAGTTGTTTTATCATGTTTTCATGCTGCATATCTACTCGGACATCATAGCAAAACTTAATGGCTACTGTTTTATTTGTACATAAAATGTTTTATAGCCTTTTTTTTTCTGCAGTACACATCAGGTTTCAATCATCACTATTGCATAGTGTGAGGAAAGAAATGGATAAAGAACTATCAAAAATCCTTAACTATATAAAATTTTATTTTGGGTCACCTTGCCATAAAAGATATTGAATATATTCTGTGACTCCTTCCCCCCCCTTCCCAACGTGTGAACCATTGTAGAAGAGTTACAATATTTGGAACAAACCAGATGAAATGTGGAACTTAATTCACCCACGATGGATGACATTTGTTTTCCCTTTCCATTGTAAGTGGGTGTAGCAGCATTTGGAATGCGTCTTGGGCAATAGTTAAAAGGCAGCATATTGTTATTCTTGAGATTGGAAAGCAGGTTATCTTCTTAACTGTAAGGCTAAACATTTTGTCATTGTTGTTTCAGAAAGCCTGCTCTGACATCCTTACTGTGTGGCAAAGTTACCGGGTGTTATTGACAGCTACCAAATGCAGGAGGCTCTCAAGGATGGAACAGTCCCCGATTTGCTAATTGTGGTAGCCTTGCTTCACCAGTGACTTTGGATGAATTCACTCGTTATCTTCCAGGTGTCAATTCTCACCATTCCTTATTTTCCACCAAAAGGTTGGTCCCGAGCGCCTCTGAAAACTGCTGTTGTCTATATGTTTGATTCTCTGTGGTTGAAGAATCTCCTGTTAGAAAAGTGTAATTAATGGAAAACTTTGACATCCAGCTGAGAAAATTAGTTTGCATCAAAAAAGGCAAGATAGAGGATTAAAGAAATTTTAGTCCTAATCTAATTAACACCAATTAAAAGATGCAGATGAATTTGCACCAACAAATTGCTAATTATGCACCAATTTGCCTTTTCTACGACAAAACCAAAATTAGGAAAGTATTATTATCTTTTTTATTTTAGGAGACTACCAGAGCCGGTTTGTTACAATCATCTTTTGTATAATTAGAGAAAAGGTAGGCGGTAGGAGTTAGTGTGAAATATTTTACTCTCCTGATATTTTCACATAGATTAACTCTTTAAAAATGGAAAGCACAGGATAATTTTCTTAGCATGTCTCTCACAGATATCTGATGAGGACCTCGTAGTACAGAAATCTCTGCTCCACGCAGTGAAAACCTGAGTATGTATACAGCTATTGCATTTTCTCATTCAGAATATTTTGGCTGTTTATACTGCTGCTGTCCCTTCCTTATAGAAAGCCTTATAGCTAATTCTAAGCTAAGTTATACAGCTAATTGAACTCTGCCCTAGGTACATGTTAAAAAAAGGAGAACTGAACTTTTATTTAGGCCTCAAGAAATGGTCTTACCGGACACCTGAGTGGCTGAGTCGGTTAAGCCTCCAACCTTAGATTTCTGCTCAGATCATGATCTTGAAGTTTGTGGGATCAGGCCTGTGTTGGGCTTTGCACTGACAGCGTGGAGCCTGCTTCGGATTCTCTCTCTGTCCATTCTCTGCTCATACTCTCTCTCCCCAAATAAATAAATATTAAAAGAAAAATAAATGGTCTTTCTGTCCCCAAACTCCTATTTATCACTGTGTCTTTGTATGGAATTCTGCTTTGCCTTCCTCACTTGGCGGATCTGCGCTTCTGTTTACCAGAGAGTTACTCAGATGTCTACTGTGCTGGGACTTTGATTTTACCTTTTGAATCACTCTTATAGGTCGTCAGATGGTTATCTGAGTAATTGTGTAGGGGGCAGTGAAGCACAGACCTATTATATCTGCAAATGACACATCTGCCCAAGTGTTACATAATGAGTAATCACAACCCACTTTATAATAACCGTATTTTTTCTCTTTCCAAAACGGAGGGGGAGAGTGGGGAAAATATCTGCTAGAAATGAGAAGAGAGTTATAACTATGGATTCCTCTGGCCATTAACTATATGCAAAATCCAGCAGATGCCCTTAGATTTCCAGGTGCCCGTTGTTAAACTTCACTCAAAGAAAATGTTTGGCCAACCAGGTCGTGGTGTAAGAAACAGCATTTTAAAGAGCAGTGTTATTACTAACCAGTATGTATACTTAGAATTTAAATAACAATATCTAAATGGCCGTGTTTTATTAATGGGGCAATAGTTAACATAAAAATTTAGGATGCTCAGTTTGCATTTTTCAGCATTTGTGCTGGAAACTTTTGCATTCATGACTGGCTGAAAGCAGACTGCTATGAAGTAGCTTTTACTGGCTGGTGTTTTCATGGGTAATGCTGGTTTGAAGTTGGCCTACTAATGGGAGAATTTGACTATGGCAATGCCTATGACAACAAACGGAGGCGATTCTTTTTTTTTTTTAATTTTTTTATTGCTTTTTATTTTATTTTTGAGAGACAGAGAGAGACAGCTGGAGCAGGGGAGGGTCAGAGAGAGAGGGAGACACAGAATCCGAAACAGGCTCCAGGCTCTGAGCTAGCTGTCAGCACAGAGCCCAACGTGGGGCTCGAACCCACGAACCGTGAGATCTGACCTGAGCCGAAGCCGGATGCTTAACCGACTGAGCCACCCAGGCGCCCCCAGAGGCGATTCTTAAAAACTGTCTTCTTCCACACAGTTCACAAGAGAATATCATCTTTGACTTGTAGAGCATCCATTGTACTTGTCTGCACTCATGCCTTCAAGTCTCTAAGGATGCAGTGCACCCTTCCATAAAAACATATTCCCATATCATAGATTCTATGTGAAATGTCTTGTAAATCAATTTAGAAGGTAAATAACATAACCTGATGAAATGCCATTAGTGGGATTAGGATAGCAGTTGTTTGATATTCCTGTTGGCATTAAAAATAAAAGATGATACCTTGGTCTTCTAAAAGGCCATTTTGCATGAGGCCTCCCTAAATAATTGTCAAGGGCTGATCAGCTAACAGACCAAATCTCTCACCCTAATCTAACTTAGAGTTTGTTGTGATTAGTAGAAAAGCTTATCTGGTTTATATCTAAGTAAGATCTTGAATTATCCAGTGTGTTTCAATCACTGGATGATGATGATTCCACCAGGGTAGAATAGGAGTTTGGAGTGTGTTTTCCAGTGCTACTTACCATGCCTGCAGAATGCCTTTGCCCTGTACATATCTAGTCTGTCCTCTGACCAGCGGCGCAGATGTGGTATGACCAATGAGATCAAGGGTCTGGTCTGTGGCCTCATAACAGATTGCTTGTGTTTCTGTCCCTAGCCTGAAACCTTAGTTATACTGGCATTAGGCTTGAACTAAATAAACACAGTTGTGAGAATGCATCACGTTTTTCATGATGTTTTATTGTGCCCATCCTACATGCTCTTATCCCATTAAAGTAAGAAAAAAATTACTTTTTTTTTTTTACTAAATTTCCCCTTGTGATTATTTTCGACCAGTGCCATAACATTAGAAGATTATGAGAGGAGTCATTTGTGAACAATTTCTTTATGTAGTATTGGAGCATATGTCTGGCTCAGGTCATGATCTCATGGCTCGTTGGTTCAAGCCCTGCATCGAGATCTCTACAGTCAGCACAGAGCCCACTTCGGACCCTCTGTCCTCGTCTCTCTCTGCCACTGCCCTGCTCAGGCTCTCTCTCTCTCTGTCTCTCAAAAATAAATAACTTTTAAAAAAAATATATGTAGTATTGCAGTTTACTGAGTCTAAAGAGGCATGAAGGCACCTGGGTGGCTCAGTGGTTAAGCATCCAACTTCTGCTCAAGCCGTGATCTCATGGTTCATGACTTCGGGCCCTGCGTTGGGCTCTGTGCTTACAGCTCAGAGCCTGGAGCCTGCTTTGGATTCTGTATCTCTCTCTCTCTCTCTCTCTCTCTCTCTCTCTGTTCTTACCCAGCTTGCACTCTGTCTCACTTTCTATCTTTTTCTCAAAACTAAATAAAGATTTTTTTTTTTAAAATAGAGAGGAGTGAAAACTAAATATAGTTACTGATTTGGGATTGGGTCATAGGCCAGAAAAAAATGGACATAAATCACATTTATTGGCACAGTCGATGAAATTTGAATAAAGTTGACAACAGCATTCTGTCAGTTCTACTTCCTGATTTTGATTCTTGTAGTGCAGTTGTAGAGAAGAGTGTCTTTGGTTTGGGGAGGTATTTAGGAGTGAAGGAGCACAATGAATATAATTTAACGGTTCAGAAGAAAGAATACATACATAACATATGAATATCAGTCAATCAATAGAGGGCAGTAATGATAAAGCAAATGTGACAAAATATTAACAATTGGCAAATCTGGGTAAGGGGTATTCAGGAATTTTTTGTACTCTCCTTGCAACTTTTCTGCCAGTTTGAAATTATTTAAAATTTTTAAAAATTAAAGCTGAAATTCTCAGTTCTCCCTCCCCCGCCACCCCAAGGTCAATAAACTTTTCTGTGCATGGTTCTAGAAAGAAATTAGAGGTTCTAGTCTGACAGGGATTCTCAGACAAAGCCACTGGGTCACCCACAGCGGGTCAGTAGTACTGACTCAGCTAGCCAAAACGGATTCTTCGGAAGAATGTTCACCAGGGTGGATTGGTTATGTTCAGCAGTTAAAATCTACCAGCCTGATGGAACAGAACTAAATGATCCCCTCTGAGTCTACAAATAACAAGATAAAATGTTCTCAAGTCTATTTATTTCTCACATACACCTCCACTGGAAGATTGAGCCGTGGTCTTCAGTGAACATTAGAACCGAAGTTCACTGTATTGTATGTTCCCTTTCAGACAGGACTTCACAAAGACCCTCTTTTATAAAGAAAACAACCAGCCAGTAAAACAGTATTAGAGTACATTATATATGTGACCAATCATTTTATAAAATCTGATGTAAGCCTTCAGGCATAATTGGAGTTCTTAGCAAAATACTTTGGTTTTTAATATTTCTATGACCCTCTAAGGGGGACTTAGCAATTACTCTTAAATTTTCAAAGTGGTGCATGGAGTTTTAGCTGTGTGACTTCCATTAAAGACCATAGGAGTCTTGTTGCTAAAACATCACACAACTCATGAAAATGTGCTCCTTCTTGTGAAATTGTTAGAAGTAATGGGTGTGGAAGTGTAGCCTGGTATTTCTGGTACATTTACAGGCTTTCTGCACTTGTTTCAAATTTAATACTTTTATAAAAACTCAACAGTTCTATGGGAATTGAAAAAAAAGCCTATTATGTGTGTTTCAAAAGTGAAAGGGTAGAAAACTATAGAACCACTAAAAAGTAAAAAATAAGTTCTAAAATAATTCTATATGAGAATCCAAATGTTTAAAAATATTTATCATCTTTATTTCAAAATTAATATATCAGCTCCCAGATTTTTAAAGTATGCCTTTTAAAGTCATACCATTAAAAAAAAAAAAAAAAGACTTACAAACTTTCAGTATAATCACATTAGGTTTGCAATGACCCCTTCTGTTGAAACCTGTGTAACTTAAGCATCTTCTGAACAGAACTTCCCTCCTTCAGATAGAAGGGTCTTCTGAGGGATAGGCCTGAAGGTCCCCTCTCTGCTGTGAACTTTACACACACGCGTAGCTTGTGAGCTGGCATGGTGTCAGCTGGCGGCCTTGCTGGTGACCCGGCCAAGGACTCTCAAGATACACCCCAGTTCCCCTCTTAGGGCAGAATCATCTCTGGAGTTCTGTTTCCTTGGCCCTTTGAGAGACACTTCAGACGAGGAATGGCCACAGACATAGATACATTTGTTTCAGCACGTTCGGGGGAGGGGGGGTGAGAGAGGAAGTAGAGGACTCAGTGACTACTTGAGTTAATTATTGTTGGCTCGGTTTCAGTGGTACTGTTTGGCTGTAGATCTTTTACTAAGCAGTATTGAATTATCATTTTTATTCATTATCTTGGAAAGATCCTGTAGGCATTGTTTTTTTACTGAAATCTCTGCTGTCTGAATAGATTTTAGGATAGGTTTTGAAAAAGGAGAACTTGACGTAGAAACAATTTTTCAACAAAGTATTGAACAAATATCATCAGTTATGTGTGAGCTATGCCACTGATTTGAAGTGTCCCAGCTGGGGTCAGAATTAGGGACTGTCTAAATCAGGGAATTTCAGAAAGGCAGGGGAGAATATCAAGGTACAAATGGGAGGAAATAAGCCATTGTTCCTTTAAAAAGCATAGTAACCTCGATAATGAGAGGCTATGAAATCGTTCTTTTTATGACAGTAGCTTCTTAACTTCACAGCCCTAAGAACTCCTAGGGTCACTTGCAGAGAGCCCCAGGGCTACACCTGCCTTGCATAGATTAGGGCCTGCTGCAGCTGTCTTCATTTGCAAGACTAAGGTGTAGCTCGATGAGGCTGTGGGTCTCAGCGGGGAGCTCTCCTTCCTGATCTCAAGAGGCTGGCATTTCAGATTAAGATGGCCATTGCAAGTTAGGCTCAGAAATAGCAAGATGAAGCAGGTAACTATTTCCTGAGTTTTATGTATCAGACCTTACAAGGTATGAAGCAGGAACTCTTATATACGGCTGCCTTGAATTAGCCATGTCTTTTCCAATCAGCCCTGCTGAAAGCAGCTGCCTAAATAAACCATCTAGCGTATTTAGGGGCCACGCCTGCCTTTGGCTCACAAACATGTTTGTAAAGAGCGTGTGAATGTATAGGATGATCTATTGATGAGGACAAAAGGGAATGCTCTTTGGAACCTATACCCGTCAGCGTAGGTCTGTGGGTTGGATACGCTTTCTCTGTAATGTGCATTCATTTCACAGAAAATACAATTAGGATAATTCTTGTGTGTTCTCTACAGGAAGGAAGTAGTATACTGCTTGTGAATGGTAGGCTAAATGAGGGAATCATTAAAGGGTTTTTAATAGACTTTTGAACGAAAAGACATAAGAGACTACAGTTATGTTGCCTTGAGAAATATTTTGCAGTATGAGGAGACTTAATCAAATTTTCATTTCATACCTGGTCAGGGACTAGGCTGAATGTTTCTTTAAGCAGTTTGATAAAATGCACATGGAAGACTTGTTGGTTATGTGAGAATGTGTATGAAGTGCTTAGCATCTCTCCTGTGGGTGCCTGAGTATCAGATACTTGGTTTACTGTGTTGGGTTGAATGCTTCTGTTCTAATTTCTAATGAACTTTACCACCAGACTACTTGATCATGACTCAACCCAGGAACAATGCAAATGGAATTGCCCCCTGATGGGGAGGAATGGGCCCAGATGGCCCTTAAAAGGTGATAATTAGGAAATATAGCATATCTGAGTAGCTAGAAAGGGAGAAACTTGTTAAAGACAGTCAATCTGTTTGAAGCAATGGTCTTTCCCTTAATTATATGCATTTTCATTTAGAGTTGCTTTAAAGTACAATTTTCTCAGGAATTTTTTTTATTAGTAGTTAAAATCTAGAAACCATGCTCATTTTTTGCTACTTTGTTTCAGATTATTTAAAGAATCCTTTCCTTCATTTTTTTTTCTAGATTTGTGTAACAGACTTGCTGTGTGTGTTTTAAGGGGCCGTTTTAGGTTATTTTAGCTCTTATGCTGAAACAGTGGGGGAGTGATTAAAAGTGAGAAAAATATTGGTATATATTTGTAAACTGAGCTTTTAAAATTAAAATAGTTACAGGATATGACAGTCTGTGATTTCATATACTTTGTAGGATTGCCTTAAATGTATTGCCGTCTTGGCAACATAATCTCCGGATTCCTCTTGACTATGTCATTAAAGTAATTTTACATATGATAGGACAACTTGGAGTTTTAAGCATTATATTTTTCTCTGAATTAGCATATTTGCAATCACTAATGATATCATTCCTTTGGCTTTTCTTTAGTCACATTTTTTTTTTTTTAGTGTACCAGTTTAGCATTGCCACAAATATAACACGTGAGTGGAGGAGGAGAAGGTGGTGACTTAGACATGTGCTCAGTGTATCTCTTCCAGTTTCTACACAGCCATGAGCATGGGGAAAATAACTGTTCTGGGACTTACAGCATAAAACAAAAGCTCTAATGGCCAGTAGGCTACTGTTTCCTTATTTGTAAAATCAGAAAGTACATTTAAATGAAATGCTACGTTATTCTAAGTATCTTGGCAGCCCTATTTTGGCATATGAGTTGCTTTCCAGTACCATCACTTATCCGGACAAAACCCAGTGGTGGAGATGCACCTTTGGGACTGTGGCCAAGGGAAGACCTGCATTTTCCAGCTTTTGAGACCTTTCCATAAAATAAGCCTCAGACCCCAGGCATTGGCCCTCCCATCCTTAGCAATTACACTGTGGCTGAAATGTAGGGTTCCCAGAATCTAGTCCTTGGGGATTAATACAATTCATAAAGTATCTTCTTCCACTCAAAAACCTCTTAGAGAGTCATTGATATTTTAAGGCTAGTTGTTGAAAAATGGACATAATTCACAGTTTAGGATTCCAGAAGCGTGTGGACCAAGACAGAATGGAAGAGCATCATGTGCTCCTTTCCAAGCTTCAGGGGGGAATAGGATGAGAATGAGCCGTGGCTCTGCTATTTGCAGGGTCTTTTGATTTGTATCCTTGTAATCACTAACAGGCTGACCCAGAGGAAATAATCTGGTTCAAACTTTTCTTGTTATCAGTGAAAAAAATAGTTAGTGCAGGTAGGCTTAAGGGGAAAAAAAAAGTCAAGAAGAAAATTGGAGATGAAAATCAGTGATATCTTTAATACCATGACTCACAGCAAGCAAGGTGTATGTTTTACATCCCGTGTGCCCAACTTTATCTGTGATGAGAGTATGGTTTTTGAAAATGTACTCAATTATTTCAACCTTAGTAGTTGTAAAAAATGATCTAGCATTATTTAATGAATAGTCACATTTATTTACTCTTACTTTCTAGTTGTGACCTGACTTGATATTTTTATAGTTGTTGACATTTTTATTCATCACAGAACAAGCTCTGAGGAGAAAAGCAGATTCAACTTTTCAGAGACTTAAATTTGATCAAAACCTAACCTGCCTTTTCTTGAGATTACTAAAAGATAATTGCTATATTAAACAATATTTGGAATTTTGTTTAACACAAAGTATAAAGAACAGAGTTGAATTAGACTAGGGGATGGATGGCAATTAACTCTGTGTTCTTTTTAGACTTTTATTAATTAGCTCTCTAGACTCAAATAGGTTACATCTTCTAAGCAGTAAATTGCATTTGCAAGCTCTGTGCATGAAGTTTGCATGTGGCCTAAATGCACATTGTTGTGTTAAGAAACATTTTATCTCTCTAGACCCCCCCACTCCCCCACCGCCACCCCCAGTGGAAAGTTTTATCCACTTTTCTTGCTAGAAAGGAAAGTTGCATGTCGTTTGGTAATTTGGCGCCATCTTCTTTTTTATTGTTAAATCCACTAAAACCCGGTCATGCCTGGCAGTACCAAACAAGCTCTTTCCAGTGTTCTGGTCTGCTAAGCATTTGGAGTTCTTTGCTGTTTATTTACACGGAATGTTTTCAGCTTCTGTCTTTGCTTTAAGAGCCGATTAAAAGGAATCTTAAGAGGGGGGGGGGGGAGAAAGAAAAGAAAAGAAAAGAAAAGAAAAAAAGAATTTTTGGTATAGGTTTTTCTTTCTGGAATCTTCCCTTACAGCAGCATGTACTTTTTTTTTTTTTTTTTTTTTAATTTTAACACTATTTTAGGAAGCACATCAACACTGCACACAGCTTGGGGGATAAGCGAAATGGATGACTCCCCATCACCAATTGGTCACATCATCAGTGTTGCAGTTCTATTTATCACTATGATATAGGAAAGTTACTGAACCGCTGCCTCTCAAGAGGATGTTGATACTTAGACCTTCCTGTCACTTTTCTGACTTAAAAGCACAACTCCTTTGAAAGAATATCAAACTTACATATGAAAATCTAATATTTAGTAGGGTGGGTTCCTTTTCAAGACATACTTTTCAATTCAACAGGGATGATCCATCTTTTTAAAAAATCATTAATCACATGCTTCTGACACTTTCCCTTTGAATTTCCTCAGGGGGAAGGTTATTTGAATAACAAACAAACAAACAAAAAAACCCTCATCACCAATGGCTGTCAGCCTCCCACTTCAACAAAAGCTTTCTATTATAGTGAGACCTATAGTGCCCTGTTTGGTTAGAGGCAGCAGGGTGGTGTAGACACTATGCAGAAAAGCTTGGGTTAATACGCACTCTCTGTGTTTAGTGTTTTTTCCTGACTAACTCTTGGATTACTGTTTTGAGTTTCTAACCCACTATCACTGTCCCATGCAGAATTTTCAACATGGTAGCCTCTTCTGTGAAATGCCTCTCCTTGATGTCCTGTTGATCGATAGCATGAAAATTTGTAAGCAGTTTGGTTTTCAAATGAACTGGAAGTAAAAACTTTAAGCATTACTTGATTCTTTGACCAACGGACCATTTTCTTAATATGTCAGTTGATCTGGAGTCTTATTTATTTTTTAAAGTTTATATATTTAAGTAATCTCTGTGCCCAATGTGGGGCTCCAACTCATGAGCTCATCTGCTCTTGTGACCGAGCCAGCCAGGCGGTGGCCCAGTACAAACTAATTTTTACGCACACGTCTTTAGATCTCCCATTCAAACCAACTCTTACATGGAAACTCTGATGTATTTTTTTTGGAGGCATTTGTTGCCTTTCTGAAACCCTCCCCCTTGCCTCTCATTTGGTGGTCCCTGAAGAAAGGTTCAGAGCCCCAAATTTAAAATGTGCCTTCTGGGTCTCCTGGCTGGCTCAGTCAGTGCAGCACGTGACTCTTGACTTTCACGGTTGTGAGTTCAAGCCCCATGTTGGGCATAGAGATTACTTAAAAAAAATACAATGCATCTTGTATAATGAAATAAGATCAAAGTGATATTTTTCCTTGTGATTCTATATTAGATTGAACCATAGGAAATTGCCACTGTTTGACCAGTTTTGACCTACAAAAGTGGCACTAGAGTACCAAAAATTTTCTTAGTGTAATAACACCTTCAGATAAGAATATTGAAGAAATAAGAAAGGTTGAAGAGGGGTGCCTGCTGGCTCAGTCGGTAGAACATGTGACTCTTGATTTGGGGTTGTGAGTTTGAGCACATTGGATGTACAGATTACTTTAAAAAGAAACTTTAAAAAAGAGAGCTTGAAGAATTAGGCTATAAGCTCATTATAAGCAAATAGTGACTGGCTTCCCCCCTCCTTCTCCCCCTTCATAGTTCCCTCTCTTCCTCACTTCTTTCCTTCTGCAGTCACCTGTTAGGTCCCTTCTGGGTGCTGCTGGTTCTTCGGGATATAGAGATAAAAGGTGTAGTCACTGCTTCCAAATCACTTGAAGGATAAATCAGTACAGGCACTCCAGGTAATGGTGAGACAGGGCTCTGGGGTGGGGAGAGGGGGACACAACAGGAATTTCTAAAATCTTCAAAACCTTAAACCCACATGGCACAGAGCTTTAAGCCCCTAAATTTTCAGAATGCTGTTTCTATGGACTGTATCAAAGTAATCATTGTTCAAAAAGTGGGAACTTGGTTTCTATCCTTCATGGCCAGGAGGTATTAAAGTGAGCAATGAATCCTGTGATATGTTTTCGTCATTCATTCTCTTATTTATTTATTTATTATTTTTAATTTACATCCAAGTTAGTTAGCATAGAGTTCATTCTCTCACTTTAAGAAAGTGCTTAGAGGAGCTCCTGGGTGGCTCAGTCAGCTAAACATCCAGCTCTTGATTTCAGCTCATGGTTCAGGGGGTTGAGCCCCACATCAGTGTCTGCACTAACAGTGCAGAGCCTGCTTGGGATTCTCTTTCTCTCTGTTCTCCCCCACCTGCCAAAATAAATAAATAAATAAATGTGTTTTTTTTTAAGTGCTTAGAAAACTCACTGTGTAAAACAAGCAGGGGTGCCATATACAACAGCCCTGTTCCTGAGTCATAGCTGCTCCCAACCCTATGTGCCCATGGCAGTTTTAAATAGTAGTTTTATTGGGAGCTCATTAAATTCAAATATTATAACCTTCACCTTCTTAAAGTATACAATTCATAGTTTTTAGGCTATTCATAAAGTTGTGCAATGATCAGTACTGTCTAATTCCAGAACATTTCCCTCACCCCAGAAAGAAACCCCACACTCATTAGCAATTGCTCCCCGCGTTTCTTTCCTTCCCTTGGCAATCCCGAGCTATTCTCTGAACCTATAGAGTGGTCTGCTCTGGACATTTCATATAAATGTAGCTGTATAACCATGCCCTTCTGTGTCTGGCTTCTTTCACTTAGCATATGTTCTCAAGGTTTATTCCCGTTGTCGCTCAGATCAGTGTTTCATTCCTGTTTATGACCAAATAACGTCCCATTGCAGGAATATACCACATTTTGTTTATCCATTCATCCATCATGGACATTTGGGTTGTTTCTGGTTTTTGGCTATTGTGAATAATGCTATGAACAATAGTGTACATTGTGGATATGTGTTTTCATTTCTTTTGGGCATACTTGCGAGTGGAATTGCTGGCTCATAGGGTCACACATCGCTGTGTGTTTCACGTTACAAAGAACTGGGATACACAGCGTTTTGTGCCTATGAAACTGATTATGAAGCAACTTATAGTCTGTTATCATTAGGCCTGTCTCTTCTACTAGGTTTTAAGTTTCTTGAGACCAGAGGTTGTCCTTTTTCATCTTTCAACCCCTTCCCCTCTCCAGCCCAGCACCCACCACGGTGCGTAGTATTTTCTCAGAAAGTTGTTGAAAATGGAGCTGACCAATGCAATGTCCTATTGCTTATGAAATCCCCAGCACCCCTAAGCCACACTTTCTCTCTGTCTCTCTCCCTCTTTTCCTATAACAAGTGACAGCTTGTTAGGAACAGGGGCAGCTCCGTATTGTCCATCAAGCTTTCCGGCTGGTTGCTGACCTTCCTTATCTGCAGCAGGGCCTTTACCCAGATCTTGGGATTTATCCAAGCTGCCTCATCCCCACAGCAGCAGTTAGGACCCACTCTGGTTTATGCAGATACTTTAAGAGAGATTATTTTAAGCACCACTAAAACCCAGGCAGAGGCAGGGCTTGTGGAAACCCCAGCATTTAGGGGCACACCCCCTGTTTGACATGGTTCACATACCTACTTTCAGGGGATTTGGACAAGGAGGCCCTAAATGCCTATCTAGGCTTTGACTTAGGAGCATTGTGCAGGGGGTTTAAGAAAGCTTATTTTAAGACTTTCTCAGAAGGCTGGAGCAGTATCTTTATGATTTATTCTGCTACCTTTCACTCAGAGCCTGTGATTTCTAATAACATCTATTTCAGGTTGGATTTAAGAGACAGATCGGCCTCTCCTGAATTGGCCACCTTTGATGTTACAGTACGGAGGAGGGGAGGGACAGATGGAACAAAAGTCATAATTGCCCAAATTCACAATAGCTTCCCAGCAGCAGCCAGCACAAAAGAAATGTTAATGCAATAAACTGTAAATGGAAGCGAGCTAAGCAGGATTTATGGTGGGCGCAAACCTGCACCAACTCGCTGGAACCTCGTTCCTTCATCCGTGAGCATTTCCATAGTCACAGCAGAACTGAACTCATTTGAAAGTCAGTGACCACTCTGCATTTTCCATCCCCCTGTAGATCTTGCACCCCCTAAACAAACAGATTCCTGTAAAAACCTAGGAAGTCCGGGAGAATGGTTGGGGAGAAAAGATCAGTCATTGAGGGCTCAAACCTGAAATGCTGGCAGCGTCAAGAACACATCAGCTGGGAAGCATGTGCATTACAGCTACAACCAGAGCGGGCATTTTTGTTCCGCTCCGAGTTGGGGATCTCTGCAGATACAGCAGATGGCCAAGTGTTTCCATGTTTCAGCCATGAAGCGAGAGGGCAGCGTGTCATTCGCCAGCCAGGCACTTACCCATCCGTCAGGGCCACTGCTACAAATGGCTGCTTTTCACATTTGGGTTCCTGCAGCTTTCATTTCCATTTAGGCTCACACATACCTTTACCTATGTTGTAACGTGTGGGGTGTTCATTGTCTCCTTGTCCAGATT
Source organism: Suricata suricatta (assembly GCF_006229205.1). NCBI lineage: Eukaryota > Metazoa > Chordata > Mammalia > Carnivora > Herpestidae > Suricata > Suricata suricatta. The sequence continues at coordinate 11,198,419 of NC_043703.1, read as the reverse complement.
GCTAGCCCGTTTGGTTTTTTAATTAGCTGAGGAGCACAGTCTAAATGGAAAATTGCTTTCTGAGATCCCTGTGCTCTGGCTCCACGCTGTGAGGGGCTCCCTGTAATTAAACGCGTTTTAAGAGTTGTTCTCTTGTGTGTGTGCTGTAGCCGTCAGTGCCTTTCCCACTAGCTGGAGAGTTCTTTTTTGGGCCTTGAGACTTCAATATCAATACCAGATAGAATTAAAAGGAAATTTATGTATCAATTAAGTATGGGGGATTTTTTCCCCCTTTGGTAGTTGTGGTAAAGAACTCCTTGGTGGGAAAGTAAATTTTACACTTTTTAGGTCCAGGAGGGTGGTCGAGCATTATGGAGACACCGAGAGGAACCCAGACAGGAAGTCAGGAGATCAGGATCCCGGATATCAGCAAAGTTTCCAAGTCATCAGTCTCAGGTCTTGGTCCCCATAGTGAGTATTCCACAAGTCCTCTCAACAAATCTAGAATTCATTCTAGAATTCTAACTTTCAAAATAAAGTACCCATAGTTAAAAGTTGCTGCTGCAGTTTTAGATGGTACACAGGCAGCTTGTTAGAGCTTGGACACAAAGGGACATGTCACTGGGGTCCCTGCCTTGTGAGGGATCAGTTCATCAGTAATTAACAAAGGAGAAAGGAAGCCCTTTATGAAGTTTTTGCCTAGAGGCTCAAAATAAAAATTTCGAGTAATGGTCCCTAAGTGAGTGTGGCCATTAGAGAAGGTCTGACATACTATGTAGGATGGCGTGCTCTTCTCTGCATCTTTTCTGAAAAAGATTTGCCATTTTTTTTCTAATCAACATCTGGACAAAGTCTGGGGACACGTAGATGTCTGAGACCAAGACCACGTAATAGACATCATTCATTAGGAAAAACTACTGGAATTAAAATCCACTGTTCACATCCTAATATTACAGGACGCATGGGCATGTGGTAAAGCTCAATTTAATCCTTCCTGCGAGGCCTAGATCTGGCAGAGAAGGAAAAAGACAAGGATGAAAAGAAAGACAAGAAGGAAATCCTTATAGACAAAGAGCCACACATACCCAGACCTCTATTTTTTGCACAAATGTCCATTCCTGTGTCCTATCACCAGCCTGACCCTGTCTTCTCTATGTTCTATAGCAGAGCTCATGTTTTTCTATGGATTTCTGCTGCCAGGACTCTCCCCAGACCACAAACCACCTCACTCTTCACGCCTTACCCCGTTTGGCCAAGCTCTTGGAGCTTTCTTCCTTTTGAGTCTTATTTTCTGTTTTGGGTACGTGACGATAGAAAGCACATGGGATCTGGGCATAGCTTGGGAGAGCCCCGGCGCCGCAGATGCAGCACTGGCTTTCTTCTCTGGACAGTGGGGATAGCCAGAGTCTCGGAAGTCTGACTGTAACGAGGTGTTCGGACCGTGGGGCTGTTTGCAATGACCTTCACGTTTCATTTCCTCGTAACTTTGTGATGCGTTCTCACCTGCCTCCTCCCCTATGCTGAGGTTGCTTTTCCTTTACCCCACAGGCTTTTAACTGAGGTCAGCAGGGCAGCGGGTCTGCAAGTGTATTTGGGAACATGCATTTGATTCCACGTGTAGTAGGAAATAGATTAATTAAGGATACTAAACCCCATCTAACACTAAATCTCATGAAGCTTCACAGGGCACCCAAAGTACCAGTCTGTACGGCAATAGACAGCAATGTGCTTCTGAGCATTTTGAAGGCAGTTTGCCTGGCTACATGTTTTTAAATTGTTATCAGATGCACTCAGGATTGTCACGCCTTGATGGAGTTTCTTTCTGCCAGAGGGCTTAGTGTCATTTCTGGGACCCCACCAGAATTCCGCTGAAGCTATAAGTAGTCATGCAAAGTCGTAGGTTAAATGATTTGGGAATAAAATGTCACTTGACGTGACAGAAATGAACCCTCGGAGGCCCACACTTCCTCTGGGACTCGCTCTCACAGTTCTCGTGTTAAGTAATTTTATTAACTGAGGCAAGGAGGGGCATGAGGTGACAAGGGAAATATTTTTTTGCTAACATTTTAATCCTAATCACAAAATTTATTGTGTGTGGCTCTCTACGCATGTGTAGCTATGAAGCGCTGCAAGAGGATGAAAGTAAAAAGGAGAATGCCTTGTTTTTCTTCCCAGGTGTTATTTAAAGCATCGTATGAATTGTCAAAGAGATTAATTGTTGTTGCTTGCAGCTAAACAGATGATAAATTTTAAAATTATATTATTACTGCGTGTCAGCTTAAAAGCTCTGTGTCCCAAGTGTGTCACCTTTTTCTGTTGCTGTTGACAAGGTTCACGTTTTATAGCACACCGCCAGAAGGTGTTGACACATATTCAGATCACTGATTAAATGTTTTTAAAACGTGCCACTCAGAAACTAACCCTGATGTTCTATGAAAGAGTCATTTTGGGGAGCAAGATTTTTTTTCCTCTATTTCACTGATATGGAAGAGATTTTAAATATTGCCATTTAAAAAAAACACCCTATGTGGTTACATTTTCCTATTTTAAAGCGAAAAGAGGAGAGAAAATGTTTCCGGCACTCTCATGTCTTCTGCGCAGGAGGGGAAGCCACAACATGGTGTAAAACTACCTTGAGGAAGGTGCTAAATGGCTACTTGTAAACACCCCTTGTTGGGCCAGGGGACCCTTGATGTGGGAGTGAGAGGGTGGGTCTGAGGTGCTGTGGGTGCGGTAAAGCCCAGTGTTGTGACTGGGCCGGCTGGTCGGTGCCGTGACAGTCCTAACGCTGCCCAGCCTCCCTGCGGACGCCTCTGACACCGCCGCTGCGCGGGAGGCCTGGCTGTCCCTTTGCCGCTGAGATGCCAAAGACTTTGCTGGTCACGGCGTTTTGTGTGTTGTGGATGGAATGGGCTGCCCTTTGGACCCAAGGCTTCCATGAATCCAAATGTATATCGGTTACAGTGATAAACATAAGGCCTCATGGATCAATATTTTAATGCTTTTTCTCGTCAGTGTTTGTGGGGACACTGTCCGTAGATGCTCTGGTCTCTGAGCACAGCACGAAAGCTTTTAAAACAAATGATTTACTATTCATTGTGGAAAATTTGGGTTTCTCTCCCCTCCCGGATTGTCAGGATTCCTGTGCCTAGGTCAGTTTTGGAGTGTGACTTTTTCCTGCTAGTACAGAGGAGGCTGACATTGCTTCAGTGATGTTGCAGAGGATGGTGTGAGATGTGAAGCCCACGTTGAATGTCCCTTCACCGCAGCATGGTGCAAGCTTAGAGATGTTTCTGTGACAGCGTTGGGTGCCCTCCCCGGGACTAAATGATCTCTGTAACCAAAAGTATATACAAGGTTGCAAATAGGGAACAGCTCATGGCTTCAATGATGATAGCTGCCAGTCACAGAGCATTTAATGCGTATCAGGAACCCCGACCACATCGCACATATGGTGTCATTAAACTCCAACGACATAGCAGCAGATATGCAACGAAGTGTGGTTTGTCCCCATTTTAACAAAGGAATAAAGCAAGACTTAGTCATTATTTCCGTAAGTGGCAGCCAGTGTATGAACCCGGGCATGTCAGATCTTACAGCCTCCTTGGCATTCATCAACAGTTGTTTATTGGTAATCTATCACTATTTTAATCACATCTGCCTTTTTCATCTTGTTTTACTTATTTTGGGCTTTAAAAAATTGATTCATGATTTAAAAATAAAACCTCATGCAGAAGTCCCTGCAAATTCAGGATAAAACAGTATTCTGAGAGGGGCACCTGGGTGGCTCACTCCAGTAAGCATCTGACTCTTGATGTCAGGGTCATGAGTTCAGGCCCCACACTGGACTCTGGGCTGGCTGTGGAGCCTGCTTAAACACACACACACACACACACACACACAAGGGTGCCTGTGTGGCTCAGTTGGTTGAATGTCCAACTTCGGCTCAGATCTTAATCTGAATTGTGAGTGGGTTCAAGCCCCATGTTGGGCTCTGTGGTGTTAACTGATTCAGATTAAGATTCTCAGCTACCTCTCTTGTTGCCCCTCCCCCACTTGCTCTTTCTCTCTTTGAAAAATAAACATTAAAAAAATAATAAAACCAAAACTCCACAAAAACACGCCTTAAGGTTTCCTGCCTTAAAGTAGGGGTGAGGGGAAAAGATTGTAAGGTGCTCCCTGGAAAATAGCTCCTTGTGGCTCCATCTTGTTTACTTTGGGCACCTGGTGATGCCCCCAGAGTGTCTGAATTTATGTGTAAGCACTGTGCTAGGTCACCGAGGTTGCTGATAATGTGGGCTGGCTTCTTAGAGGTGAACTGAGGCCAGGCGGAGAGGGTGGCTGAGAGGAGTAGTTTTCACTGTTGAACTCTTTGGTATCCTTCTGGAACTTTGTGAATATAGTATCTTTTCAAAAGAAAAGGACACTTTCTGTTAAAAAGCCATCTCAGATAATTTAGTTGAAATGAAAATTTCACTGGACCCACACGATCATAAAAATGTCGAGTTCTTAATTTATTATCTTATTTTGTGGGTGCCGTAACACCCAGTTTGAGTTTGTTTGTACCCTCATCCTTCACGTCCCAGGGCACCATCTCCATGGGGCCTTCTCTTTAACTGACCATGGCCTCTTGGTGTATAGTCAGGTGATCTTTCTTTTCTTTCTGCCCCTCACCTGTTGTTGTTTTTTTATTTACTGTGTGGATTTTTTTTTGGATGGCATTTGTTTCATGGGTTCTTTTCTCCACATAGGAGATATATAGATATAGATATAGATATAGATATAGATATAGATATAGATAGATAGATAGATATAGAGAGAGAGATCCTTGTGAATATATCTGTATATATTCTTTTATATGAAGCATTGGTTTTTTTTCCCTCAATAAATTATCTTCTGGGTTTAGATTAGGATGGAGAATTTGGCATAAAATACTTGTGCATTTATAATAATGTGTAGCATGCATAAAGCTACATGAAATAAAACCAAAGGTTACATATGTAGAAATACTCCTGTGTTCACAACTACCGGTAACTTCCAATGAAAGCAGTTGCTATAAAGGAGAGAAGCACCTGTGGATGTTAATGTGTCAACACTCAAGCCGTCACCAAGTAAGTTAGACATCTTTGCGCTGTTGATGGACATTCAGATCTTTTCTCTCCTCTGGAAAAGATGCAGTGTGCCCCTGAGCTAAATTATATCCAGAAGAACAAAACTATAAAAACTGTTTCAAAAGTTTGTGTAAATTCGGTGTACCAGCCTCCAGGTCTCTTGCCTGTCTGCATCCTGAGAGGCCCCTCGTGGAATGGCCCTGGTGATTATGAGGTTATGGAGGCTGAGTTAGGACAGAGATCATTTTTGGATCCTTAGTAATTTTGGGTTATCTGTGCCATGTTTTCCTAAGACAAAAACTTACCTGGCAATGGAATACCACTGTGTGGAAGGTGATGTGGAGTAACTGGTTTTTCTTGGGCATTTGGCAGAAAGACAGTTGATGAAGGGGAAGTCCCATATAGTTAATGTTATTTTAGACCAACACATCACCAAATTGATCACAGATTTATTTTCCTCTCCAGCACTGGAGAAGATAGATCTCCATTCCTTCATCTAAGTGTGAGAAAGAGAAGGTGGCTACATTTAGAGTTACAGACTCCAGGAAAATGTATATATATTTTTTAAATTTTTTTTAATGTTTTATTTATTTTTGATACAGAGAGAGACAGAGCATGGGGTAGAGGGTGGGGCAGAGAGAGGAGGAGACACAGAACCGGAAGCAGGCTCCAGGCTCTGAGCTAGCTGTCTGCACAGAGCCTGACGCGGGGCTCGAACCCACGAACGTGAGATCTGACCTGAGCCGAAGCAGGAGGCTTAACCAACTGAGCCACTCAGACGCCCCGAAAATGTATATTTTGAAATTGGGTTTTAAATTCAGGCTTCACTAGCTCCGCAGACAGGATGAGAGGCTCAGGAGCCCTGGGAGACGTTCATAGACTGATTTACATCTTTCTTCTTAGTGAGTTAAGGGGCAGGCGGAGCCAAACATACTGTTTAAAGTGTTTCTATTCCTCTTTGGATTTTTTTTCTTCCCAGTGCACATGGTTGAATTTGAATGTGAGTACTTTAAAGTGCAAGCATGACATGATTTTTAAAGAGGAGCTGCCTTGCATTTTGGAGTAACAATTTTCAGTGCTCATTTACAGTGTTATGTTTTATTTATTATGAGAGAGAGAGAAAGCACGAGCAGGGGAGGGGCAGAGAGAGAGGAAAGAGTGAGAATCCCACTACCAGTGAGGAGCCCAGTGCAGGGCTCAAGCCCACAAACTGTGAGATCATGACCTGAGCCGAAGTCGGATGCTTAACTGACTGAGCCATCCCACTATCCCTACAGTTATATGTTTTATAATAAGACCTTTAAATATTTTAAACACTGGTTTAAAATAAAATTCTCTTCGTACTGACAGTTAATCAAGTTACTGTTGAAGTAACAGTTGACCTTATATTAGGGAGTTGATAAAACCTGGTGATTTGTATATTTGCCCACATTGTGTTTTTCCCAGGCTAGCTACTAAAATCCCATCTTTTCACTTACATTTGAAGATCATTTCAGAATTGTCTCATTAGAATTGGGCACACACAAATCATTATTATATGTGTTTTCCATCGCCACGTTCATTTGGACTCTGTTAAATTCACCCTAGATTTAAGGAGGCTACTAGAAACCTGCTGGATGCTTTGGGCAATAGCTTTACTTTACTCTGTAGAAGTTCTCAACTACCACCAAGTGTGTTTATTCCCCATTCATGTACACTCATTCATTCATTCATTCATTCATTCATTCACTTGCGCATTAATTTATTGCCATCTAAATGGGTGGATAGAACCTCTGCCTTTTTTAATGCTCTGTGCCCAATGCGGGGTTTGAACTCAGGACCCTCAAGTCAAGAGTCACATGCGCTACAGACTGAACCTTCCTGGTGCCCCTAGACCCCTGTCTTTTAAAATAAGGAGTAAAGGGTAGCAGTCAGCATGTCGGCTTACCCTGCCTCAATTTCAGATTTCTAGCCTTCAGAAATGTGAGATAATACAGTTTTACTGTTACAGCCACTACGTTTATGGTACTTTGTTAGGGCAGCCCCGGCAGATGATTACAGCTGACCGTCACCCTTAGCCTTCTGTGTTTCTCACTGGCCTGAGACCCTGCCTCTATTTCCTAGCTAATGGGAAATACATGTGCTGCTTTCCACCCTGTATTTCTTTCCTTTCTTCTTTTTGTCTTTCTTCCTGAAATAACAGGAAAAAAAAAATCCTTAGCAAGAACAGGTAGGCAAGAAAATTGCCATGCCCTTTCATTCCTGCTTCTCTTCCTAAAAAGCTGTCGTTGAAAAATTTGTTTTCTCTCCCACCACATTTCTTCTCCCCTTCTTAGCTTGGTTTTTCTTTCTTTATAAGATTAGTAATCCCTTATAAATTGATAACTCCTAGAGATTGCCTACCCTCCTGACAAGAGATGGGAGTTTATTTAGTAGGTTTTTATGTGTGACTTCTTTTAATAAAAAGGAAATGCAGAGGAGGCACCTGGAGAGGAGGTGCTGGGGAAATGAGGTAGCACATGGTGAGTGTGCTCAGTGTGATGAGGCACATGCAGGGGGCAGGCAGAGTGTGAAGGGGCACGTGAGGGGCACACGTGGGTCATGATTGGGCACATGGCAGGGGCATGCCGAACACAGGTAAGCACGTGGGGGTGTGATGGGACATGTGAGGAAGCTGCTCCAGCAGGGTGTGCAGGCGGTAAGGACTCACACTAGGGCAGGTGATAGGATGTGCCCAAAGTGATGGGGCACGTGGAGGGTCAGGCCACGTGAGAGGCAGCCAGGGGTGGGGATGTGTGGAGTGTGATGGGGCACGTGGCCAGGACACGTGGGGCATGCTGGGGCACATGGCCCAGAGGCCACAGTGTGTGGAGCACGTGACAACGGCATGTGGAACGTGCTGGGGCACGTGGACCACGTGAGTGCATGGTGAGGGTGTGAGCAGGGCAGGTGGGGAAGGCCAAGGGAACAGGACAGGCGGGAATTAAGGATTAGCAGTGGGGCTCAGCATTAGGGGAAGAGCAGAGAAACACTGGAGCACATCTGGAGCACATCTGGAGCAAACTTAACCATTGAGGTCAAGTCGCTAGGAACTGTCTGCTGCTGGAAGGGACAGGTCTGACAGCAATAGGTTACTTCCACCTTTTCTGTTTCCTTCCTGAGGAATTCACTATTATTTTTTTAAGTAAGCTATGTGCCCAAGGCTGGGCTTGAACCCAGGACCCTGAGATCAAGAGTCACATACTCAACCGACTGAGCCATCCAGACACCCCTGTTTCTGAGAAATTTAACCACAGACAGGACTTTGGGGTCATACTGTCCAGTGTCTGAGAAAACGAGGTGGTGCCCTTCGCTTTGCCGTCACTGAGTCCACCACATCTGCCGCTATGTGGTGTAGAGGCAGAACGGCTCTGGATCCTTCCACGCTTGCCTCCTCAAGGGCTTGACTCCTTTGAGAATATCGTGTCTCTTTGCCCTGGTCTTGCCATGACTACCAAATCATCTCCTCAGCCTCTCTGTGTTCTGTAATTTCCCACCTAACCAAATGCGCCCCCCTCTGTCCCCCATCTCACGCCTCCTACTGCAGGTGGTTCCATTCCTACTCTCCACAGAAAAAGTTCTCAAAGTTTCACAAACTCTCAGCTCTTCAGCTGTTCTGTTTCCAGCCCCCCTCCCTCCATTCTGTCTCGAGCCCACTTCAGTACCACTTTCTCCCTGCTCTGTGCCACCAAGACTGCACTGGCTGCCAAACCCAGCCGACAGCTTCGTCCTCAGATGGTTGGATTCTTGTCACCGTTTGGCAAAATTGACCTCAACGGCCTTTAAATGGTTTTTTCTCTTGGCTTCTGTATTAGTTTCCTATTGTTCTGGTAACAGAGACCACAAAACTGGCTGTTTGGAGCACAGCCTATTTATGATCTTTCAGTTCTTTCCGTAGGGCAGAAATCCAACCCCAGGCTCCCTGAGCTAAACTCAAGGCATCAGCCTTACTGAGGCTCTGGGGGAGGAGTCCGCTTCGGAGTTCATTAACGTTGCTGGTAACCCCAAGCCCTGCTCCTCTGAGGTGTATCTCATATATACTGAGCTCTTCCTGCGGTCTTCCAGGTGCCCAGCTTTTTTGCATCCTTCAGGTCTCAGTTCACCCATCTCTCCTCAAAGACATTGCCCTGGCCCTTTCCAGTGTACCTTTCACACAGCCTGCCATTCCCATCCTTCTTTCTCCCACTCGTCACTTTCTGCTTAGCATTTAACACTGTAATATTATCTTGTTTGTTTATGACCATACCCCACTCCTACCACCACTACACTATAAACTGCAAAAGGACAGAAACTTGTCTGTCTTGTTCTCTAATGACTCCCTACTACCCAGCTGAGTGTTTGACACATTGCAAGTGCTAGATAAATATTTGTTGAATTAACAAATAAAATTAGCTTTCTACCTGTCTTTGCCAACCTTGGTCTTGTTGTCATAGGGTAGGGATGACCCCATTGGCAGATGTGGATGCCTAGGCCTGTGGGGGTCATGGCCTGCTGGTCTAGAGCTCCTTGGTTGTTAAAAAAAATTTTTTTTATGTTTATTTGTTTCTGAGAGAGAGAGAGCATAAGCAAGAGGGGCAGAGAGAGAGGGAGACATAGAATTTGAAGCAGGCTCCAGGCTCTGAGCTATTAGCACAGAGCCTGATGCAGGGCTCAAACCCATAAACTATGAGATCATGACCTGAGCCGAAGTTGGACCCTTAACTGACTGAGCCACCCAGGCACCCACCTTCTTGCTTCTTACTACAGTAATTTCTTACTACTATCCTGTGATGTGCATTGTATGTGGCAAACATAATGATTATTAGCTATATAACACAGTCATTGACCTTTGAAGCAAAAAAGACTTTATATTAAAAAGTTCATGGGGCGCCTGGGTGGCTCAGTCGGTTAAACCTCCAACTTCAGCTCAGGTCATGATCTCACTTTCACGGGTTCGAGCCCCGTGTCGGGCTCTGTGCTGACAGCTCAGAGCCTGGAGCCTGCTTCAGATTCTGTGTCTTCCTGTCTCTCTGCCCCTCCCCCTCTGATGCTCTGTCTCTCTCTGTCTCAAAAATAAATAAAACATCAAAAAAAATTTTTTTAAGTTCATAATTCAGAGGCACCTGAATGACTCAGTCAGTTAAGTGTCTGACTCTTGTTTTGTCTCAGGTCATGATCTCACAGTTTGTGAGATGGAGCCCTGAATCAGGCTCCACACTGACAGCATTGAGCCTGCTTGGGATTCTCTCTGCCTCTCCGCTGTGCATGCTCGTGATCTCTCTCTCTCTCTCTCTCTCTCTCTCTCTCTCTCTCTCTCTCTCTCTCAAAAATAAATAAACTTTTTAAAAAGTTTATAATTCAATAATACTGACTAAATTAAGTCAGACACAGAAGAATACATACTATGTAATATAAACCACACTTAGTCTGTGATGGCATGAGTCAGGGTAGTGGTGCTTTGACTGGGGAGTACATGAGTGTGTCTTCTGGGTGCTGGAAATGCTCTTTATCTTTTTTTTTAAGTTTACTTATTTTGAGAGAGAAAGAGCAGGGGAGGGGCAGAGAGGGAGGGAGAGAGAAAATCCCAAGCAGGCTCCACACTGTCAGCACAGAGTACAGCATGGGGCCGGAACTCACAAACTATGAGATCATGACCTGAGCCGAAATCAAGATCAGGTGCTCAACCGACTGAGCCATCCAGGCACCCCAAATGTTTTGTATCTTGATCTTGAGAGTGAGCATACATATATAATGTGTATATCAAGTGGATGGTTAAGATTTGTGTTACCCTGTGGAAGTTTGACCTCCAAAAATCTAAAGAAGTACATAAAAATACTTTCCAAAAGGGGGAAAAGGAAGGTAGGTGAGCAGCTGTCTGAAGGAAGTGATGTGAAGGAGCTGGTAGAGAGTCCCCTGACCACACTGCAGTAGCTAGCTTCACTCTCATCTGCCTTTAAATTGGGGGCTTGGGTTTTTCTTTGTTTGTTTATTTTTTAAAGAATCTGAAGATTGGACAGTGTTTCTCCTTCCCCTCCGGAGGCCCAGAGCAATGTGGCCGGGTGCATTCTGGACTGGGCGGCACTAACATTTGTTCTTCCCGGGGACCGTCTGCTACTTTTCTCTGCCCCAGTGGAGCTGGGGGAATAATAAAGCTGTTATTATTTATACTGCACAGCATTTTTGTCAGTGGTCTTTGTCATTGAGAGTTAGGAAGTCGGTGTAGGACACGAGAGAATTTGTGAGTTTTTAATCCGGGAAGAAGAGAGAGGTAAAGGGGGCTGACTTTCCAGGGATGTGGCTTTTCCAAACACTTGCAGTTTTCCCACTCCTCCTCTCCGCCCCTTCCTGAACTGTGTCCTTTCAGATGCATTTTAGTGACCTCTGAACTCCCTGCCTCCAGCCTGTGTCCCCAGCCACTGCTGCCACCCTTTTGATCTTCCACTTCTCATCAGTACCGTCACCGTGGCTCCCAACCAGTGTCCCCGCCACCAGGGAATATATACAATCCCTCTGCTTACTTGTCAGGTTTCTTTGTGGTTAGTCTCTAATTTCCCTCTCACTTAAACATCCTGTTGTTTAAGGAAAAAGGAATAATTGTTGGTCTCCAGAAGTGCAGGCCTTGACTCGGAAAATTCACTTCTCTCCGTCTCCAATTGCTGCACTTGGAAAGGAACCTTCTTCCTGCTTCCCTGACTTTCTCAGATGAGGAGTTCTTCCTCTCCAGTGTCACTGCCTCCTCCTTTCTTCCTTCTCCTTGGGGACTCTTAGGACACCAATTTAGCCCTTCTCTCTCCTGGCTTTTTTAATCCCTGCCCTGATGCCTCCAAAGAGATACACATCTCTGTCAAAAATGAGGTGAAACATAAACTTAGTTTATGTCCACTTCTTTAAGCCATTGACATGTCTCAACTTCTCTGGATTCCTAACCTCTCTGAGGAATGGTCACACTTCCCCACTAAGTGGGGAATTGAATTCCCAGTCCATTGGAACATCTGTATCTCTTCTAACTCTGCACCTGTCCCCTAAGGTCTTAAATGCTTTCAGAATTGCCAAATCCAAGAGCCCATTTTATTAATTTTTTTAAATTTTTATAATTAAAAATGTTTATTCCTTTTGGAGAGAGAGAGGGTGAGCAGGGGAAGGGGAGAGAGAGAGAGAGAGAGAGAGAGGGACAGAGGATTCGAAGTGGGCTCCTTGCTAACAGCAGAGAACCCTATGTGGGACTTGAACTCAAGAACCATGGAATCATGACCTGGGCTCAAGTTGGACACTCAACCGACTGAGCCATCGAGGCTTCCCAACCAAGACTCCATTTTTAATTCTCATACTAATTAAAAAAAAATTTTTTTTTAAGTTTATTTCTTATGAAAGAGAGAGAGAGAAACAGAGCCCATGAGCTGGCCTGGGAAGGGGGGATAGCAGAGAGGGAGGGGAAGAGAGAGAATACCGATGTGGGGCTCAAACTCATGAACTGTGAGATCATGACCTGAGCTGAGGCCAACAGCTGGACACGTAACTGACTGGCCCACCCAGGCACCCCAGTCTTCAGCTGACTCTGATTCTTGGTGCTGTAGATTATGCCCACTTCTCTGAACTCTCTCTGACCTCTTCCTCGTATCAAGGATGCTAATCTCCCTAGGTTTTCATCTTCGTTTCCCAAGATTCCTTCCAGATTTCCTAAAAGGATTTGTTATCCTTCATTGGACCCTAAAATCCTGATACTGCCCTTGATGATGACATTCTTTTCCTTTGTGATGGTCTCAGAATCTTCTTTCAACCTGGATGTTTGTACAGCTCTTCAAATTTTGTATATACCAAACTGACTTCAGTATGTTTCTCAAAAATATCTTCCTAAATTTGGGTGTATAAAATGGTGCTGTTTTAGTACTTACCATGTTGTGTTGTGATTTATCTCTTTGCATGTCTGTCAGTCCAACTAAAATTTGAATGCCCCAAAGGCGAGACTTCTCTCTTTTTTACAAAATCTGTGCTCAATTGTTGCTAGTGTATGGATGCTGCTTGATTTTTTTTAATATAAATTTAAACTTTTATGAAGTAATAAAGACTCAGAGTTTCTCTTTTGAGTGCTCTGCCTGGTTGTTTGGTCTTTATCTTTCATGTTAGTGACTTCTCATCAAATGTCTGGTGATCTGGGGGTATCAGTCCATATTTAAGAATGAGGAACTTAAAAATTCATGGGGATGCTAACTGATGGACTTCATATAGAGTTATCAGATGGGGCTCTGCCACCTTCACCGGGGGACTGCCTGTCATCAGAGTCTGTGGGGCCTCTGTTTCTCAGAGAGGAATCTTCCAACTTCTGACTTACAGGAATAACCTGGCTGCCAGCATTCTGGGAGCAAGGAGGAAGGGCCCTGAGGAATCGTTATCATATGCCAACTTGCACTTGGTCCCAGTTTTTACCTCTGACTTACTAACTCCTCATTGTGTTTTGCAGCCACAATTTGGAAGCTATTTTGGTTCAGTCTCTCGAGAGCGAGTTCCTTCCTTTCTTTTATTAGAATGGGAAAGTTAGTAGGGGCAGGGTCTTAGTGCTCTTTATACAGATTTACAAACAGTGTGTTCCAGCTCACAACCTTGCCTCCAGAGGTTCCAGAAACCTCAGTTCCAAAGTGCTCCCAGAGCTCTTAGAGAAAGACACTTGTTTTTTTGGCCTGCCACCTCTCTTTGGCCGCAGTACTTCAGGCCGTTAGTAGTTAGCTTTTCACCTGCTGACTCACATTCCATTTTCCACATTTGTTGACATCTTTTTTTTCTTTTAACATTTATTTATTGTTGAGAGAGAGGGGCAGGGTGTGAGCAGGGGAGGGGCAGAGAGAAGGAGACACAGAATCCGAAGCAGGCTCCAGGCTCCAAGCTGTCAGCACAGAGCCCAGCACAGAGTTTGAACTCATGAACCATGAGATCACGACCTGAGCCAAAGTCAGATGCTTGACTGACTGAGCCACCCAGGTACCCCTATAGTAAAGACTCTTTTAGATTTAGTTACCTTTAGCTTTTGCTTTTAGTATTTTGGTTTAGTAATCAGCCAACTTTATGAACATTTATTAGTTTAAAAAAATTATGCTGTTTATTTTTTATTGTTGGATTTTAGGAGTTCTGTATATATTCTGGATATTAATCTTTTATCAGACATATGATTTGCAAATATTTTCTCCTATTCTGCATGTTGCCTTTTAACTGTTTGTAGTGTCTTTTCATGCACAAAACTCTTTACATTATTGAATAAGTTATTTTCCTACATCTTTTGAGATATTCAAGATAGTTTTCTTCTCTAAGTGAAATGACCTATACTAATATACTACTTATGTTAAGTCATCCGTGCATTACTGGTATGAAACAATTTTTTTGAATTTTCTTGATTTGGTTTGCTAAAATCTAGGAATTTTGCATTTATGCCTTAAGTGAGACTGGCCTTTAATTTTCTTGTATTCACCTTCTTTGGTTTTATACTCTCCTCAAATATGTTGGAAGGAATTATTCTATAATTGGAATAGAACTATTATTCTATTCTGTGAAATAGTTTGTATAAGATATGAGTTTTCTGGGGGTGCTTAGTTGGCTCATTTGGTAGAGCGTCCAACTCTTAGTTTCATCTCAGGTCATGATCTCACAGTTCATGAGTTCGAGCCTTATGTCAGGCTCTGTGCTGACAGTGCAGAGCCTGCTTGTCCCTTCCCTGCTCGCTCTCTCACTCTCTCTCTCTCTCTCTCTCTCTCAAAATAAATAAATAAAAACCCTAAAAATAGGATATGAATTTTGTTTCTTAAAGAGTTCTTAAAGCTTCATAGAAATTATCAGTATAACTTTTGTATGTATCTTGACTATTAATTCAGTATGTTTAATAGCATATGATTTTTTCAGGTTTTCCTAGTTCTTATTGAGTCCCTTTTAGTGCTTATATTTATCTAGGAAATTACTTATATTGTCTGTTTTCGAATTTACTGCCACAGAGTTGTTTCTAGCATTCTCTTATTCTCTTTTGCAGCTGTAGGTTTAGGGTTTGTTTTTTCATTTCTAATATTTATTTGTGCCATCTTTCTTTTTTTTTAAGAAATTTTAAAAAAATGTTTGTTTATTTTGAGACAGAGAGTGGGCATGAGCGGGAAATGGACAGAGAGAAGGAGAGAGAGAATCCCATGAAGGTTGCACACTGTTAGTGCGGAGCCCGATGCGGGACTTCGATCCTACAAACTGTGAGATCGTGACCTGAGCCAAAACCAAGAGTCACATGCTTAACCAACTGAGCTGCCCAAGTGCCCCTGTGCCGTCTTTATTTTGATCTTGACAGAGGTTTGTCTATTTTATATTTTCAAAGTATCAATATTTTATATTGGTGATCTTTGATTAATTTTCACTCTTAGTTTTATTATTCTGCTTCCTTTCTTTGGATTAAGTCTTTTGCTCTTAAAAATTCCTGAGTAGAAAACCTAACTCCTTAATATTTAATCTTTCTTATTTATTTATTTATTTATTTTATTTTATTTTGACTATTTACAAAAGTTTAACAAAGAAGTTCAATATGAAAATGCACATGATCTGATTTTTATATTGTAGAGGGGACACGCAGAAACACTGGTGAACACAGCTGTTGTCTGTGCTCCTTTCCAGGGCTTCGAACATGATGACACTGTTTCTTCAAATTACCACCGTTCCAGTATTGCTCTGTTGCCCGCTAGTCGCCATCTCCACATTTTCATCTATCACAGGATTCGTAAAGGGATTGACCCCCACAGTATTTCTTGGACATGTTTGCCACCATTTAATTTCAACAATAATTTTTTGTCTACAGATTTTTTTCAACTTGGTAGGGTGAGCTTTTCTCATGGTGTCTCCTTCTCAAACTCAGAAGCGCCTCCAAATGGAGTTTGTGGCATACTTCACACTGCAGTAGGCCTCTAACCTCTCTTTTTTCTTCTTCAGTTTATTTATTTTGAGAGAGAAAGCACAGGCATGCGCACACACAGTTGGGGGAGGGGCAGAGAGAAGGAAAGACAGAATCCCAAGAAGGCTCCTTTCTGTCAACTCAGAGCCCGCTTTGGGGCTCAGTCTCACGAATTGTGGGATCATGAGCTGAACTGAGATCAGAGTTGGATCCTAAAACAGCTGAGCCACTCAGGCACCCCTTCCTTACTCTTTCTTTTTTAATATGTTCATTTAAGCTTGTAAATTTCCCCCTAAGAACTACCTTAGGTGTGCCTTCCAGGCTTAGGTAGGTAATGTTTCATTTTTACTGTATTTTAAATATTTCCCTTCGATTATAATTTTTCTGATTCATGGCTTATTTAAGTGTCTGAGTTTTCAGAATTACTGATTTCTGACATTATTGTACTGTGGTGAGAGAATTCAGTTTGTACAAGATCGACTAGTATTTTCTGATAACTTCTTTTCTGGCTTTGTAAGTCATCACATTTTGTAAATGTTTCATGTATGCTTTAAAAGAATGTGTATTCCATAATTACTGAGTGAAGAAATATTTGTATGTTCATTAGTGCTTATTATTTCCTCTTCAGTCTGTATTCTTACTAAATTTTTGTCTTTTGTTATGTTTTTATTTATTTTTTTTATGAAGGCTTTGAACTCATGACCCTGAGATTAAGAGTCACATGCTCTACTGACTGATCCAGCCAGGCACCCAAATTTTATTGTCATTTAGATCTATCAATATCTGCTTCTGAATTTGTCAATTACTTCTGTAATTCTAGGAATATTATTTCTTTCTGATAAAGTGATGTTTTTATCATTACCTAATGACTTTTTTTTTATCCCTAAGGATACATTTTGCCTTACTTTCTATCTTGTTTGATATTGACATTAACTGATCCAGTCATTTATTTATTCAGCAGGGTTTCTGAAGAACCTAATCTATGACAGCCACATCATGACCCAAACAGGCAGTGGCCCCTGACTATCTTTATCACCGTGTATGTGTGATATATATGTGATATGTCACATATATAAGTATATATATTTAAGTTTCAACCTGTGTCCTTATGTTTTAGATGTAGCTCTTTTAAATAGTATTTCATTGATCTGTTTTTATTTTTCTTTGCATTTATTTTCTCTTTTAACAGGGATATTTAATGGGTTAACATTTGTTGTAATTACTCATAGAATTACATTTATTTTTACCACCTTTTTTAAAGTTTTTAAGATTTTTTACATAATCTCTATACCCAAGGTGGGGCTCAAATTCACAACTCTGAGCTTAAGAGTCACATGCTACACTGACTGAACCAGCTAGGTGCCCCTATTTTTTATGTACCATTCTGTTGGCTCTATTTTCTTTCATTTTCTGTTGGATTTATTTATTCCTTCAATTTTTTTTTGTTTATATTGATTTTCAAGTTTTATGTTCTGGTTTTTTCTTTTGGTGATTTTAATAATTTTATAATTTTAATGTGTATATTTGACTTAACAAAGTCTAAAGTTACTGAAATCTCTAATCTCCTTCTGAAAAATGTGTTCTAAAGTATTTTAGCCCTGATATACCCTCCTAGTCTTTCATGTTCTCTGTCTAGTATATTATCAGAGCCTACTAATTCTTTTGTTCTTTAAGTCCTTTGTTTAAAATGAGAGGACATTATTGCTGCTGCTGTTCTTTATATAGTAAAGTCCCTTTAAAAGTTTTTTTTTTAATGCTTATTTATTTTTGAAAGAGACAAAGCACAAGTGAGGACAAGCAGGGACAGAGGGAGACACAGAATCTGAAGCGGAGCTCCAGGCTGTCAGCACAGAGCCCAACACAGGGTTTGAACTCACGAACCGTGAGATCGTTACCTGAGCTGAAGCTGGACTCTTAACTGACTGAGCCACCCAGGCGCCCCTATGGTAAAAGGCTCTTTTAGATTTAGTTACCTGTTTGCCACCTCTCAGCTCATCGTGGATCCCACTACCTTCTTAAGGATTCAGTCTCTTGTAATATGAAATATATCTTTGGTCCCTTCTCTTAGTAAAAGTATGAGAGTACTAACTTCTTTTAGTCTTTGTCTGGAAAATGTATTTATTTTGCCCCGATTTTGAATGATAACTTAGTAGAATTCAAGACTAGGGTCACCTGGGTAGCTTGGTTGGGTAAGTGTCTTACTTTAGCTCAGGTCGTGATCTCGCTGTTCGTGAGTTCGAGTCACCCGAGGGGCTCTATAATGACAGCCAGAGCCTGGAGCCTCCTTCGGATTCTGTGTCTCCCTCTCTCTCTGCCCTTGCCAGCTCACAGTCGCTCTCTCTGTCAAAAATAAAATTAAAACTTAAAAAAAAATTTTTTTTAAAGACTAAAGGTTGTTTCCTTCAGTACTTGGGAAACATTGTTCCACTATTTGGGTATTTATTTTGCCACTTGGGAGCAGCAAAATTGTTCTTTCTTCATGAGTAATTATTTTTTTCTGAGTTTTTGTTTTTGGGTTGTTGTTGTTGTTTCTTAATGAGGTGTTCTATAGGCACACTGCCATATGTGTGGGTGTTGATTTGTATGTATTTATCCAGTTCATGACTGTGCTTCTTCAATCTGAGAACTTAAATACTTCTTTCAGTTCTGAAAATATCTAGTCATGAATTCTCATTCTTTCGGTTCTTAGACATTTATTGTAATATTTCATTTTGCCCTTTTTGTTTACTATCTTCATGCCTTCTGTCACCTATTCTTTGTGCTGTGTCTGTATGGTCTCCTTTCATCCATCCTATAATTTACTAATTCTTTTATCAGCCATGTCTAATCTACTGCCCTTCTTAGTTCCATGATTATATATTTTTTGCCTTTTAAAAATGCTGTTTGGGGGCACCTGGGTGGCTCAGTTAAGCATCCGGCTCTTGATTTCAGCTCAGGTCATGATCTTACTGTTTGTGAGATTGAGCCCCAAGTCAGGCCTCGCACTGACAACACAGAGCCTGCTTGGGATTTTCTCTCTTCCTCTCTCTGTCCCTCTCTCACTTACACTTTTCTCTTGCTGTTTCTCAAAATAAATAAACATTTTTAAAATGCTATTTCTCTTTCAAATTAATTTTAATTTTCAGTACTATTCTGGTTGTTTTTTTTAATGCTTACTATTCCTTCTTGGGTCACTTTAGTAACTTCAAACATACATTTCAGACTCTTTCTTAGGTTGTCACTTATTTCTAGTTCCCGGGTATCTATTCACCCTTACATTTGCTTGCTCACTGTCCCACCTGCTGGCTTATTCTTCACATGGTTGGGATTCTATTGTAAGCTCCTCTTCAGCAGGGGTTGTTTTTGACTTTGGGAGTCCAAGTGCCCTGAATTGTGGATACATTTTTGCAGCACTGCTTTGCATTTCTTTTCTACAAACCAAGACTCGGTTGTTTCAGGGTCTTGAACTCAAGTTGATTGCAATTTCTGTGTTTGTAACTTCCAACCCATCCAGGTGGGATTAACTTAATGCCTGCACTTGGTCTTAGCGTAGGTTCACGGTTTCGATGACTCGTACAAAAGGCCTTGTTTATTTTTACAATGCCCGCGCAGGCTACTGCCATTTCTTTGGTGGGCAGAGTTCTTCCAGTTCCCTGTTCACGGACTGGATAGCTTTTTAAGAGGTCCCTCACCTCGCACAAGCCCAAATTGCTGTCTTCTGTCCCAGCCGGGTGTTGAACTCCAGCCTCTTGTCCTTGTTCTAGGACTGCTATCGCTGTGAGGACTCAGCATCAGCTGGAGGAGCTCCACCCTGGAATTCCTGCTGTTTTAGCACTCAAAGGTTTTCCTGTCCTTTTTCTTTCAATCTCAGCTGTCCATTTGATCTTACAAAACTTTTTTTTTTTTTTTTTTTGCTTTATACTATCCAAGGTTTCTGGGTCTGCATCAGCTTAGGCTGCCATAAACCTATTCATCTGTGTACTACTTTTTAGCCCAGAAGAGTAACTAGTCCATACCAGAGGCTGGATGACTGACTGACTGACTGACTGACTGACTGAATGAATGAATGAAATCTTCACCTCCAGAAGCAGGTGGAAGCAGTGTGCCAGTGAATAACACGTCCTGTCTCTCCTGGGGGCCCTGGAACAAGCAGAATTTACTTTTCTATGAGAATATAAGTAAAGAGAGTTCCCAGTAAACAAAATTAAAAGAGAACAGGACTTATGTGCTTCCTCTGTAGTCCCGGAACAATGGGAATGTTGAACTGCCTTCCACTACTTGAAATCCAAAGGCGGACAGAAAGCGGACTGAGGAGTGCGTACTCGTGCCGTTTGCCGATGGCTCCATACAGCACGCTCACATAGAGGAGAGACTGAAGAATTGCAGAAAACAGGAACCCCGGGCCTGCTTCGTTCTCCTTCTCTCTGCTGGTTTTAAGAAAAGCGTGCCTTTGATGAAATCTAGCTGTGGGCTCTTGTCTCCCGTCTTGTGTCAGCCACCTGTGCTAGAAGCTGGTTCTCGACGCCATGCCCTGTTTTAATTCACACTTCTCTGCTAATCAATTACAGCGTGTATCCATTAATCAGGCCTTTTGACAGAGTCAATAACTGCTTTTTTGGGTTTGTGAGGGGCTGCATGTTATTGAGCGAGGAATAACATTCAGGAGCTCACTTTAAAACAGTGTGACTTTCCCAGGCCAGTGGACTTCCCGAGCAATAAACATCTAGTGAGGATATCGTATGGTGGTTTTTTAAATATATTTGGTTGGTGGGATTTTCTCACTGAACACTTCATTAGCAGGGCTCAACATTAGTGAAGTGTGGACAGGTGTACCTCTGTTTAAGAAAAACAAGAAACATCAAAAGCCAATTATTCCCATCACATGTAAATGACTGTTTTTGCCTAAAAGTAGCCTTAAATCATGAACTTCCTTCATTCATATTATGTGTTTATAAGCAATATCTTCTTGGCAGTGGGGTTTGTGAGCAAAGAAACTTAAAGCCAAAATGTTTGGATCTTCTACTAGTTAAGAGCCAATCAAAATTTAGGGCAAATATCTCAATAGTTATAATGTGATTCAAGAGGAAAATATTTTATAAACAAAAGCTGAGCTGATACGCCCATTTCCTGAAGCCCATCGTTTACGTTAGAGTGTTTTAAACCTTCGTATCCATATCCCAATACGCATTTAAGTGCCCCTCAGGCTTTATAATTCGTTACAGCATATCCACATGTTATAAAGTGTCACAGAAATGAAAACTTTTCCTTTTAGCAATGGTAAGAAACAGAGGTGGCAGTGTTTAATTGGAGAGTTACAGTTTGGGGAGTTAAGGTTACCGCACATAATGATGGTAACAGGTTTCAATGATCTTTTTTTTATGACAGATGTACCAACATTTAATTGTTTTTCATCAAGGGTGGAGAGAAAAGACACTTCTGTAGATTTTTCAATTCTCCTACGTGTCACTTAGCTGTCCTCACCATTGTCTAAGCTCCTTTCTCTCATCCTTTTTGCTGCAATGCCTTGTGTCATTCCCTCATGATCAGCACTTTTGTTGTCTTTGTTTTTTGCTGTACCTCAGAAGTCCATCTTTTCTTTCATCTCCTTCCCATTCATGCATGAGGGAACAGTTGTGCCCTGTTGTGGGGATGTTCCGCTGGGTTTCAAACAGTAGGGTTTCTTTTTATTCTCTTCTAAGTAGTACAATGGGGCTGAATGTCTGTTGCAGAATGCACACACTAATATGCCAGGTTATTTGGTTTCTAAGAAGTCAATAAAAATACTACATTTAGGCTCAATCCTTGGCTTGCTTTTTGCCTGTTTGCCTTTCATGTCTTCGGTTGTAAATCTGTGTTTGTTTCTGATCGTAAAATATAATCTTCCATATTAGATTGAAGCGTGGAATCAGCAAACAGAAAAATGTTCCTGGTGGTGGAGTATTTTCACACTAGCAGATTTGGCAGTCTGCACCCTCCCTCCATAAGAGCCTTGAAACAGCGGCCAGAGCTAATTAATGGCAGCTACAACCCGGAGAGGAGGGAAAAAGAGAGTGGATCCCAAGTTGGTCTAGGCAAAACTTTCCGGTGTGAGAAAATAGCACGTCTCTGCCTTTAGAGGTGTGCGGCTCTGACTACTTTCGCCCAGGTCACCTTGCTAGACTGTTGTTTGGGGTGGGGAGGTACGTGTGAGCATGAGTGTACCTAGCTAGAGACACAAACCCAGAGGGTATCGCAGCAGTAAAAGGCTAAAGACATAAAAAGCTAGAGATGTCTTAAGACACTTTGTTCTCATATTCAGGAACAATCTTCAAAATCCTCCTTAATGAGGTCATAAAAGAAAAAAATGGAACAAGTGTTCCTTGTGTATCTCACTAGGGCATGTAGTCAGGGTCACTTGCCACCAGTATCCTATTTAAAAAGGGATTGGGGTAGTTCAGTCAAGCATTGCATTAAGAGAGAGACTTTGATTAATTCCTTCTCTTTTCTTTTGTGCTACAGATAATTTCAGTAAATTTGTGATACTTTCTGGTTAGCCATTGCTGGGGCTTAAAGTTCTGGATGCGTCATGCTGAGTATTAGCATTTATCGGGCCTACTTGGCTATGGTGAAGAGTAGTGTATGCTACAGACAGCTGTCTAATCTTTGACAAGCAGGGCTGGTCTTTAAACATGACCATTATCTGAGATCTTAGCGTGAGGAAATTTCTACTCTCAGGTTGATGGAAAGAAATCTTGGTGCGAAAGAAGGAAAGACTCAACAGTAAGGAAGACGGTGATTTATCATGGCCAACTTTTTTAAAGGGCCTGGATCTGCCTCTTAACTCAGCTTGGGTAAGTTTCAGGGATGGCTCTCAAAGGAAACAAAAGCAAGAAAGGGACAAGTGAGTGCTGGCAGTGTGTGCTTTCACGAGGCTGTGGCGGGGGGAGTTGCAGATTGGCCCTGGACAGTCAGGATCAGGTAGGAAATTGAATTCTATTGTCATTTGTTTTCTTTTGTTTACCAGCTTTGTTTGTCGAGAGGCCCTCAGAGATATGAAGGGTCATTTTAGCACCACGCTGTAGAAACCTAGTGTCAAATGTCAAGTCTTCTGGTTGTTTAGACCTAGAAGCAAGTTAGGGTATATTTCAAGCAGTTATTTTTTAAAAACTCAATCACATTACCTGTTGTATTTTATAAGCTGATTTTGAAAGGGTATATGTTTACTTTGTCACCAATGCAAGGTCTGGTAGGTGTCTGTACTTTTAGGTGTCACTGAAAAGTTGGATTTGGGTTCTGACAGACCAGAATTGGGGAGGGGGGGGGACATTGTGACAGTATGTAAATCGCTTTTTGTTTGTGGTTTACTCCCTGGATTCACTAAATCAGTTCTTGGGGCTGCTGCTTTCTGTTCCGTTAATTCAGCAACTGCACATGTGCGTGAAGGCAACAGGTTAATACTCCTCACTTACAAAGGTAGTTTTAGGTATGGATAGATTGAATCCCTTCTTTTCTAGTTGAAGTATCTGTTTTTCTATTGAAAGTGAGATAGTTGGGTTTCTTTTCATAAATTTATACATCAGATACTTTATGTAAAGGCAACAAGTTAAAGCAAGATTTTACAAGGAATTTTAAAGTATGTTTCACGCTAATTACTACTGTCCTGTGAAAGATTTAATAGCCAATCATAAGGGTATTTTAAATTATTATTTTAAAATGAATAAGATGTTTGACTTCTCATAGATTCCATTTTGGTAGTATTTCTAGATTAAAGATCCAAAGATGAATTTATTCATTCAAATGATTTATTAAACTCCTACTTTATGCCAGGCTCATAGCCCTGTTGTTATCATTGTCGATGTAATTGGTTTTTAACTTATATTTATAATGATTATTATAAATAGGGAAAACCTCTAAGTATGCTAGTGTTCGATAATCAGCTTTAACTGTGAGAGTGAATATGTTCTCTGTGAAGCATATCTGTGAATAGACCACTCAGGCCTGACCATAGTTCTTGGAATGCTAACATGATTGATTGATTGATTGATTGATTTTTTTTTTTTTTATGTATTTGAAACTGGAGAGAGCCATGGAGGCAGAGTAGTGTCATGAGAAGGATAAAGGCTTTCACTGACTTTTCCTCACCTGAAAGAGAAGAGCCCTCAACTTAGGGCTTGGTGTAAGAATTAAGGTCTGTGATTGTGGTAAAGGGAGTCCTCCGTGAATGGTCCTCTCCCCACTCCCTTGTTCTAAGAAACAGATACCTACAGAGCACCAAGTATTTACATTCTGATTCCCATCTTGCATGCTGAGGGCCAGGAAAGTTACCTGGTCACACTTTCTCTGTGCCACCAAAAAGGATGTGAAGATGTCTATTCAGAACCTCCCACTGCGGAAAATTCCTCAAAGACTTTTTGGGTCCAGGGAATGCCTGCTACATTTGCTTATAGGAAATATAATTGCAGATATTTAAAAATTTTTTTAATGTTTATTTATTTTTGAGAGAGAGAGAGAGAGAGAGAGAGCGCACAAGCAGGGGAGAGACGGAGAGAGAGGGTGACACAGAATCCGAAGCAGGCTTCAGGCTCTGAGCTGTCAGCACAGAGCCCGATGCGGGGCTCAAACTCACGAACCATGAGATCGTGACCTGAGCCAAAGTCAGATGCTCAACCAACTGAGCCACACAGGCACCCCGCCCCCTGCCCCTCCCCCCGCAGTTGCTGCAGACATTTTTAATAGTTTCTACAGTGGAAATACTCCAAATGTTGCTTTTTTACACAAAATCAGCATGATGATTGCTGAGAAGAAAGAGGTCATAGCCGCAACTTTCTCAACAAGATCAGGCCTTCCACCACATCTCTTCCAGGCTTGTGGGTCCTTGCTTTCAGATAAAGGTCTCAGAGGGCAGACAAGGTCTTCTAATAAAATCAGAGGACTGTGATCCTCTGGACACATCATTTTCTGAAACTAAGTGGAAAAAAGGAGCGAACACAAGCACATTTCAGCCTCCACAGACCTCCTTGTGGTCAGATCTGGGATCCAATAAGTAGCCAAAGTAGGCCACCAAGCAAATGAGCAGTTCCCTTTGAAACATAGGTAAGCAAGAGATCTGGCTTTAAACATATACCTAGTTCTCTCTCCCGTAGCCAACGTATAATAATTGCTGGCTGAAGAAAACTGTCCTTTACCTTAGAATAGATATATAGGAAATGATACTTTTGCCTTTATTTACAGAGAATATATTAGTATTAATTAATTACAGAGGAAATATTAGTATTAGTATATGAAGCAGGCTCACCTTGTACTACTTTTCATGTGTTTTATGATGAGAATTCCTAGAAATGCATTCAGTATAAATTGGGTCCATCTCAATACTTAAACATAGTTCTCTCTCTGTCTCAAACATAATAAATAGACTTAAAAAAAATGGGGGCACCTATAGCTCAGTTGGTTAAGCATCTGACTTCGGCTCAGGTCATGATCTCACAGTTCGGGAGTTTGAGCCCCACACTGGGCTCCATGCTGACAGTGTGGAGCCTGCTTAGGATTCTCTTTCTCTTCCTCTATCTCTTCCCCTACCCTGTGCTTATGCTCTGTCTCTGTCTCTGTCTCTCCCTCTCTCAAAACTAACCAAATAAACTTAAAAAAATAAACATAGCAGATTTTTTGAGCTATCTAACACAGATGTTGCTCCTGCTTTGGAATGCTGAAAATTTTCTGCATAATTATATTCTGGGAGTTCTGCAGGGCCTTGCTCTTAGATGTAGAAAAAAAGTATAATGGCAACTTGTCTTCTTGCAGATCAGGATGAAGGGCCGGATTAGATGTTCTTCCTCATACTAAGCTGGAGGACAGGTAGCACTGGAAAGAATGTGCTAGGAGAAGGTGTCTCATGTGCCGTACACAGTGCTGGCAGCCAGCAAATGCACACGCCCATTTCTGTGAAGATAATGTCTATGTGACCTTAGCCACAAGGCTCCCCATGTAGGTCAGTTACTCAACCTATCTTTAAATGGCCTTTTAAATTAAAAAAATTTTATGTTTGTTTATTTTTGAGAGCGAGAGAGAGCGCAAGTGGGGAGGAGCAGAGAGAGAGGGAGATGTAGAATCTGAAGCAGGCTCCAAGCTCCAAGCTGTCAGCACAGAGCCTGATGCGAGTCTTGAACTCAAGGACTGCGAGATCATGACCTGAGCCGAAGTCGGACGCTTAACTGACTGAGCCACTTAGGTGCCAAGTGGCCTCTTAGATCAGACTCCTTTTTCAGCCATCTGCTTGAGTACTGATACACTTGAGAAAAAGACTAAAGGGAGTGGTGGTTGGTGGTGATTGCTGTGTTTCTCTGAGGCACAGTTTTATCAAGTCAGTAAGATGTGTGCTTTGGATACATGGGTCTGTTTAGGGCTGAATATTCTGAGTTTGATGAGTTCTGGAAATAAACATAAATGGGACAATGGGAAAGAGAAAGCAGAAGGTACATCATCACTCCTCCTCCCCCCTCCCCTCCAGAGGGAACCCAAGAAAGTGCAAGCAGCCGTTGGCCCCTAGCGAGACACTCCAGAGTCATTGACGATTCTTTTTCCTTTCTCTGTCAGTTAGAAGAGTGTGATTTTCTTCTGTTGATGAAGTTTAGGAAAACGGATAAAAAGGAACACTGCATCCTTGACCACTTTCAGCTTGTACTGGAGCATTTGGTTTCTGACTGTCCGGACTCCTAATGCCACTGCACCCCACCCCTCACCCCAATCAGTGCTTTGTGACCATTGTTAGTGATGTTGGGAGGGTGGCAGGAGCTGGAGTGCTGTTAGGCCCATCTTTCCAGGGGCTTGTCACCATAGCTGTGGACCTCAAGTTGCACCAGCACCCAGGTGCTCAGGATGCGGACCTCTTAGTTGGCAGCAAAGGTGTCCCATTCCTGCTGTATCATGTTGTATTCTGGATCTCTTGAAATTTGACTAGCAGATGTGGTAGAACTGGTCCACACTGGGCCTGCAAGTGCACGGACAGTGTGGCAGGCCTGGTGGCAGGCAGGAGGCACAGCCAGTGGGCCCAATGGGGGCAACCCCAGTGCCAGCAGAGCCTGGGCAGAAAGCACTCTGCTGCCTCATTGGCGTCTTGGTCAGTGAGGATGGAGGATTGCCACTTGAAGATCATGCCTCTTGTCTTTCCTCAGGACAGGCCCTGTTAGGTCCAAGAGGAGAGGCAATTGGTTTATACCTACTTGGAGATAGGGTAACAGTGGGAGACAGGTGGCCTCTGAGCAGTGGCTTGCAGGCTGGGCTGGCCACACGTGGTCCCAGAGCCCAGGGAGCAGCAAAGCAGCCCAAGATGATTCTGTAGGGAAACCAGGGTTCAGCGGCCACAGCCTGGAGCCCTGTGGGGAAGACCACAACCTTCCCTGCACAGCACCAGCCTGAGCGGGGAGCCCCCAGGAGCCCCAGAGCGGGTTTCTCTGGGAGGCATTCAGGGAGGAGGGGCCTGGCTCTGCTCTCCCTCTTTTTTTTTTAATGTTTTTTTTTTTTTAAATTTTTGAGAGAGAGAGAGAGAGAGAGAAAGAGAGACAGGGAATCCAAAGCAGACTCCAGATTCTGAGCTGTCAGCACAGAGCCGGACACGGGGCTCAAACCCACATGCTATGAGATCATGACCTGAGCCAAAGTCAGATGCTTAACCAACTGAGCCACCCAGGCGCCCCAGCTGTGCTTTGTTAATACAGGCCAGATATTGGCAGGTTGCACTGCATAAAAAAATTAACATGATGAAAAAGTTATATGGATTAGAATAGTCAAAATAGGGCTGGAAAAGCCTGCTTTAAATGCTGAGGATGCCTTTAATTTCTTAAATAAAAAGTCTAGCAGCAGAATGAATGACTGTCCGGCTCGCTTTAAAAAAAAAAAATAGGAGAGGGAAGCCTGGGTGGCTCAGTAGGTTGAGCATCTGACTTTGGTTCAGGTCGTGATCTCACGGTTCATGAGTTCGAGCCCTGTGTTGGGCTCTCTGCTGTCATCACAGAGCCAGATTCAGATCCTCTGTACCCCTCTTCTTCTGCTCCTTCCCTCTTGTACTCTCTGTCTCTCTCAAAATAAATAAATAAACTTAAAAATGTTTTAAATAGAATACCTCAAAGCATTGAAATAATGCTTACTGATGATTTCACTGAAGACAGAAACATTTGCTATTAATGAGGTTGTGATGGGTGATGGAGAAGCTGTACACTGGCTTCAGAAGTGTGAGGAGACAGAGGCTGTGGGCACGCTAGCAGGGGAAGTGCTAGTGCACACGCTTTATGTATCGAGTGTGGGGCAAGTGGACCTTGGCAGCCCCAGGTGACGGAGAGGGCACAGGGAGAGGGGAGCCTAGAAATCTCCTGACATAGAAAAAGGTCTGTGCTGGCATGTCTCTCTTCTTTGTTTTCTAGATAAGAAGTAAACTGAATAACAAACTCCCCACCAACATGGCTTCACGTTGCTTTTCCTTTCCAGGAACCAGTTTTTTAGTGAGAACTGTCACTTTCTTGCTTCTCCATTGGAGGGTATTGGGATGACATATATTCGGAAGCCTAGGTATGGGACACTTGCATGAATGACACCAGAGGCTCTGGGTTTTTGCAGTGTGTCTGCAGGGGCTTCAGTTTTCTTGAAGATATATCATTTTCTCTCTTTCTCCCTCTTTCTTTTCTTCTTTTTTCTTTCTCAGTTTCTTTCTTTCTCTCTTTTTTCTCTCTCTCTTCCTCCCTCCCTCCCCTCCCCTCTCTTCCTTCCTTCCTTCCTCCTTTTCTCCGTATGCGGTAATGTTATGTAAGGACTCTTGCATCTTCCAGACCACATTGTTTTAAGGATTTCAGCATTATATGGCAGCATTTTAAAGGTGTTTTCTTCTTTTTATCTCTTTTCAGAGAGAAATCAGCTTCCTGTGTCTCTTAAGCTATATCCACAGGAGGATTATGATAATGAGTCACTGCTTTGTCATTTTGCTATTTTAAGTGAGTTTTAAATAAAACCTGTAGCTGGTTCATGATCACTGGGAACATATCCATAAACTTCAGCTACTATAAATATCCTGAGAGCTTAAAAATAGAGTTAAAATATGAACATATAGTGCTGTAATAAAAAACATTTTCATTACTTTCATACTACCTATCAAGGGGACAGCTTTATATTTTACCCACAAATATTTAAAAATACAGCCTTAGAAATTTCCTGACTGTAGGGTGCTTGGGTGGCTCAGTCAGTGGAGTGTGCCACCCTTGATCTTGGGGTTGTTGGGTCAAGTACCACATTGGGTGGAGAGATTACTTAAAAATGAAATCTTTAAAGAAAAAAAAATTCCTATATCACTGTATCACACTATATCACTGTTTTCTATTTGAATGATTAACATATGCACATTAGTTAGTAGGTAAGTAATGTAATTCCACTTGCTCTTCTAATTTTTAAAATTCTTTACAGATAATTATTATCACCATCATATAATTAAGGAAGGGACATTTATATAAAGCTAATTTAAGATACTTCATTTTTGCATTCATTTATTTTCTCATTTATATATTTAATTAGCTTCTGTTGTATGCCAAGTAGAGTGCCAGGATCAGCAAAAAAGAGTGCTTCCTAAAATCACCACCCCCTAAAATCTTAAACCAGCTCTTAAAACCGGTTCTTTGTCTCTATTTTCCCCACTCAGATATTACTTTCTGTTCTGCCTTATCATTGTGATCAGAGCTTTGGATTCGTTCTGAAGATTTTGTAATCCCAGTGATGTGTAACATGCAGTGGGAACGATCAAAGAAGAGAAATCTATAAGAAGTTTTAATTACTGGGGAGCTGACTCTGCCAGAGAAATACCAGAGTTGTCCATGTAGGGATGGAGGGCTGCTCAGGCTGAACTGAACCCCTGTCATGATTGAAACTCTTTTCACTTTATTGTCCAAATTACTGCCTTAACTTCCTGCCTCTCCTCATTTGCCTATCGCCCTTGCTTCTTCTCTCCTCTGTTACCAGTGTACAACATAGTGGGTTTAACTACTTCCTGAAAGCATCAGGAGCACCACTTCATTATAGATATGGATAAATGAGTGTCAGCCCATCGACTACAACTTGGACTAATTTGGAAAATATGGTTCCTTTCCCTCAAAAGAAACTGCTTGTACTTCTTTGGACATTTCTATTAAATATCTGTGTGCATTTCCCTAGTCATTATAAATAACTAGAATCAGTGTGTCCTGCTTTGATGCCAGAACTGGAATTTAATTCACAATGGCAAGGATGCTTTACCTAGAATGTCTGTCCACATGAAAGGCGAGGAAAAGCTGTGCAAGTTCTGTCTCCCTTTCCGTTTTTGGTGAGCTTTCGACTTTTCTTCCCTGTGATTCTTATTGAGTGGAACGTAACCCCAAATCTTTCACCAGATGTTGCCTCACCATCTTAAAGGGAAGAAGAAAATTATAATGGATGTTTTGAATGTGCTCAACTTTTGTTCAGAGCCAAACTGAATGAGGCAAAGAAGTTAAAATCTTTTCTTGTTCCATCTGAGTAAGCATGAAAACCTACAATCCTTAATCTTTTACAAGAAAAATAACCAATCCTCTGTTTGTGGGATTTCTGATTCATTTCTTCCGCTCTGCTCCCCTGCTCTGCATTTTTGTAGTCAAATTATGTCTGGACTTTTGTGAGCCAATAACCTCTCTCCTCACCCCGCTCCCCTCTCCTCCCCCACCTCTACCCTGTGATGACACAAAGAGCAGAGAGCCCACAAAAGGCTCAGTTTCTGGGTTTTGTGTTGAAAGGGAGGATGAAATGCTGGATATACTTAGGAACACGAAACTGACCTGTTAAAACTTTACCAAAAGAGAAATTTATTGGTGTCAGGATAGGAGGAATAAAAATTGAGGAATAGAAATTTTTTTAGTGCCATAGATACCAGTGAATATAACGTACTTTTTTGTAATTCACACTAAATTAACTTTTCTTTAGTGTCATACAAACTAGTTGGTGTGGCAGCTACTTCAGCCCTCCTCAAGTTAACAAGTAACACGAAAACACAAGAGTTCCGTGGGAGGCTAGTGGGGAGCCCTGGAAACCTTCTATTTGTTGCTGCCTCGGAACAATAACCAGGGCTGGTACACTGGCCTGTGGTTTAAAGCTGAGGGCCTGAGTCCTAACAATTTTTCCCTGTAGCCGTGATGCTGGTGAGGGCACTCCTCTGAGAGGTGTGTCCTGTGTCTGTGAACTCTGGGTCTCCAGGCTGTAGAAGTCTGTCCAAATACTCTAAACCAAGGGCCCAAAGGGTGAATTCTGCTCACCATTTATTTTTATACAGCCTTTGAACTAAGAATTTCTCCAGATGTGTGATTTGATGGTAGGGAACATTACTTTTAACTCCAGATAAGCAAAATGCTAATGCCCCCCCCCAAAAAAAGCCATTGTTTTCTCCATTAGAACTGTATCCCCAAAAAGCTGTACTCAATTTTATTTTGAATTCCATCAGTAAAAAAAGGTGTGGAAATTTGTGTTCCCTCTTGATGTACAAGTCCCTGCGTGATAGCCCAGCGTTTATTTGCCTCCCGCTCACAACCTGAAGTAGTTACGATCTGGCCCTTTCAGACAACGTTTGCTGAGCCCTGTTTTAGACCAACCTTCACAGAGACACTTTTGAAGGGGGCACAAAGACATTCTAACTGTCATTCCTAGTTTGAATTTTGTTTGAATTTTCTTTTTTAATAGTGAAGCTTTTCTGATCGATATGGTTATGAGTTAATATGCTTTGGCTTGTGCAGTGTCCTGAGGAAACTGGTATCAGTTGTGAAATGCAGCATAATATTGCCAGCAGCTGCCTGTTTGAAAATGTAAAGCTTCTGAATAAAACAGGTGTGTTTCCCTGTATAAAATAGGTGGTGATAATAGTATCTAGTTCATGTAGTTGTTGAAGATTAAGTGACAGATGTAATTTCTATTTTCTTTAATGTTTTTTTAAATTTATTTTTGATACAGAGAGAGACAGAGCATGAGAGGGGGAGGGGCAGAGAGAGAAGGAGACACAGAACCGGAAGCAGGCTCCAGGCTCTGAGCTAGTTGTCAGCACAGAGCCTGACACGGGGCTCAAACCCACCAATGTGAGATCTGACCTGAGCCGAAGCCGGAGGCCCAACCGACTGAGCCACCCAGGCGCCCCAAGTGACAGATGTAAATAACCAGTAGATGTTAAAAAGAACAGAGTCTGCCTTTGAGAACTTAAGTTTGTTTGCCTTAGAATGAGGACTGATACTTGGTGTTTTAACGTTGTGAATCTATGGACAGATACACTGTCCCTTGTACACTGGTAGGAACCTAAAGCTGCTACTAAGCTTCAGGCAGTAAAAAAATATAATCTCTTTTCAACATGATTTTGTGGGAAATACTTGTTTAAAATGGAATTATTACTTTAGTCCTGTATATTTATTTTATAGATTTTTTTAAAAAGTTTATTCATTTTGAGAGAGGGGGAGGGGCAGAGAGAGAGAGAGAGAGAGAGAGAGAGAGAGGGAGGGAGAGAGAGAATCCCAAGCAGGCCCCATGTTGTTAGCACAGAGCCTGACACGGGGCTCCATCCACCAACCGTGAGCTCGTGACCTGAGCCAAAATCAAGAGTTGAAGTCCTATGTATATCTAAGATAACTTTAAGGCATAAATAAATCTTATCAAAGAGAAAAAAGAGGAGCTTTTCTGGTTCAGAACATTTTATATTGGGTTGTCACTGTTTTGCTCCCTGTGACAGACTGCAGAATTGGAAAAAAAGACACAGGCTTGGTGTCCCCGAGAGCTAGTGTTTATGTGTGGGAACCCCCATATGCATGAAGACAACATGTGACAGAGCTGCACATGGCATTTGCAAAGAAAGAAAATCACTGGTGATCCTTGAGATGAAATCAATGAGTTCCCCTGTGCTCTTCCTCATTCTCCTCCACTCACGAACCACTTTTTCCTCCGTAGTTTGTCCTCTTGGTTCCAAGGTTGCCCTGCCTCTGAGAAGCCTTTGTGAATGTCCCCTCCCACTCCTGGGCCTCTGGCCTCTGTTTGCCTTAGGGACTCAGGGCTTGGGTCTGTCTCCCTAGCTAGACCTCAGCCTCCCAGATGGCTGGCTCTCTCCTCATTAATATCCCAAGGGCTTGGCTTAGGTGTCCGATATCTATTTGTGGAACTAATGAAAGGAAAATTTATCTGATGTTAAGGGAAAATGAATGGAAAAATCCTTTTGATTTTCTTTTAAAAAGTTTTTTTTTTAATGTTTACTTATTTATTTTGGGTGAGAGTGAGAGCATGAGCAGGGGAAGGGCAGAGAGAGAGGCAACAGAGGATCCGAATCACGCGCTGCACTGAGAGCAGAGAGCCCCCATGCAGGCCTCGAACTCACAAACCCCGAAATCATGACCTGAGCTGAAGTCAGACGCTTAACCTACTGAGCCACCAGGCTCCCCCTTGATTTTCCTCTTTTTAGATGAGATTAATGTGCATAGACAATCATGAAACATTATTTTAGAGCTGATTAAAAATTCACAGAGAAGCCAAAATTGATATCTAGCTTGTCTAGCTATTAACTTCTGAAGACCTGTAGGGCATCAGAGAGAAGACATAACCTGATGTTTTTATTTTTGACACTGCCAACTCTTAGACCCTTAACCTGGATGTGGTCTCCCATCCCCACGGTAGGTGTGTTTCCTAGATGTGGCAGAGTGCCAGTTACTATGTGCACACATGTGTGCAAAAACAGCACGCCTGTGAAGAATCCTAGGTGATCCTGTTTTAGACCCACATGTGTAACTCACAGAAGTCAGGGAAGAGGAGGGGGAAGTGTCTTCTCTTCAATAATAGTAGCTATTATTGGATTTTCTGTGTGTGTGAGGCATTTTATCAGGTGTTACCTGCATCATTTCATTGGTTTCTCACAGCAATCCTATTGTTATATCAAACTTATTTATAATAAACCTGAGATTTAGGGAGGCTAAGTAACATGTTTTAGGTGTCACCAGACCCGAGTCTGCTGGATTCTGGAGCCCAAGCCCTTCATTGCTCTGATTTCCTTACCACTCACCTGCTTTCCAGGGAAACGGGAGAGCAGCTCAGAGATGGCAGGTCTGAGGAATCATGACCATTTGTTTCTCTTCAAAGCACAGAATAGATGAGTCATATGGGCAAGTAGAGTATTTATCACTATCTTTCCTCCTCTGAGTTCAAGAAAAAACTGAACTCTCAGGGTTAGGAATGCCGTCCTGACTATTGTCCCCTGTTCCTATCATAACTCAGATTAGAGTCCTCACACAGCTCTGGACGTGGTTGGACTGCAAGCTGCAGGTGGAAAGTGAGGCAGACCTACCACAAGTACAATCCCTACCTTGTAGGAAGGGCCAGCTCCGTGGACTTCAAGTCTTCTAACTGGTTTTGATGGATTACGTGAAATTACATGTGAGTTAAATCCATTGAGTACCATGTGTTGAAATTCCAGGCAATGAGAAATGAGCTGCATGGTAATTGAGAATGAAGTTAAGGAAGAAAATTTTATTGTTAATCAGCGCTTAATTGCCTCTGGGACATTTTAAATAAATGCCATGCCGTACTTAAGAAGCGATATTCTGTAAGTGAGATGCAAAAATTCTTTAATTAAACCATCATGGGTATTCCCTGATTGAAATGTCTGTCTTTATCTTTGTAGTTAAGCCTGCATGATTCATGTAACAACTCAATCAGGAATTGAGTAAATTAAGGGCTCCTTGAAAGAGGAGATCAATTGTATAAAATTGATTGAAATTATTTCTGGGACAGTCTTCATTGTCCTTATTTGTATTGACCAGAGCATATTTTTGGAGTATTTGCTATTTACTGGTATTGTAGAGTAAGCTGTTCTTCAGCCTGCAGGGGACAGACTGTGGCTATTGCATAGTATAGCACAGACAGTTCTTAGAAGAATTCATCTGCGAAATGGAACAAATGTAAGGGTTTCTTGACCATGGAGAAACTCAATGATAATGACTTCTGTGGTCCCTGTAATTTAAAAGAAGGAAGTTGGTAATGAAGTCAGTTAACAAACATGAGTGTGGCCACATGCAGGATCTTGTGCTAGATGCTGATAAAGTTGTGTCAGTGACCATGAGCCAAAGGGCTGAGTTCTTATTGCCAGCTGAACTGAACCAAAGACTCAGACTCAGAAAGATGAAGGAGATTTGTGGTTCCTCTCATTGTGCATGGAAAAAAACAAAACAATGAAAACTTAGGTATTCAAACGTTTTGACTTACTAGATCGCTCACTTTAAGTGGCAGATGCACAAGAATGGAGCTTAGTAAAGTCTTGTGAAAAGGAGGGAGTAAGGGCCAGCACCTGGGGTGGGGGTGGGGAATGAGCCACCAGCACAACTGTCGCTGTCCCATCTGCATTCTCTTCTAGTTGGACACTCAGCTGTGATCTTGTTGTGCCATTAACAGAAGTCTTTATGAGAATTCAGCACACAAGAGAATATATCTGTGGCCATTTTTAAACTTTAGTAATGGTTTGTTTTGCCAAACTATGATTTCATTTAAATCTTAAAAAGACAAAAATTACCATCCGAAGTTACCAAAATGTTCAAGCATATGATGACTTCTATTTTTTTAAGTTTTATTTATGCTGAGTAATCAGCAAATAACCTAAATAACTAATCAAATAAAGGCATTTTATAGCATAGGTTCATACTGAAATTATTACCTTCTTTTTTTAGGGTTCTTTTTAAAATTTATTTTTTATTTATTTTGAGAGAGACAGAACACGTGCAGAGCAGAAAAAGGTGGGGAGAGAATCCCAAGCAGGATCTGTGCTGTCAACATAGAGCCCAATGCAGGGCTCAATCCCATGAACTGTGAGATCATGACCTGAGCCAAGATCAAGAGTCAGACGCTTACCCTACTGAGCCACCCAGGCTCTCTGGGGTTCTTGATTTGAAATAACTGAGCCATTTAAAAGTAATTGCAAGGGTGTCTGGGTGGCTCAGTCAGCTGGGCATCTGACTTTTAATTTCAGCTCAGGTCATGATCTCACAGTTGTAAGCTGGAACCCCCGGGCAGGCTCCACCCTGGGCGTGGAGCCCGCTTAAGGTTCTCTCTCCCGGTCTCCCTCTGCCTCTTCCTTTCCCTCTGCCTTTCCCTCTGCCTCAAAAAATAAAATAAAAATGATTTCATTTTCAAATAAACACACAGACACACTTTGTGAACTGAGTACTTGAAAATGGGAGGAAAGAAAAATATTTGAAGTCATATTTTCATAAAGGCTCTGTGATGCTTGACATGTGTTGGCCAATTCAAGCCAGGCTGAAAATGACAGGTCAGATTCTGCCTGCTGCCCTGGGACTACACTGGCCAGTGTGTCCCCTTGAAAAGTCTCTCTTCCTCCAAAATCCTTGTGATGGGCACATAGAAAGCGTGTGTTATTCACCAGCCACAGAAGGGTCCTGTGATGGTTTAGATGTGAAATGACGACTTTTTGGCAGTGTCTGGAAACATTAACATTGTCATGTCACAACAAGTATAGAAATTCCTGTAGGATTTCATATGATGACTCAAAGGATTAATTCTGTTCTAAGCATCGTGCTCTGAGAAGAACTGCATTTGTTTACTGTGGACAGGAAAGCATATCTGCACATAGTCTGTGAAGACAGGAGAAGGAGCCGTGCACTCCAGAGCAAAACTAGCTGCCTTCCCAAAGAGCTAGGAGTACACCTTGCTCTTCCCCTTCATCCTGTTCCCAAATGACTCAAACTTATTTTAAGAAATGTTTTGTGAGCCCAGGAAAACAAAATGATCTGTTAAGCATTCCCTTGCATCAACATTTTTTTGATTCTTAAATGTCATTTAAGATACATTTGTGAAATCAGTTTTTCTGATTCCAGTATATCTACCTTTGGGGGCCTTGGTGGTAAATACATGGCTCACATGGGTACTCAGGGGTTTGAGGTTCTCATGACGAGTCTGACCTGCTGTTTGCAGAGTGATGATGCCTGTGTAGGAGCATGTTTTTGGAAGTGCCCACTCACTCCCTGGTTGGGTTCCGAGGGTCTCAGGTCATCTCTGGAAAATTGCCATCTGAGCATGATATTGCACGGCTCAGGGGTGTTTGCTATTTTGGGGGCTGCATGGGTTCTGTGTGATCACTTCTCCTCTCTGCCTTGTATATTCTGAATGTTGGGCTTGCCTTAGGTCATATGCTTCCAGAGAAGGTATCATGAACAACTTGAGGCCCATATTATGACTTCACAAGCTGGAAAGTCGGTGTATATAGATTCTTCATCTCTCAAACTGAGATTTTTGATTCAGAGGCAGGTTGCCTGTGGACATTTCCCAGAGGCTTTGGCTGCTTGACACACAGATTGTAATCACAGTAATTAGCACCGAATTTTCAAGTCCTGCTCTCCAGCTTGACCTGGCAGCATTTAGTCAGCATGCACACAGCTGGATCAATGGCAGGAACTAAAGGACCCAGTTGTGGTGGGCACCATCCCTAGGGAGCGCCAGGGGAGCCTCAGGGACAAGGGAGCAGTGCTGAGACCTGGGACTCAAGAAGAAAAAAAATATGATATTGATAAAGCACCTGTCAGTGGGAATTGTGTTAAAGATTATCATAAGGGCCGGATCATAGTACACACTTTTGCCTGAAATTCATTTTCAATGAATTCGTTTTTCTCCCTTTGGCCTAGTTCAGTTTTGGGTATTCCTAAAATGTCCCCTGTTAAAAGTTAACACTTTCTTCCCCTCAGAGAAAGTACCTGCTTATTTTTTTAAAAAATTTATTATTTTTTAATGTTTATTTTTGAGAGAGAGAGAGAGCATGAGTGGGGGAGAGGCAGAGAGTGAGGGAGACACAGAATCTGAAGCAGGCTCCAGGCTCTGAGCTGTCAGCACAGAGCTGGACGTGGGGCTCAAACTCACAAACTGTGAGATCATGACCTGAGCCGAAGTCTGACGCTTAACCAACTGAGCCACCCAGGCAAGTACCTGCCTATTTTAATCAAAAAGCTAGTGAAAAAAAAAAAAAACAACAAAAAAACTATAGGACATGAAATCTATGCTTTGGTGGACAAAAATAAAGTTTTTTTAATTTAAACACCCTGCCTTTAGAAAACTTATCTTGAATAGCACAGTTGTGGCAAAGAAGCACCTATGCCTGATTTTGAAACAGATCATCTGAGAAGTTTGGTGGTGTAGGTACAGAGACAGGGATTCAGGTTCAGATAAACTGCACAGCACTTCTGTTATCCACTTGCTCTTCTCAGTCCCATGGGGAGAGTGTTACCTAGAAGATAAGGGTGATGAGAACATGGCAGTGGGGGAAGATTTCAGACCCGTGACTCCCACGCATTGAGGGTAATGATTTTGAATGGACACTCTAAGACTGAACATCAAATAATAATAAATAGGGTTAAACTTACAGAAAACATCCAAAAAATTTTTTTAACATGGAGGGCACCTAGGTGGCTCAGTTGGTTAGGTGTCTGACTTCGGCTCAGGTCATGATCTCACAGTTCGTAGGTTTGAGCCCTGCTGACGGCTCAAAAACTGGAGCCTGTTCCCGATTCTGTGTCTCCCTCTCGCTTTGCTCCTCTCCCACTTGCATGCACTCGCTCTTGCTCTCTTTCTCTCTCTCTCAAAAATAAACACTAAAAAAATTTAAACTTACAGAAAACACTTCACTGACAACACAACCATTTGAGCATATACAGTATCTCTAACACTATGATCATTATCGTTGGAAAGGCAAGATAGACAGATTTTTTTTTAAATAACAGGTTTTTAAAAGTTTGGTGCTCTTAGAGATGGAAACACAGTTGGTTCCATTCTGCTCTTTTGCACATCAGTACTTTGTATAAAGTTAAAAGTACTTTGAGGCAGTACTTTTGCATTTTTCTGTTCTCAGCTTTTGCACTCACATAAGTTGCTAGAATATTTGTGTGGAAAATGAGGACAATTCTGTGTTTAAATGATCTGTTGTTGGATGTTGATAATCGTTTTGTGATTTGAAAGTTAAATCCTATAACCCTCACATGCTCACACATAGTAGTTTTTAGGTCAATGACATTTGCCACTAACGGGAACTTAGAAAGTATTTATAGACGCTGCTGTGAAATGCCCTGTTTGAGTGAGGAGTGGAGCATTTCTGCTTCTCATCTGCTTCGAGATGAAGCTTATCCTGAGAGTAACCTGGTGTCTTTTTTGAAAAGTTCCTTAATAATTAATAGCTCATTCAGGCTTGAGCTTAGGATTTTTTTCCAGAAATTCTTCCATAAATCAACAGGAAGCCTTCTTTTACAGTTTTATCATAAAGGGGAAAGTGATGGTAAACACACATTGTTATTTTAACATCTAGTCTTACATCTGTTGAGGAGTTTTGTTTCTACTTAAAAATATTTTAGCCGAGAATCAAAACCAGAGAATTATGCCTGTTTCCAGCCTTCTGTCACTGATGGCTCTTTGTTAAAAGCAGAAAACACTATGTTAAACTCTTGTTGGCTTAAAAAGCCAAATTAAGAAACCTGAACATTTCAACGCTTAAATTTTTGTTAATGATTTAAGTAAATAGTGATAGAAATCTGTGCCAGACTTTTAAAGGGTACTTTTCACATCTTGCCTTTATAAGTAACTGTGGAATTAGACATACCATAAATTTATTCATATTTTCTTAGTAAGTTTGAATTTTCAGATAGCCTCTACCTGTTAACATTATAGGTTCTACAAAGCTGTTCCATTCCATGTTGAAGAGACCCAGTCAACTTGAGTACACTTTTTTTTCCCTTATGTGCACAAGGTGGATCGGACAGGGACTGTTGAATTCGGAAGACATCGGTTTTCTCTGTCACCCTTCTGTGTTGATTTCATTTTGTAGCTGAACACAGTGGGGCTTTTTCACCTCAGACTTTGGCTCTCCCTCCTCTTTTCTTTTGCTTTACAATTCACACGAGGACAGGGTGGTAGGCTTTTTTGTTCTTGTTTTGGGTTTTTGTTTTTGTGGGGTTTTTTTTTTTTTTTTTTGCATATTCCTCCCTTTCTTCCAGATCTGATTGGTGACCAAATTTGAAACACTACAGTGTTGAGGATCCCTGCAGGGCCATTTTAAGTATTTGGACCCTTAGAGGGCCCCAAGCAATAACTACCTGAATTGCTTTTAATTACACAATATAGCTGCATCATTTTACTTCAGATTCTTTTTGATTGATGCTGCAAGGCAATTGTGACCGCGGATGATGGGATTAAGTGCCTCTTGAAGTGACTTTAGCTTCTTGTGGGAACAAAGGGAGAGAAGAGAACACTTAGTCCCTTTTTGCCTGAACTGCCTTTTTCTTCGCTTTCGTATAAAGAAATACAATTAACAAACATTATCCCCAGAGGTAAATTGAAATGTACATGCAGACAAGAACTGCTCTTGACTGCAATTAGACATATATGATCCGAGGTATTCTGACCATTCATTAGTGTTAATTGTTTGAGAAACAAGCCTAGAACAAATGATTAAAATGTAGGCGCCATAACTGGGATTATTAGCATGTGTGATAAAATGTGTGCTCTGCAGCTGTACTAATAAAACGCTTTGGAAAGTGGCTTTGATTAGACAAATGCTTGGTTTAGCTCTGTGGTGAGCTCTTGGTGTTTGCTCAAGACCTGGTGGTGTTTATAACAAACAACTTATATCTTTCTTTCTTAATTAGTGGGAATTACTATGCAAATGTTGGTGCTTCGTAATTTAATATCCTATCGTTTTCTCTGCTCTTCAATTGTTATTGCAGTCTACTGGTCTTGCTGGGATTGGGACAAACTGAGCTCTTAGGTTGTGCTGGATGCCAGGGAAAACGACTGCAAAGTTTGCTCTCTTACTCGGTTTTTGAACCAAAATAGAACCTCTTGTATTCAGAACTTATATTACAGACACAGAAATCTGGCAGGGGTAACCTAATCAAACATAAACTAACCGGAAGCTGGTTGACCCATGTGGGCAGTCAACATTCTAAGTCCTCCAGCCTAACCCAAGCTGAGTGAATGGAACCTGGGGGAAGGCAGAGACAACTGGCAGAGTAAGGAACAATTTCCCCGGAAAATGATTCTAGGAGTTTGGGCTTAGCAAAGAAGTGTGAACTCAGCTAAATGTAGAGTTAGCATCAAAATCTTTGGGAGGCACAAGTGGGAGTGGAAAGAAGATATGAAAGGGAAGAATGGAACCAGGGTGCCCAAGAGTTGTTGGGAAATGTGCCAGGCAATCAGAAGCTGAAATCTGAGGCTGGTCTAAGAGTGGATGTTTTGTGTCTCCTGACTTGTAGCTTAAATGTTCCCCTGTACCTTGCTTGCATTTCTGAAACTAAAGTCAGAGGAAGAATCATTTGGAGATTGTCCATTTGGTGCCATGAAAACCTTCAACAGTTTGTCAGTCTCAAGTGGTCTGTCCTTGTCACCCAACAGTCTTCTGAGTCACCCACCTCATAGCATATCATTAGCACTTTCCAAAGAAGACAAATATCAGTGTTAGTCTAGGTAAAATGTAAAATTAAATTAGCTTTTAAAATTAGTTTATGCATTCCAAAGACAAACACAAAAAAATTGTCTGATTATCTTGGTCTCTGGCTAACCTGTTTCATTTCTCTTCCTGTCATCATAGAGCACTGTGAATGAAGCCACAAGTAAACCAAAACAAAAGCTCGTGAAAAGGATTTGCCTCTAATTTTTTAATTTTATTCCCTTTGTATTTACACTAAAAATACTACTGGCAGTTGATCAATTCATTCCATCAAAAACTAAGTAACAATACATATTCAATAAGAGTGGTTTTTGCTTAACTATACTGGAATTAAAATTTTAAACTTAATAAAAAGAGTGGTATTGGGAGAAACTAAAAATAAGGGGAATAAAAGCTCTTTTGCACTTCGAGATGGTATGTGCTAAGTGTGGCACTGAATTAAGAAAAAAAACAACCCTGAGCTCCCTTAAAATTAGAGCAAGTTCTAGGAAGTCTTGCCTTAAATAGATATTTAGAGCAATTAATGCCTGTGGCACATTACACGTACTTAAAACAAAACAAAACAAAAAACTATGTTAGAAAAAGCCTTCATGATCATATCCATATGTCTAGTTTTAATTTTTATCACATTTAGCTCTGAATAATTAAGAAGGGGAAAAAATCTTAATCTTATTGTGAGTCCGACACAATCAAAGCCACACACACGTGATTCATGATCACAGCTTGTATTCACAGCTTTCGTGTGTGTGGTATGGGTCTGGCAATTAGACTCAGACTGTGTTTTTTCTAAAAATTATTCAGTGCTAGAGAGAGATCAATATTAAATCCTCCCAAAATCTACAAATCAGGATAATTAAAAGACTGTAGCTAACAAAATATCAAAATTCTAAGCTATGTAACATTTTGGCCTTATTTCATTGAGATTGACACTTGAAAGGAATTTTTGAGAGTATCTAGGAAGAAAACGGAGATTCCATTAACCCTCATCATTTTCATGACAGTTATAAAAAAATTTGAAGATATGGAAAGAACTATTTTCTCAAAATTGCAGAGCCATTTTCTGGAGGGGAAAAAAAAATCTCCCATGATTACTTTCATATCAAAGAACCCGGTCATGGGGGAGATGCATTAATTTGACACATTTAGCAGCCTTTGAGCTTTTGAAGAACTCTGTGAAAGAATCCATAGTTACATCTGTCAGGTTGACAGTCTTCTTTCGTGACCTTTAAAAAAAAGTTAAGGAGAAATTGATCTTTCTAGTTCACAGTTGCTCAGTTACCTCTAAAGATCTGCCAGGAAATAATCATCTCAGCTTTAAATTTATTATTTTTCAGATAGAACAACCCAGTTACTTATGGAATCTCTGAATGGAGATAGTTTGTCAATGGTCTTTTTTGTGAAATTTTCTGGTGGTCCTATGGGAATATTTCCTATACTCCCCACACTGCCTGTTTTAATACATTAACTGCTCAATACTACCTTTTCTGCAATGTGTTTTAGAATCAGATCTTCTTAGGCAGGGATATGAATAATGAAGCATCTAAACAGAAGGCTGTGCTCTGAATGTTTACCTTTGGTCAGAAATGGAACAAGTGTGCTCTTTATCGCTCACACTCAGAGATTCATGATCCAACGTTCCAAATCGTCTCTACAGAGGCAAAGAGAAATCAGATGGCATACCCTTTAGGTTTTAATTACAATTCACCAAAAGCTCCTTGTTCTGTGCTTGGCAGGTACTATCTCTCATAGTTCCTGATGCTGGGATCACACACGGAAATTCATCTATCAGATCTGTGGGTCCTGAGTGTCATTCCTGGACCAAGTTCTCAGTGACATCAACAGTTAACTATTAATAGGCAACATCCTTGGACTTCTTTGTGTTTCTTGGAGCCCGGGGTAGAAGCAGCCCACAAACAGAAGAGATGCTAATCGCATTGTGTTCTTAAACGTGTTCAGTGAAGGAGTGCAGGTTTCCCTCTTGACCTCAGTGTCACTCCAAGAAAAAAATCCCTCCAGTTTTCCCTTCAGATAAAACTTGTGCTCCTCCTTCTCTCACCAAAAGTAGAGCAAGAAAGTGGGATTACTGCGAATGCCAGTAACAGGCACATGCTCTATTGTCATCCCCTCCTCAACACAAAACAAGGAGCTTTGAGGAAAAACAAAGCTCCTCTCATCTTGCCTCCCCTCCCCCACTGTCCCCTTCTGCACCCTCACTTCCGTCTGCCTTCCTCCACGCCCACTTTTCTCATCCACCCCAACTTTCCCCTCAGGATCCAGTTTTCTACACCTTCTCTTACTTTTCCTCATTCTCTTCCTCTCCCTTGCCTCCTCTCTAATAGCCTCCCCCTCCCCCTTCCTCTCCCTCCTTGTCTGCTGCTTGGCTCGCTGGGCTTGGCCAGCAACTAACTCTTCTCTCCCCTCCTCGTCCTTTCAGAAAAATGGCAGTGTTGGGGAGCGTGGGTGACTCGGTTGGGCGTCCGCCTTCGGCCCAGGTCATGATCTCACAGTTCGTGGGTTCGAGCCCCGCGTCGGGCTCTGTGCGGACAGCTAGCT
Source organism: Suricata suricatta (assembly GCF_006229205.1). Taxonomy (NCBI): domain Eukaryota; kingdom Metazoa; phylum Chordata; class Mammalia; order Carnivora; family Herpestidae; genus Suricata; species Suricata suricatta. The sequence continues at coordinate 11,154,429 of NC_043703.1, read as the reverse complement.
CAGAGCCTGGAGCCTGCTTCAGATTCTGTGTCTCCCTCTCTCTGACCCTCCCCTGCTCACACTGTCTCTGTCTGTCTCTCAAAAGTAAATTAAAAAAAAAAAAACATTAAAAATTAAAAAAAAATGGCAGTGTGGGTACACCTAGGTGATTTAGTTGGTTAAGCATCCCACTTTGGTTCTGGTCATGATCTCCCGGTTTGTGGGTTCATGCCCTGCATTGGGCGCTGTCCTGCTTCAGATTCTGTGTCTGCCTCTGCTTGTTCTCTGTCTCTCTGTCTCTCTCAAAAATAAATAAACATTAAAAAAAAATTTTTTTTAATGGCAGTGTTTACCCTCGGAGGTGCTGCCAGGTGCCTGCGTGCCATAGTGCCCAGGCCACAATTACCAATAAAGACTAACCCATATGGCACGTAAACGTGGTGGGTTTCTGTTCTCATGGAAAACTTGCCCTCTTCCTTGAGTCCCATTACTAGTCACACCATAGGTTTTTCTCCCTGATTCTGGGACTTCTCCCCACACAGGCTGTGTGTGCGCGCATCTGGAGAACCAGAGAACCAGACTCCTGCAGCCACGTCAGGCGGAAGATACCTGCACGACAGGGAGGGTCTGCGGGCAGGGCTGCCTAGCTTCTTGTTCATGTTTGCTCCACCCACAGCCCGTACTGAAACAAGGGCCTGCTTGTGGTGGACGCGGTATTTATTGGATATATGATCAATACTGAATTTGATCAGTGCAATTGTGTTTATGAAATGATAGCATGGATATGACAGGGAAAACAGATTTGGTAACTTTTGTTTTCATTGTGGTAAAATATAACATATAATTCACCATGTTAACTCTTTTAAAGTGGGCTGTTCAGTCGCATCAAGGACATTCTCCGTGTTGTACAACCATCACCATGGCCAGAATTTTTCGTCTTCCCAAACTGAAACGCTGTGTCCATTAAAGAACTCTGCATCCTCATTCTACCCCACATTCTACTTCCTGTCTCTGAATTTGACTGCTCTAAGTATCTCATAGAGGTGGAAGGAATCATACAGTATTTGTGCTTTTGTGTCTGGCTTATTTCACTGAGCATAATGAGAATCTTCAATTTTTGACATGGATGTTTGTTTTCTCGTTCTTTGTGAAAAGAGACCGCCCTTGTAGGGGTGTCTTGCTTTGCCTTTTGGTTTTCTGATGGTCTGAGGAGGCAGAGCTCTGCCCTGAAACAGCATGACCCAAACTTTACCAAATTGACCATAAATATGGATTTTCCCCCTACTACTGCTTTAGGATAACGTCTGCCCTGCATCCCATCTCCTTCCACCCTTTTGCTGGGACTCCATGGCAGGGACAGGTTAAGAGGGTGTTCCTTCGCCGCTCCCCTCCTTGTACGTGGCACCTCACAGTGGCTGAAGGGCTAGCCCACGGCCCCTGGGGTTGCCCCATCCTGTGCCCCCACAGTGGACCACTAAGTGCTATCTTGTATGTCTACTTTGGACACAAAAAACTTTTTCCTCATTACAGTACAAAATGGAACACTTGATTCAGGTACGATATAATTGCTTCATGAGAGTTTGCCCTGAAAATGTCTTCTCGGCTTTTCTGAAGCAGGCTGCACGCTTATTTGTATTAGCACCACATGCTAATCTCACGAATGGCCCTGTTCTGCCAATGGGAGAACAAATAGCTGTTCTTTTACTCTCGTGCCCAAGGAAAGCTCCCTCCTTCTCTGTGCACTGTTGCCATAGTAACTGAAACAGTTCCTCAGAATAGGGAATCTCTCTGGGCAGTTGGGAACTTAGCAAAGAGAGAACCTGAGTAGGCCTGAGTTATTATCGACGCTTGTGTAAATACCTATTAAGTCATATGCATAGTTAAAATTCATAGATGAATTTTGCTGTCTTTTGTAGGGGTAGGAAAATATCAGTTAATGGGTTCTTATCCTCATTTTATTAAACTGATAAGAACAGATACTACACTTGATCTTAGCCAAAAGGCCGAGAAGCGATCTTATCCTCATTTTAGTTGCATACATTTTTCCATGAGCATCGGAACTGTCATGCAAGGTCAGATCCGTGGGCCACGCCACACAGAACTCCGTTTTTCCCAGCGTAGGAACTTAGAAGAGGCAATGATCCAGCTCAGTAATACTCCTCTAGCCCTTCAAAGGATTGAAGATCCAGCCCCAAGTAGAAGAATCCATCAGGAATCTGTCATATACTTGTGGATTTGTGAAGACTTTTCCATAAGAAATTTTATTTTATTTTATTATTATTTTTTAATTGAACTCTGTGTCCAACATGGGGTTCGAACTCATGAACCCGATATCCAAAGTTGCATGCCTTACTGAGCCAGCAAGACACCCATGAAATTTTTATTTTTAACCTTAGTCAGCTCTTAGAGTCAAAATTTCTCTATTTATTTTCTTTTTTATAATATTTTATTTTGGGGGCACCTGGATGGCTCAGTTGAGCATCTGACTTCAGCTCAGGTCATAATCACAATTCATGGGTTCGAGCCCCACATTGGGCTCTATGCTCACAGCTTACAGCTGGAGCCTCCGTCAGATTCTGTCTCTCTCTCTCTCTCTCTCTGCTCCTTCCCCACTTGTGCTGTCTTTTAAAAGTAAACAGATGTTAAAAATTTTTTTAATATTTGATTTTTTAGTAATCTCTACACCTTCAGATGGCGTGAACTTACAACCCTGAGATCATGAGCCTCACGCTCTAACAACTGAGCCAGCCAGGTATCCCGAGTCAGAATCTCTTTAATTTTTTTTTGAATGTTTATTTTTGAAGGAGAGAGAGACAGAGCACATGAGCAGGGGAGGAGCAGGGAGAAAGGGAAACAGAATCCAAAGTGTGCTCCAGGCTCTGAGCTGTCAGCACAGAGCCTGGCACAGGGCCTGAACTCCCAAACCATGAGATCATGACCTGAGCCGAAGTCGGACGTTTAGCCAACTGAGCCACCCAAGCACCCCTCAAAATCTCTTTAAAAGAACTTAAAGGGCCATATCATTTCTGCATAATATCCTAAAAAGAAATTTATGGATGTATTATTTTTAAATAATGCCTTATTTTCTTATTATTTCTTATATTTAAGAACAAATGAGAATTCACCATAACTTATCAAAATTTTTGGAAGGAAATTTCTAAAGGGCACATAAAGACAGTTCTTTTTCTGTTTCCAAACTTCAGTAATTACTGGAATCAATTGCAGCACAAAATGCTTTAAAATAATATCTGAGTGGAGATGTAAAATGATACAGCCACTGTGGAAAGCAGTATGAGAGTTCCTTTTAAAAATTAAATATAGAATTAGTATATGATCTAGCAATTCCACTTCTGGGTAGGTACCCAAAATTATCAAAGACGGAGACTCAGATGGATATTTGTGCACCAGACAATCATTGAGACAGAGTTTCAAATGGATATTTGTGTTTGTAATCGCATTATTCACAGTAGTACAAAGATAGAAATAACCCAAAGGTCTACCAACAGATGAATGGATAAACAAAATGGTACCAGCCTTAAAAAGGAAGGAAATTCCGATATGTGCTCCAACATGGATGACCCTTGAGAACACTATACTCTGTGAAATAAGACAGACACAAAAAGGCAAATATTGTATGACTACACTTGTAGGAGGTACTCCCAGAGTGGTAAAATTCATGGAGACCGAACACAGAATGGTGGTCACCAGGGGCCGGGAGGAAGGGCGGTGGAGGAGTTAATGTCTACTGGGCAGGGAATTGCAATTTGGAAAGATAAAATGTTCTGGAGATGGATGGTGGTGATGGCTGCACAGTGTACTTCATGCCACTGAATTATATGCTTAAAAATGTTTAAAATGGTAAATCTTGTGTTTATATATTTTACCAAGATAAATAAAAACTGACATGACAGGAGCATAAAGTGTTAGAATATAGGTCAGTACCAGGTGGGGAATCCTGATCTTAAAGGATTAATACAGTCCATAGACTGTTTCATCATTGTTCAAATAAGGCCATTAGAAACTTTTCCCCAGGCTCCACATCTTCAGCACCTTTTTTTCTTTCTTTCTTTCTTTTAAGATTTTATATTTTTAAGTAATCTCTACACCCAGTGTAGGGCTCAAACTAACAACCCAAAAACAGGAGTCATGCTCCAGCAATTGAGCCAGCCAGGCACCCCTCCAGTCCCTTTCCATGCCAGCCTTCACTCACTATATCAAACCTCTTCTCTTTGTGCAAAACTGTGGTGTAAAAAGTGAAAAGAGTTGTGCAGACACACATGGCAGGCTAGGCAGTCTGCTGCATTGCTCCTGGGAGTGGAATTTAGGACCTTGTGGGAAGACAGTTTAGTGAAATCTGCAGAGAGCATTACAAGGGCCATGCCTGCTATCATTTTTAGCCCTCTGAGGACAGAGGCTAATAGAAATAAGTGGCCCTTTCTCCTTTAATTCTGTCCCCAGCCCACCATCTAGCAAGCCCTGAGTCTGTTCTTCCCTGCATTCGCTTACGTATCCTGAGTCCCTCTATATGTGAGGCACAGTGCTGAGTCCACATATAGGAGCAACGAGGACCAGGTGCCTGCTCACCAGGATCCTGTGCACTGGAGTGTAGAGTTGTGTGTGCCCAACAGTAGCCAGGGCTGACTTTGGCAGAAAAGGAATTTCTGAGAGAGATGTGGGCAACCTGGAGAGTCGAGCTTGGAAAATGGGCAGTGACAAACACCTGAGAACACAGCCAAAGTCAGACCAACCCACCCTCTCCTGCTGCGCCCAGCTCTGATGCCTCTCGTCCCACCATCCTTGGGCACTTGCTGTGGCCATTTCCCTCCTTTGCCATTGCCACGATGGGTAAAGTCTTCCCTGTCCTCCGTCTTTGCCTCATCCCCTCAAGGCTCCGGTGCCTGTGTGTAGCATCTCAGGGGCCACACTGTGCCATGTGTCCTCACCCTTGCTTTTAAGAACCCTTGGGTTGGCTACTCCTCACCCACCAAATAAGAAGGATGTTTCTATATGTTTACCCAAAATGGAAAAATTCTGTCAGTTCTGTGGAAGAGACAATAAATAAGAAATAAAAGAAAGACAATAAAAAGTCAACAGGCTGGGATGCCTGGGTGGCTCTTGATTTCGGCTCAGGTCATGGTCCCAGGGTTGTGGGAATCGAGCCCACGTTGAGTTCCACACTGAACATGGAGCCTGCTGAAGATTCTCTCTCTCCCTCTCTTTCTCTCTTTCTGCCTCTCCCCTGCTCACTCGTTCACTCTCTCTCTCTCCCAATATAATTTTTTTTTTTAAGTCAACGGACCAATAATTAATTCATTTCAAAAGGAGAAAGTCTGTGAAAGGAAAAAACAGGAATCTGGAGTCGAGAATCATAGGAGTTTGATTGAGATAAAGGGTTTGGGGAAGCCTTTGCTGAGGAGGTAGCATTTAGACTTGAAGGATGAAAAGGAACCACTCATGCTAGAATCCAGAAGAACCTTCCAGAGAGGGGATAGCATGTGGGAAGGTTCTGAGGCAGGTAGAGAAAGTGTGGCTCATTCAGGGAACTGGGGACAATCCCTGTGATGGAGGGTAGTAGCAGAGAGGGATGAGCGGGCTGGCTAAGGTATTTAGGTTTTAATATGAGAACACCTGAAAGCCATTAAAGGATTTGGAGCAGAGGAATATCACGATTGCATTGGAATTTATAAAGGTCCACCCTGACTGTGATGTGGGGAGGGGACTGGACAGGGGCAGAGAAGACCTAGGATGATGATGGGGTCTTGGGGCAGGATGGGGAGATGCAGTGTGAAGGGGTGCGGAAGGCCCAATTGGTTAAGATCTCATATATGCTAACTCATTAGTTGGTAATATTTAGGAGTTGTTTTCGGGTTCTCCAGAGAAGCAGAGGCAATGGGACATGTCTCTGTATGTGTATGTGTATAAGTTACACATGTATTATAAGGAGTTGGCTCACACACTTACGGAGGTGGGCAAGTCCCAAGATCTGCAGGTGGGAGGCCCAAGAGGACCAGTGTTAATAGTTGGAGTTGAAGGCCAGCAGGCTTGAGACCCAGGAAGAACTGATGTCTCAGTCTGAGTCCAAAGGCAAGAAAAAAAACCATGCCCCAGTTGGAAGACAGGTAGGAGGAATTCTCTTTTATTTGGGTTGAGTGCCAGCCTTTTTGTTCTATTAGACCTTTAACGGTTTGGCTGGGGTCACCCACATAAGGGAAAGCAATCTTTTTTGCTCAGTCTACCGATTCTGATGTTAATCTTGTGCAGAAACAATTTCACAGACACACCCAGAATAACGTTTGGCCGTATCTAGGCACCCCATGGGCCAGTTCAGTTGACACATAAAATTAACCATCTTAGTATTATCGAAGTCCTGTTGTAAAGGAAGTGGTAAATAACTTGAACACGTTAAATATATGATCAATACTGAGGTTGATCAGTATGTGAAAATTTTTCATTTGATAAATTTACTTGAATTTAATAAAATCATTTAGAATGAATTATTTGACCTAAGTCATTATCTTTATAATAATGGCTTTTTAACTCAGGTTTGAATTTAAGAAGTGAGGTAATGACTTTTAAAAGTCCTGAATCAAGTTCTTATCTGCACTTGGTCAAGTCTGGACTGCCATTTAGGTGATTCAAAGAGAGTATTAGATTGTGAACTTATGGGATCAAAACATTTGTGTTTATGAAATGACAGTAGGGATGTGACAAGGGAAACACTCAGAAGTCCCTTCCATGCATCCGTCTGAGCCTGCCAGCCTGTGGTGCTTGCTGAGGGTCATCCATGGGAGAAGCAAGGGCAACTTAGAGCCAGGAATCAGGGTCAAGGATAAGATGTGGAGCACTCAGGAGGGTCCCTGGACTTTGGTCCCCGTGTTTCGCCCAGCACTGGCTTCAGAGCGCTTCTGCTGCTTGTGTAAAGAGACCTCCCCAGGCCTCATCCCTCAATCCTGCTCTGGATTTAGACACCCGCCTGGGCTCAAGTGAGCTTCTTCTCTATCTACATTGGTTGTAACTTGTGCGGGCCTGAGCATCAGGGCTTTCCGCAACCTCAGCGGCCCAGGAAAGGGGTAGAATCTGGGCAGGCAACTTGAGGTGAGGGGGAAGCAGCCCCCTGACTTACGCACCCCCACGGGGCATGGCCAGCATCCACATCACCAGGAGTATGGTGCACTCGGACTGATGTGTTGCCTGACGTCTGTGCCGTGGGGCAATGAGTTGGCGGGTAAGGCTAAGGAGCAAACATTTCCAAGCTGTGGGAATGCTCTGAAGTGCTGTAGCGGATGGTGCTCCGCTAACTGCCGTGAGAACCAGGCCAAGCAGCAGGGGCCTGAGGAGCAAGCCCAGGGGTGGTCCCAAGGCAGAAGCCATGGGGTCCTGGGAAGGTTCCCAGCCTTCACCCCTACAGACCCGACCCCAGGCTGAGGAGGGCAGTTCTAACTCCAGCTTCCGCTGACCTACTTCTGGCTGTCCCATCAGTCAGTGCTGAGCCTCTGGTCCTCAGTGCCCAGTGTTGCCAGGGCCTAGGGAAGCTGCCTCAGCCTCATCCTCACTTAGAAGGTTTTTCTAATGCCGACTCCCTGTAGCCCTTGCTCCATAGGGAGGTGGCTTGCTTCCCTGGGGCATTTCCCAGGACACAGAGGGCATCTAAGGGTCTGCGGTGGCCTCTCCTCACCCCCGAGTCCTCCATGCTCCCTACTCCATGTGTTCACATTCTCCCCGTCTCCTCGGAGACTCTGGCCTCTCAGTGCCTCAGCTACCTGACCCAGTCTGAGTGGTCACTTCCTGAGAATCACACAAACTCCCTTTATCATTTTGCTTTTTCCAGGGATCTGACCCCCTCGTGATAACTAGAAGCACATCTAGGGTTGAAAGCAGCGTCCAGCCAATAGGCCCCAGCCCCTGACCTGTGTGTACTGACATGAACGCCTCCCTTCCCCAGGCCACCCACTGTCAAATTTTCTAACAAAATTTAAATACGATATAATAAAATCTAATTGCTATTTTGAGAAACTCCAGTTGCTGTATAAACACATTTCATGTAAATAAAAATGCATTTGTTAAGTAGGCCAACAGTGAGTTGGCCCAGCATTTGTGAAAGTGTCTGATCTACAGGGCTCTTCCTGGAATATGAGTTCATTATAACTTCAAAAGCAAACAACATTAAGTTTGCACACTTTGCTAGAGCACTGGTGGGCTCTCAGAAAACCAGAGGCTGGGTGACTGGTATTTGTTAACTTGAGATTCTGTCTGTTCTGCCTTCAATTTAGTCCTTTTTCAAGATTTTGGAGTTTCCCTTCAGATCTAGTTTGTTGATCATGGCTCAGGTCATGATCTCGCAGTTTGTGAGTTTGAGCCCCATATCAGGTTCTGTACTAACAGCCAGAGCCTGGAGCCTGCTTCGAATTCTGTGCCTCCCTCTGTCTCTGCTCCTCCCCCTCTCAAAAATAAATAAACATTTTTTAAAAATTTTTTAAAAAGATTCAGCACTATCCCTGGATCTGAGTTGGAGGCATTAGTAGTAGCAGTAGCAAAACTCAACTGATGGAACCGTTTGGTTACCTCAGGGGTCATGAGTTTCCTGAGAAACTACTAAGTAAGAGTACAGTGTCGCTTGTCTTGAACCACTGTCTCCTCACTGCATTGCACTGAGGACAAGTAGAAGTTCCTAAAGAGTTGGGGGCCGGGCAGACTCTTCCCCCAGTCTCATCACTTGTACTCCCCTCTCAACCTCCCCACCAGCAAGCTGCTATCAGCATCCAGAGGAGCTTTGGGTCCTGTTGGTGGCAGGGATTTTGTTCACTTGAAACTCCCGTCCTTTCTCACTCCACTTCCTGGGAGCTACAGATTCAGTCCTCAAGCTATTGGAAATGAGAAGACTTCCTTCTCTGTTAACAAAGGCAAGCTTAATTTCACTGCAAACTTGGTCCACGCTTGGACTTCACACTTGGACTCTAGTTTGAAACTCAGAGTACAGCAGGGACTTCATGGGTGTTCACCTAACACCACCACCTTCAAGCCCCTGCAGGCGGTGGGCACTGATTCTGCGAGTGGGGATGGTGTAGAGCAGCATGGTTTCCAAGCAAAGAAAAGCACCACACCTCTCAACATTATCATTCCCCAGTCTCTCGGGTAGTGGGAAGTCGCACGGTTCGTCCTCAGCTCTGCAGCCTAGATGTTGTGGGATTCAATTCTGGCAGCTGTTGAAGTCCAACAACCTTCAGTCCTTTCTAGGATCAGTAAGACGCTTTGGTTGTACTTGCACATCCTGCTGCAGAGGCTTCCTTTCCTGGCTGCACCTGGACTCTCCTTGGAAGCTTTCAGGAAACACTTATGCCTGGGACTCACTGTGAGGCTCTGATTTAATTGGGCTAGGGTGTGTGGACCGGGATGTTTTTTCCTTTTCTAAGTTCCCCAGGTGATCATAATGTGCAGCCACAGTAGAGACCTCTGTACTAACCATTAGCTTCATAAAGAAACCACCAAGTTGGGTTCAGGAGTCACATACCAAATTGCAGATCTTAAAACGGAAATTGGCTTAGTTGATTATTACTGTTATTTCAAATATTGTTAACAGTTATTTTTCTTTTTAGAAATGCTTTTCTTTAAACATGGATTTTTTTTCTGGTTTGATGCATTTTCAGTTATGATCTATTTTCGTAGCAGCTACTTGTGTAGAATGGTAGGACATGACTCAAGAGAAATTTTTGTGGGAGCGAATTTCCTGTATTAGGGCAGTGACTACACATTGGAATCATCTGGTGACGGTGGTCCTCCAACTGGGCTGCACATCAGAATGACGTAGGGAGCTTTTAGAAATCCAAGGGCCTAGGCCAATGATGCCAGATTTTCTGTGGCTAGAGCTTTAATATCGGCATACTTGAAAGTTCTCCAGATGATTTCAGTATGCCCCCTTTGAGTCAACCTAGAGCAATGGTTCTCAACTTTGATGTGATAAACTTCCCTGGGAGATTTGTTAATATTCAGTGTCTGATTCAGTGGGACTGGGGTGGGGCCCCAGATTCTGCATTTCCAGCAAGCTCCCATGTGGTGATGGTAGTTATTACCATGAGAGACAGGAAATTCTCACATGAGGATAGGTAAGAGACCAATAGTGCTGGTCTACAGTTACACTCGTGTAAGTGTAGGACTTAGCTCAAATATTTGAGAGTCTGGCCATATTACCAGTGAACTGAATTTGATTACACTTGACTAAAGTCCAGCACCTGACCATTTTTAAAAGGTCCCTGATGGGGCGCCAGGGTGGCTTAGTCGGTTAAACGTCCGACCTCAGCTCAGGTCATGATCTCACGGTTCACGGATTCGAGCCCTGCGTCAGGCTCTGTGCTGACAGCTAGCTCAGAGCCTGGAGTCTGTTTCAGATTCTGTGTCTCCCTCTCTCTCTGACCCTCCCCTGCTCGCGCTGTCTGTCTCTCTCTGTCAAAAATACATTTAAAAATAAATAAATAAAAGGTCCCTGAGTGATGGTTATATTGAATCTCAGGTGGAAAACCCCTGCAGCATTAGGGATACCTCTATAGCTATTTTAGTGGTTAATAAAAATGTATCAGGTGGAGGAAGAAAGGGAGAAACCAGAACAAGACCAGGGGGCCCCTTTTCAGCCAGAAGAACCCCTTGACCTGCCAAAGGATATATTATCAAAAAAAAGATCCTTCTGTAGAGAGAACTCACCATAAGGGTACCAGATTTTTTCAGTTCATCTTAAGCCCCTGTTTTGCATATTGTTTGAATACATTTACATGTTGACTGTCAAGAGGCCTTAACTCCAAATATGTAAGATAAAATAAAAGGAGTTAGCTCCTGTCACCTACTGCAGTTGTATTCAGACACAGTAGTCAGTGCTGGGCACAACTCAAGTAGGAAACAGATTTTGAAACAGCCAGAGATGGGGAAGGAGGGTACACACCAGCAGTACGGGGAGCATGGAGCCTTGGGGATGCCAAGATGGGCTTCTGCCACCTTCCCAGTGCCTGTCCCCTCCTGGACCTCAGAGTCCACAACAGAACCTGAAGCCCAGACCCCATGTACACTTTTCTTCTTCTCATTATTCCAAACAGGTTTTCTGCCTTTGATCTTTTTCCCTTGAGCTTCATCATGTACAGCCGTTAGCCTTCCTGAGATGCTTGGAGGCCATCCTGTGGGTGCTCTTCCCTGGACCTTCTGAGCATGTCCTGTTTCGTCTATGGCACCTCCCCACAGGGCTCAGCACAATGTGAGTCAAGGCCACTGCGTACAGTTGTGTGGGGTATGCCCTAATCTAGGGGCGCCTATCGAGGCACTCGTTGGGGCTGAGTTCAGCCTGTCTCCACACACCGAAGCATGCTACCTTGGGAGCAAGAGGCATCTCTTTGCCTTTCCACCTGCTGGAAGGTGTGAGGAGGCACTTTTTTTATATTCACACAAAGGGACCTGACGTGTGCTGGTGGAGGCCCAGTGCAGGTCACTCAGCGGGTGCTTTTGAGGTGCTTACTGAATGAGTGAGGGACTGAACAGACCCACAAATGAAGGAATGCAGTGGGAGGTGGGATCAATAAGAGCCATCCAGGTCTAGGTTCATGAGGCCCAAGGACAGTGTGGTTGCAGATCAGTCCCACCTTCCCACCTCTAGATTGCCGGCTGTTTCAGGTGATACAGTAATGGTGAGGCTCTTGCTGCGCAGTGTGGGGGCGACCTAGGCCTGCCCTTCCCTCCCAGAGCTCAAGGTCTAGTTGACGGTGCTGGAGACAAGACTCCTGGTGCAGGGCTGCACCGACCAGCATCACACATGGTGACAAGCTTCAGATTCTCATAGTGGCTGTGAGCCCACGCGACTCTACTGCGTGTAGTGAGCTCCCCCCCCCGCCCCTCCCCCAGATGAGGTAGCTTATATGTGGCTTCTCACCAATGAGGAAATTAACACTGGGAGTGACGTGGCAGCTTACTTCTCCTTCCATCTTCTGAATGCCAATCACGGCATTGGGTTGAACCATATAAAATTACCATTTTTGTAGGTCAGAAATGGCATTCAGTCCCCAAGTTGCATATAGTCCATCTTACCACTTTTTTGAGACTTCTTGAATCATTTTATTGATTTGTTTTAAGTCAGTTATAAAAGGAGGTTTTTTTAAAGGAGTTATGCTCTTTCTAGTAAATATGCAAAATAGGAAAAAAGTGTGCAGCAGCAGAAAAATCTTAATCCCCAGTTCCTTAGTTCAGAGGCATCCCTTATAACGTTTTGATGTATTTCCTTTCTGATATTTTTCTTTGCATGTTTTACAAAGTTGAGGTATTATTGCATATATAATATTATATCTTCTGTTTAAAAATAACCATAACTGGGGCACCCCAGTGGCTCAGTAGATTGAGCATCCAACTTCAGCTCAGGTCATGATCTCACAGTTCCTGGGTTGGAGCCCCACATTGGGCTCACTACTGTACGTGTGAAGCCCACTTGAAATCCTCTGTCCCCCTTTCTCTCTGCCCCTCCCCTGCTCATGCTCTTTCCCCAAAATAAATAAACTTAAAAAAATAGTTACTGTAACATTAAATATCTTTATAAACATAATTTTTAACAATAGCAGCATATTCCATTGAATGTACATATTATATAATTCATCCAACTTTGGACCTGAAGGTTATTTTCTATTTCTTAATATTATACATATGTAGTCATATTTCTAGTTATTTTCTTAAGATAGTCTTAAGGTAGGTTTTCTTAAAATAGTCTAATAGTTCATCCCAGCAGAATATTATAGACTGGATGATGTGTAAATTACAGGACTTTAATTCTTACAGTTCTGGAGGCTGAGAAGTCCAAGATCAAAGCTCTGATAGATTTGGGGACTCACTTCCTGGTTGTCGGCTGTACATGTCAGTCTTTCGCCGTGTCCTCACATGGCAGCAGGAGGAAGGGAGCTCCCCGGTGCCTCTTTTCTAAGGGCAGAAGCCTTAAGACTTAATCACCTCCCAAAGGCCCCACCTCCAAATACACTGGGGATTAGATTTAAACATTTGAATTTTGGGGAGACACAAACATTCAGTCTAAATAGTTCCCAAAAGGAATTTTGTCAAACAATTTGAAGTTACTGGCTCAAAGAGTAGGAAACTTTTAAAGGTTTTTGATTTGTATCATCAGTTGCCTTTCCAGAAAGCTTGTGCCACCTTGACTAACTTTGCCTTGACAGCAGAACCAGATCTTTGCTGGTTCTGGCTTGGTTATGAGTGATAAGTCCTATAAGAGTTTAAAGAGGAGAGAGTTTATGTTTATTTATTTATTTATTAAAAAAAATTTTTTAACGTTTTTTATTTATTTTTGAGAGAGAGAGAGACAGCACGAGCAGGGGAGGATCAGAGAGAGAGGCAGACACAGAATCTGAAGCAGGCTCCAGGCTGAGCTAGCTGTCAACACAGAGCCCAACATGGGGCTCAAACCCACAAACCATGAGATTGTGACCTGAGCCAAAGCTGGACACTTAACCAACTGAGCCACCCAGGTGCCCCTATTTATTTATTTTTGAGAGAGAGAAACAGAGAGTGAGCGGGGTAGTGGCAGAGAGAGAGGGACAGAGAAAATCCCAAGCAGGCTCCACACAGTCCGTGTGAAGCCCTATGTGGGACTTGAACTCACAAACTGTGAGATCATGACCTGAGTTGAAACCAAGAGTTGGACATTTAACCAACTGAGCCACCAGGCACCCCATAAAGAAGAAAGAGTTTATAAAGAGTAGTTAAGAAGGGCTCAAGGTTCGAGTGGACCTTGAACTGAACTTGAAGGATCTTTAATGTTCAGATAAACTGAGAAGGAAGGCTTTTCCATCAGTAGCACAGCAGAAGCAAAGGTATTCTGGAAACAATGACAGCAGCATGCTGTAGATGTATGCAGCATGTAGTCATAATCCGAGTTTCCCTAGGCTAGCGATTTACTGAGTAGGAGTAATGGACGGGAAGTTGAGGAAAAGAATATCAGCTGAGAGTGAACTTAACCATACACGCAGTGAGGAGCTGCTTTTGAGGACAGTTTTTGAGCAGGTAGGATATGAGCAAAACAATGTGTTTTTTTTTTAATTTTTTTAATGTTTTTATTTTTGAGAGACAGAGGGAGATAGTGCGAGCAGGGGAGGGTCAGAGAAAGAGGGAGACACAGAATCCAAAGCAGGCTACAGGCTCTGAGCTAGTTGTCAGCACAGGTCCACTCAAACCCACGAACCTGAGCCGAAGCCAGAAGCTGGACACTTAACTGCCTGAGCCACCCAGGAGCCCCAGCAAAACAATGTTTTAATGATTGTAGAAGACTATCTAAGAAATCAAAAACATCATAAACAGTGGCAGGAGACTTCTTTTTAAGTTTATTTATTTATGTTTGAGAGAAAGAGTACAATCTGGGGAGAGAGGTAAAGAGAGAGAATCCCAAGTAGGCTCTACACTGAGTACAGAGCCCAGTGTGGGACTCGAACCCACAAACTATGAGATAATGACCTAAGCCAAAGTCAGATGCTTAACCAACTGAGCTATCCAGGTCCCCAGCAGGAGATTTTTTAAGTGATCATTTGTTTTAAGTTACACTTCAGTGTGGTATCCAGTGGAATATTACTCAGCCATCAAAAAGAATGAAATCTTGCTATTTGCAATGATGTGGGTGGAGCTAGAGTGTATTATGCTAAATAAGTCAGTCAGAGAAAGATAAATACCATATGGTTTCACTCATATGTGGAATTTAAGAAACAAAACAGAAGAACATGTGGAAGGTAGGGGGAAGAAAGAGGAGGGAGGGAAACAAACCATAGAGACGCTTAGTGATAAAGAAAAACTGGGGGTTGGTGGAGGGAGAAGGGTGGGAAATGGGCTACATGGGTAGTGGGTACCAAGGAGTGCACTTGTCATGAAGAGCACTGGGTAATGTATGTATGTGATGATTCAATGAATTCTACTCCTGAAGCCAATATTGCACCATTAACTAAAATATAAACAAAAAATTAAAAATAAATGAATAAAATTACACTTAATATAAACATGCTAGGGATGATTTGCTCTAGTGCTTAACATATGATGGTGGTATGATTTACAACATGAACTATGCCTGGGAGCTCAGCTTGAGATTCAAATAGTGTAGGTTGGAGACCACAGTGGCTAGATCCAAAATGGCGGTCAGAAGCTATTTCCTATGAAGGAAATCTCAGTTTTCATGAAATGAAGGTCAGTTGCCAGTTGGACAGAGAAGTCCAGACATTTACTCTGTCGGGTGAAGTGAGAGGTATAGGAAGGACCCAATAAACTTCTTTCCACTAGAGTCGTTCTCATCCTCTCTTTGGGTTATACACATGTGGTTACAACAAATTCTGATGCAAAAGAATATGTTGCAAATTTTGGTTTCCATTGTGAATAAGTAAAATGTGATTGTTGCTGTTACATATTATATACTTTCTCCCTTTTAAAAAGATAAACCAGTGGCGCCTGGGTGGCTTGGTTGAGAGTCTGACTCTTGATTGCCACTCAGGTCATGATCTCAGGGTCATGGAATTAAGCCCCACATCAGGCTCTGCACTAAGCCTGGACCCTGCTTAAGATTCTCTATCTCTCCCCCTCTTGAGCTCTCTCCTTCAAATTAAAACAAAAAACATAAAGTAGATATTTTTAGTCATTGCAAAATGATGACAGATATTTCAGTTATTCTTCAGTTAATTGGCCATAATATAGTTTTGTTCTGTATATGTTTTATATTAAATGAAGTGTCTTGTAAGACATGTACACTTTAAAACCCATTTGTGTCTCATCATACTTCACATGGTACAGTGCTTATGCTGTGGAAAAATAAGACCGAGACTCAAGTTTTCTATCATATTAAGATTGGCTGCGGGCCACCTGGGTGGCTTAGTCAGTTGAGTGTCCAACTTTGGCTTAGGTCATAATCTTGTGGTTCGTGGGTTCAAGCCCCACATCAGGCTCTGTGCTGAACTCTTGTTCAGAGCCTGGAGCCTGCTTCAGATACTGTGTCTCCCTCTCTCTCTGCCCTTCCCCTGATCACACTCTGTCTCTCAAAAATAAATAAATGTAAATTTTTAAAAAATTTAAATAAATAAAAATAGTAAGATTACACATAGAGTTGGTAGGCCACCAAAGAGTGAATGATTTTTCTTGAGATTCATTGTCACAAGGCACAATAATCTTGGCAGAATATTACAGCTTTGTAAAATACTTGATGGCATTAACTTAGGGACAAGGACAGCTGACACACTTTTGGAAAGGATGATGCAGTTTACTCAGGGCAGAGTAACACATTGGGTGTTTCTGACTTGCTGTGGCTTTAACCTCAACTGGGTGCTTCATGACATATAGTTTGTCTGTTACGGGGACGACTGGCTTCATGCATGTGAGACCTGCACTGTCACGCATGCCTCTGTGCTTAGAAGGCTCTGGTGCTTGGTTTGATGTTCTTCTGTCACCATCTAAAATTCCTAATAAATTTTGAACAAGGGTCTACATTTTCATTTTACTCTGGGACCTACAAATGACGTAGCTGGTCCTGAATATGAAAGTTGATTTCACCTTCCTTAACCATATATTGTGGACTAAACTGTAGTTTTCACAGCCCCTAATTAAGAATCAAGTTAGGGGCGAGGGGTGCAGTGAGTCAAACAAGCTTCTGGCCAATTCCTCTTATTTCCACAGGAGACTAAACTGAGTACAGTAGGGAATGGAAGGAGAGAGCAGAGGTCAGAAGCAGGCAGGGGCTACTGATACCCAGACCGAGTTTTTCATTAAGAACAACAGCAGTCTCCGTGCTCACCGCCACACCTGCCAGGCTCTCACTAAGCACTTCATGTGCCTTATTTCCTTTCACTGAAGCCTCTCAATAGTCTGCAAAATTACTCTCATTTTTATAGATGAGGAACCTGAAGTTTTTAGTAATGAAGTTGTCCACCAGTCCAGAGCTAGTAATGATCTTTTCTCATTCATTATCCATTCTGCTCACTCAAGAAGTGGCCAGCCATCCTTGTCTGTAATTGAACTTGAATCACTTATTTGACTACTTTAGACTCATTGGCAGAGAGAAGTCCATACACTAATGCTTATGTAGATTATTTTCTGTTTTTACTTTCATATAATTGAAGATAATAATGTTATTTGGGACCTTCTGGATATAAACTTCTTTTTTTTTTTCCCACGGATACTATCTAGGTAATATACTAATACTGGAAGTGTTTCAAGATGAAATAGGTACACACTCCTTCTTTTCTCTGAAGATCATCTCAATAAACAGTGCCATATATATTTTAAACTTCAGCCAAAATGACATTTTGTTTCTTGGTTATTTCTGTTATTGTTCTTCTAGTTGTTCTGTGTGATTCTGATCTGCTGAAATTAAAGTAGATTATCCTCTTTCTGTTTTAATTTTGCATTAAAATAAGGCCTTGCAGAAATTCATAAATAGATCCTTATTTTAGACTAACCCCAATTGTGTCTCCTGCAGGAAACCATCTCTGGCAGCTGATGTGCCCAGGCTTGGATATAGTTCCTCCTCCAATCACAAGTACATTCCCCGGAGGGCAGTGCTCTATGTACCTGGAAATGATGAAAAGAAAATAAAGAAGATCCCCTCCTTGAATGTAGATTGTGCGGTGCTCGACTGTGAGGATGGTGTTGCTATGAACAAAAAGGTAATAGCATGATTTTTTCTTAAGATAGGAAAAAGCAGTGGATTGCAGTTTGCTGCGTCTTGGTAGCATTGCTCATTAGTTGGAAAGATTCTACCATACTCACCTTTTGCTACTTACTAATATATTCCTGATCAACCCTTCACAAGGGTTCTGAATGTGTACGTCCCTTTTCTCCAAGACAAAGGAAAAACCCAGCTAGAATATATTTAAAAGCATGACTGTCTGTGTATGTGACTATGTGTATGTATTGATAAAGAGATAGACACTGAAGCCATTGCAGCTATGATATTTATCAGTTTGAGTAAATTATTTAATCTGAGAATTGTGCTGTAAATTTTTCAGAGAAGTAAGACACAGGAATTCATATCTCTCTAATATTGAGTAATGGCCTTATCTCCTCTGGGACAAGTGCCAAGAAAATAAAAGATAGTCTTCTATGAATAAGTCACCATTTTCCATACTCAATATAAGGGAAGCAACACGCAGAGCCTTAGGGTTGCAGCATTGGGCTGATTTCCTCATGGCCTGACCACAGAACTGAGCCTTAAGATAGATCCAGTTGTGAACAGGTGCAAAAGGTTCTTACTGGATGGTGGCAAGTGGGTGCTTTTTGTTCCATTTGGTTTGCTTTACTTTATCTTCCAGGTTTTTATAATGAACATGGATTTCTTCAGTAATTAGGTGAAATAATTGGGTGTAATCATTATGCCAATAATTTATGTTTGCATGGAACTGTTTAAGTTAAAAACATGTTTTTACTTGACCTTTGTCTGGTCCCTAGACAGTGAGGATGTCTGGGAATAGACTGTGGGGTTCGGGCACAGAGGGAGCTGACCATCTGGATTCATGCCTATCTGGATACTTTCTTGTCCTAAGTGATCTGAAATAGCATGGCCATACTGTACAACTTTCTTGATTAATTGCCCTCCTTGGAGATTCTAGCAAATATTTGCCTTAATTAAAAAAAAAAAAAGAGGAAGTTAATTTCCAGCATCTTCCTAGTGATGAAAACAAGACTTTCCAAGTATTTGGAAAAGGATTAGAATGAGTATGAGGAATCTAAAGCGTCTCCTCAACATCTTTAGCATGCCCCAAGGAAAATACGATTAATCTTCTTTCTCCAAGAGATTAAGGTAAATAGGCCTTTTCTTGAAGGATATATTGTGCTTCCAGTATGCTCCCTTCCAAAACTCATGTAGTGCACTCCAAGATTAGATACTAAATTGTAATTTCAGTTCTGTGTGACCCAGGGCAATTCACTTTACTTCTTTGCCTCCATTCCTTATCTATACTGTGGGATGACAAAATCTTCTTTTGTCAGGGACAGGGATTATTATGAGGAAGAAGTTTGATAAAATGCCTGGGAGTAGCTTAATTTCCTAAAGGAAGTAGATTAGATAAGTCCTGTAGTAATCACGATTAGAGTGGAATTTATTTTAGCATGTAGCACAGTGAGCCACTAGGTGCCCTGGTAAACTTCTAATTATATTTCTTCACAAATCTTGAGGCTATCTTCCCATATCCACCAGAGGATGTTTCCTTCCACCGAGATAAGTTTGAAATATGGTCCATTCTTGCCTCATATTTTCTTACAGTTCACCCGTGTTCTCATATCATCCTTGTTCCCAGAGCTACTTCTTAGGAGGAAACTAAGGGAAGAGGAGGGAAGGATTCATGATGCGTGAGCCATGCCCGCCATCTTTATGCCTATATCCAGACAGTGTCTTCATCAGGACGCTCCAGTTCTCTTAATGCAGTTAAACTTTCCATTATTTGCTGGACACACTGTTATATGCATGCTGAGCTTGGAAGTCCATTAAATTTCTCTTTCTTACCACAGAAAGTTCTAGCAAACCAGGCTAGTGCTTGTAAAAAAAAAAAAAGTTTTTCTTAAAAATCTCTATCCAGGACTTAATTTTATCTCATATATTTTATTTCATAGTCCTTGACTATCAAGATCTTTTTGGAGTTTGATTTCATTATCCATCATTTATAGCATTTGACCATTTGACAGGCATATCATGTGAAAATTTAACAAGTTCCTGATGGAAATGTTGAAGATGTTGGAGCCAAGTGTTGCACAAGCATGCAATGAGAAGCTTCTGATCATGTTTTATTTATATAGTGCTGACTAAAGGCCAGGCATTGTTCTAAGCCTTTAGTTTGCATCACAACCCAGTGAGGCACTACTGTTAAACTGCTTCTACAGAAAAGGAAATTGAAGCATGGAGAAGTCAGTTTCATGAATCAATACTGTGAATATGGTCATTCAGGCACCCAACTTTCCTAAAATCCAATCTTTTCATGAAGACATTACAAGGTATTTTTATCTAATGCTGTTTCAAAATGAAGATACCATCTCGATTTACCTGCCTAGAAATACCTTCTCCCCCTGCACCTGCACCTTGCCAGGAAGATGAGGTTAAGAAGATGAGACTTGATCTTGAAAAACCTCTATCAGTACCTAGTTGTTACCATCTTCCTTTTGAAGTGCTAGAGATAGAAAAATAGTTAGTAGCCTACTTAAGATTCTCTCCATCCCTCTCCCTCTGACCCTCTCTCACTCTCTCTCAAAAACTTTTTTTCATTTCAGATATTTTTAAATTTTGTCTAATTATAGTTTTGCTAAACTTGACTGTTATTGCCTAATCAATTTTTTTGCCGGTATTAAAACTTAGTTGCTTCCTTTTATATCTCATCTTATTTCTTTTTTATTAGTAGACTAATTCAATATTTCATTTGATTGACACTGTGGGCTTGTAATGAAAACAATAGGAGTTCTAGGGAGCAGTTTCTAAGTGTATAATACCTTCCACAGGCTCTAATCCTGCCCTGCTAATCCAATTTGTGTTTAAGTAGCTCCTTCGTGTCAAGGATGGCAGTACCAGCTCACCTTCCCAAGTATGGATGATGAAAAGGCTGTCTCCACGCCCCTCTTATCTTTTTCTTTTCATTGTTAAATGCATGAGGAGATATAGGACTGCATAAGCCACCACTTGCTGGGACAGTGAAAATAAGCTGAAGTAAGGCACAAATTTCTGGTGAATCTTCATGACACTTGGACGATGCCAAGAAAGTAGTAGAAGAAAGAGAGACAGGATTCTAGGGCTGCTATTTTAGTTGAGTAAAAATTTAAGGAAATGTTTAAATATATTTAATATGTAAGTTTAAATATGTAAATTTAGACACTCAATACCCAGGCACTGGGGCAGGAAGGAGGGGAACAAAGATGATGTATCATCCCCAACGTGGACCCAAAGGCTGGTAGTGAGACATGCAAAATGTAAATAATTGTAATCTAATCAGATAGGTCTATAAAAACAGGTATTTTTTATTATCATATGGCTCTAAGTATTTTTTTAATGTTTATTTATTTTGAGAGAGAGAAGGAAAGAGTACATGCACGTGCAGTGGAGGGAAGGGCAGAGAAAAGAGAGAGAATCCTAAATGGGTTCCACGCGTCAGCACAGAGCCTGACTTGGGGCTCAGTCCCACAAACCGTGGGATCATGACTTGAGCCGAAACCAAGAGTCAGACACTTAAATGACTGAGCCCCAGGTTCTAAGTATTTTTTAATTTCCATTTTGATCTCTAGGTTGAGCTGGGAGATACTAAAGAGTGCTTCTCAAACTCTCTGTGGTGAAGAACCAATTTGGTTATTTTTATTTGTTGTTGTTACTTTTTCTTTTTTTTAAATTTTTTCCTAATGTTTTATTTATTATTGAGAGAGAGAGAGAGAGAGAGAGAGAGAGAGACAGCTTGAGCAGAGGAGGGTCAGAGAGAGAAGGAAATACAGAATCCGAAGCAGGTACCAGGCTCTGAGCTAGCTGTCAGCACAGAGCTCAACGCGGGGCTCGAATCCACAAACCATGAGATCATGACCTGAGCCAAAGCCAGTCGCTCAACCGACTGAGCTACCTAGGCGCCCCTTTATTTCATTTTTAAGCATTTGTAATCTATTGTGGACTGATACTTTTATAAAATACAGAAAAAAAGAATTTCTAGAAAAATTAAATGCTGATTGAGTGTCATAGCATTGTCAAGTGCTATGTAAGTTTCTAAATTCATACCCACCCACCCCCATTTCATACTTACTTACCTCCTAGTGTCATGGTCATGGTCAGAGTTTGTGAACCCAGAATGGTCTGCAGACCACAGTTTGAATAGCAGGGACTGAGAATTTTTAAATTTTCAAACATATGAGAGATTTCATATTTATTCTTCTATTGCTGACCTCCAGCATAATTGCATGATGGTTAGAGAAGGTGATTTGAATGATGCTGTATTTTAGAAATTTGTTGAGTTCTGGTTAACCTGGTTCAGTCAGTTAAGTGTCTGACTCTTGGCTTTGGCTCAGGTCGTGATCTCACGGTTTGTAATTTCAAGCTCTGAGTCAGGCTCTGTGCTGTAAGCCATTCTCTCTCTCTCCCTCTTTCTTTCTGACCCTCTTCTGCTTGCTCTCTCTGTCTCTCTTAAAAAAAAAAGAAGAAGAAGAAAGAAAGAAATATGTTGAGTTCTGCTTTACATGAGCCATTTTTGTAAATATTCCATGTGTGTTTCAGAAGAATGTGTTGTTTCTGTTTACTAGACCAGAGTTCTTTCTATTTTTCCACTAGACCAAAGTTGTTAATTACATTGTTCAAGTGTCCAAACCTTTACTGATTTTAATGTGCTTGATATATCAATAAGTGAGAAGCTAACTGAAATGTACCCTCCAGTAGAGAATTTACCAATTTCCCCCTATAGTTCTATCAATTTTTGCTGCTGGTAGTTTGTGCCTATGTTATTGGGTATATAAAAAATAAGAATTACTATATCTTCCTTTTATACTGAATCATTTATACTTAGGCACTGACCCTCTTGTCCTCTAAAATGCTTTCTGCTTCACAGTTTCTGTGGTCTGGGGTGCCCAGCAGTTAAGCACCCCGCTCTTGATTTTTGCTCAGGTCACGATTCACAGTGTGGGATCAGCCGTAGGTCCGCTTCGCACTAAAGTGTGGAAACTGCTTGGAATTCTTTCTCTCCCTTCCTCTCTGCCCCTCTCCCACTTGCATGTGCTCATGTGTGCATGCTTTCCCTCACTCTCTTTCTCTCAAAACAAATAAATAAACATTAAAAAATAAATAAAGTTTCTGTGGTCTGATACAACTACACCAGCTTTCTTTTGGTTAGCTTCTGCCCAGTATATTGTTTTTAGCCTTTTGTTTTCAACTTTTCCATATAGTTATGTTTTAAATATGTCTCTTATTGTTTTTTAAATTTTTATACCTATGTAGACAGTCTGTCTTCTAACTAGAACATTAATTGACTTACTTTTATTTTTTAAGCAATCATTATACCCAACATGGGGCTCGAACTCATGACCCCAAGATTAAGAGTCACATGCTCTTCCAACTGAGCCAGCTACCCCTACACTTACTTTTAATGTAGTTACTGAAAAATTTAGATTTAAATATGCCAGTAAATTTTGTCCTATTTTTCTCACCTATTTTTTTCTCATATTTTCTGCCTTTTAAAGATAATTTGACTTTTTTGGTTTGTTTTCTTAGTCCATGTTTTTCCTCTCTTTAGAAGTTATGACTGTATTTCTAACTTGTACTGGTTACTCTTGAAATTTTACTAGTGTACTTAATGAGGCCTAAAATTTACTGGTTAATTCTTGTTCCTGGACAACACAGGAATTTTAGAAAACTGTAAATCCAGTCATCTCCCTTACAGTTGATGTTATTTTTGCTTAGTATTTCAATTATTATCTTTTTAATTTCCAAACTTCATATTATTACTATCATTACTTTGTATATCTAATATTTAGACTAACCTACATGTATTTTTTTAATGTTTATTCATTTTTGAGAGAGTGTGTACAACATGTGCACATGAGCAGGAGAGAGAGGGGGAGGGAGGATCTGAAGTGGGCTCTGTACTGACAGCAGAGTCTGCTGTGGGGCTCGAACTCACAAACCAGGAAATTGTGACCTGAAGTCAGATGCTTATTTGACAGAGCCACCCAGATGCCCTGAGATTAAGCTATATATATGTTATCACTTATTTACCTTGCTCATTATTCCTTATTTTACATTGCAGACCTTCTTTCTGGGTCATCTTTCTTTCTCCTGATGTGCCTCCTTCAGAATTTCCCTGTAGCAAAGTTTTGTTGGTGGTGAATTCACAGTTTTTATTTATTTGAAAATGTCTTTGTTGTTTGGCTAGGTAGGGTAGAGAAATCTAGGTTGACGGTTATTTTCTCTCAGAACTTTGAAGATATTATTTCATTGTCTTCTTGTTTATATTGTTGCTATTGGGAACACCACTGCCAGTCTAAAAACAAGGTTACTTGCTGCTGCTTCTTTGGCTGCTTTTATTTTATTTTTAATTTTTTTAATGTTTATTAATTTTTGAGGGGGAGACAGTGCGAGCAGGGAGGGGCAGAGAGAGAGAGGGAGACACAGAATCTGAAGCAGGCTTCAGGCTCTGAGCTGTCAGCATGAGATCATGACCTGAGCCAAAGCCAGACGCTTAACTGACTGCGTCACCTGAGTGCCCCTGCTTTGGCTGCTTTTAAGATCTTCTTGTCTTTGGTGTACTGAAGTTTACTAAATTAATCATTAGGTGTTGGCTTATTCCTCCTTCCCTTCTTTCTCCTTTCCCTTTCTTTACTAAGTATAAGTTGTTTTTCCTATATTTGTGGATTCATGTCTTTTATCAGTTCTATAAAATTTCCAGTTAGCAATTCAAATAGTGCTTTTTTTCCAGTCTTTCTATTCATCCTTCAGAGATGCGAAGAAGACCTATTCAAGAGCTTTTCATTCCTCATGTCTTAGAATCTTTTAACTTTTTCTGAATTCTTATCTCTCTGTGCTACAAAGCTGGTTAGTACTTCATATCTGACCAACACTACTAATTTTCTTCAGTTGTATTTTATCTGTTTTACACATCCTCTGAGTTTTTAATTTTAGTTGTTATAATTTTTATATCTAGAAGTGATTTTAATTTTTTTTAATGTTTTATTTATTTTTGATACAGAGAGAGACAGAGCATGAGAGGGGGAGGGGCAGAGAGAGAAGGAGACACAGAACTGGAAGCAGGCTCCAGGCTCTGAGCTAGCTGTCAGCACAGAGCCAGACGCAGGGCCTGAACCCACGAACGTGAGATCTGACCTGAGCCGAAGCCGGAGGCTTAACCGACTGAGCCACCCAGGCGCCCCGATTTTAATTTTTTTAATATCTACTTGGTATATTTTGAATCTGGCAATTTCAACTATTTTTGCCTTTAAATCCCTTTTTGTTGTTTACATGACTCATACTCATGGTATGAACTCACCCATATTGTTAGGAATTATTCTTGGGAATCCCAATGGCCTAGAGTTGGAAGGTTTTCCTCCAAGGAGAATTTATGTTTGCTTTTTCTGGGAGCCAGGGATATTACTGATTTGGAGTCTCAATTCTCCCCCCAGCTTTGCAGTGATTTAAGACTTAGTATCCTGATACCATGTCTGATACAGGTATTTAGTTCCAAACTTTCTTATTTTTCTGGCTCTTTATAAATCAGAAGGTAACTCAATTTTGTTGTTGCAGTTGTTTGATGTTGGCCTCTGGAAAATTTCCTTATGTTCTTATGAGCCCAGCAATGCATTAAAAAGTACTTTTATTGAAATGTGTCAGGGGTGCCTGATTGGCTCAGTCGGTTAAGCCTCCGACTTCGGCTCAGGTCAGATCTCACATTCGTGGGTTCGAGCCCCGCGTCAGGCTCTGTGCTGACCGCTAGCTCAGAGCCTGGAGCCTGCTTCCGGTTCTGTGTCTCCTTCTCTCTCTGCCCCTCCCCGTCTCATGCTCTGTCTCTCTCTGTATCAAAAATAAATAAAAAATTAAAAAAAAAAAAAAGAAATGTGTCAATAAATGGTTGGATGGCCCTTTAGAGAATGTGGTTTGCCGTATTACCAAAGTAAAGTAGCCACCCTTTAAAAAAAAATTTTAGGAGCCCCTAGATGGCTCAATCAGTTAGGCATCTGACTCCAGCTCAGGTCATGTTCTCACAATTTGTGAGAGCCCCACATCAGGCTCTGTGGTGACAGCTCAGAGCCTTGAGTCTGCTCTGGATTCTGTGTCTTCCTACCTCTCTGCTCCTCTACCACCTGTGCCCTGGGCTCAGTTGATTAAGCGTCCAACTTTGGCTTAGGTCATGATCTTGCAGTTTGTGAGTTTGAGCCCTGTGTCGGGCTCCATGCTGACAGCTCAGAGCCTGGAGCCTGCTTCGGATTCTGTGTCTCCCTCTCTCTCTGTTCTTCCCCTGCTCTCTCTCTTTCTCTCTCACTTTCTCAAAATAAATAAATAAACTTAAAAAATTACAAAATAAATAAAAATGGTAGACAAAGAAAAGACTCCAGAGACAGAAATAACACTTTTTTTCTCTAGTTCCCTCACAGATTTCTTAACACTAGAGGGGGTAGAGACAACTCTCTTAGGAATATCTCTCTTATTTTTTTCTTAGGAAACCAGAGAAGAGATTTCTTTCTTGAGCAGCTAAGCAGTAAGTTTTTACTTTGCATTTCTGTGCTGGGTACTTGAACAGGTTTTGGCAGAAAGGGAGCAGGAAAATGGTAGAGGAAGGTGGCCACCTCCGCCTGTGAAAGCCTGGGCCCCATGAGAATGGCCTGGGCTGTGGTCGGGCTCCAAGAAGACCCATTTACAGTGACATCCTCCGTTATGGGAAACAGAAGCAGGACTGTCACAGAGCCTCCCTCAGCAGACTGTGGAGGGGAGCCCATGGTCGGGGACTGGAACAGCAGCTCCCTTTCCTGCCACTGGCTTTGTTTGGCAGAGGACCTAGGGCTTCCTGTTAAAGCTGCCCACCATCGCATGAAGCAAGAGAGAGCCATTTGCCTTCTAAGCAGCAGCCAGTGCCGTAGAAGCATATAGGATCATTCTTGGAGGCTATCTTCTTTGAATGCTTCTGCTCCCTCTGTTCACCTTGGTTATCAGGACACATGTGAGGTCTAAAGGAAGGTTAGTGGTTGTGAAGGAGACAACAATTGGGGGCAACATTGCAAAAGCAAGGGGAGTGCAGTTGTGTCCCCAACAGCAAGCCGCTTTCTAAGTTTTCTTCACAAGCAGTAATTTAGAAAGCACTCCTCATCACCTGCAGAACTGCAGAACCCGGGAGTCATTGCATTTGCGAGTATGAGTTGCTCATTAAGAAACACCAAATATCAATCAAGGTCACTGACTCTTGAGTTCCTCTGTAAGGCCTTTAATGGTCATACAGATGGCAGACCCTTTTCTACCCTGAATGCACTTATCCCGGCTGATTTGCGCTTTCTCATCTGGCTTCTTTTTGTGCACACACACAAGTTCAGAGACACCAAACTCCTATTTGTACTTATAGTATGCACACACAAATCCATTTGGCTAAATTCTAAATACCTCCATGCTGTTACTTCAGTTGAAATAAATTAGTAGAGTAGTGAGGTATATCCTCCCCATGGGGAGAAAGCTAACTGATGGGCAAAGAATGATTAAATGTATACAGGGGCGTGGGGACCCCACTCCTCTTCAATAGGGGTGGGAAATTAGGATGGAAGGTCCTCTTCCAGGGGCCTTGCCTTTATTAAAAGACTTGAGAGCTTCGGAGGTTTCTTCAATAGGAATTGGTGTATCTGTGAGTCTTTTTGGAACAGTATGGAAAGCTGAACTGTGCTTAGGAACTCGGCAAGGTCTTTTTGATCCTTAAAGGTTCTGATATAAAAACCTATCCAGGTTTTCATAAAAGTACTAAAGTGTTTTCAGTCTTTTATCAATCCCTTCAAACCCTTAAATAACCTTTCCCCTTTTGTGGAGTAATTGCTCTAACCTCCCCCCAAAAAAACCCTGACCTTTCCTCCCCTCATTGTTTTATTTTTCAAAACAGGGTTCTTCTTAACACAAGGATTCAAATATCTCTATTAGGGTCATGAACATCAGCAATTTCCATTTAATGAGCTCAACAAAATCTTTTAACAAAGAAATGTAGGCTTCAAATCACCAGTTAGTTATGTCTTTTCCTGCAATTCCTAGGAATCCAATTAAGTAAGACAATATGATCTATAATATGATATACCTAACTATGGAAAGCCCAAGCCTAAAACAGATCTTTGAGCTCAAAATTAAGATAGAAAGAAAGGAACCCAGCTTAAATGAGCTGAAAGTGTATAAAAGTAGAAACAATAGTCATTTCTTCCAAAATGAAGTAATAACTTGGAATCTACAGTGAAAATCATTAAACTTACTTATTCCAAATTTAGCTACCAACCAAAATCTCTTCTTTTTTTTTTTTTTATCAAGGGACAACAAGTGATTTTCGCAAAATAAACCCAGGAGGTTTCAGTTTGCTAAATCTCTGTGACTGAAGAACCTAGTACACATACGCACCACCAAAATGAAGGGGATACAACATGAAATTTTGCAGCACAACATAGTTGGTATCAAAGAATAGTGTATTTTTCAAGTTTTCTTATTTTAGTGACCACAATTTGTAAGAATTAAATACCACTATATTTTCACTAATAAATTAGTAGGTATATTTTAAGGCATAATTTAACCTTTTGATTTAGAGAGGTGACTAAGAATTAATATACTTTTGCCATGTAGTTTTAAATACCCCAGAGCTTCTCAGGATGATGATAACTTAATTCTTATTCAATACCTGCTGTGTAGATTGGGGAAGATGGTGTTTTAATGGGAAAGTGTGGCTTGTCAGAGGCAAATGTCAAGTCAAGAATTAACTCAAGGCATTGCCTACCTTTCTAATAAAGATATGCTGCCTGGTTCAAATATGTTTTTGCAGCTTTTTCCCACTTGATGCAATTGTGCTAGCCATTCATGGGTCATAAATTAACCTCTAGAAGTTAGCAGTTGTGCCCTGAATTTCCACCTAAATCTAGTCTAAGAAGCACATACTCTTGGGAAAAGTATTGATTAGCTCCAGATGACTATACCAAAAAGATCTTCCTAGACATGTGTCAGAAGAGCAAAAGCCTAGAGAGAAAGATGATCCAGGGAACTGGCTTGAGACGAAACTAAGCTTTGCAAAGAGGCCTCAAATTTCTCCAGTAGATGATGAATTCTTGGAGCCTCCCAGGATAGAAAAACAAAGCTGGGATTGAGCCCCAGTAGGCTTTTCTACTAAGCCATTACTTCACATTGTCTAATCACCTTTCGCTTCTCTTTCCTGGAGCTATGGATGGCTTAATACTTGGGAGAAGGAAAATAGAAAAGTTGAGCCAATAAATGGGAAGAAGTTCCAAATAACCTGTCAAAGCAAAAGATCCTGAAGTAGATATGCAGCACTCAACTCTGGAGTCAAGATATGAGAGACCTGGTCAGGAATGTCCACTCTCTAGGCTGGGAGCTATTACTGGGTTTTTCCACATTTCCCCTAGAGACATGCTGCACATATCAGTCATCAGTTCTGAGGGTCAGAGTAGGGATGGGAATTATCAGAATTCCTTCCTGAGTTCTACTTGGATTTTGGATTTTGGCCCTTTCCTGGGCCAAAAGCAGTTATCTACATACTCTCTGGCCTCTGCCCTAAGAGGAATGGTGAGCCTTGGAGCTGACCATGGTGCTGAACATGGTGTAGGAACAATATTAGAGAACATTTAGAACATCCCTGTGTGCCAGCACTATTTCTAAGTGCTTTGCGTGCATTCCCCCATTTCATGTTCACAGCACCTCCGTTATTCCCATTGACATAAGCAGAGTGGAATACAGAGAAGTTAACAAACTTGCCAGTAAGTGGGGAAGCCAGGTAGTCTACCCACTAGAGCTTTACTTGTGGTCACTACATTTGCTAATGAAAAGTATTATCAGAGCCATACAGAACTTACCCAATTTTCACTTGTCCAAGCAGAAGTGAGCTATGGTTCCCTATCTCAAGTTGCCAGAGAGGCTGCTGTGGTTTGGCATCTTGGAGAGCCAGACACAGCAGTCAAGACTGGTTGGGTGCGCAGAAAAAGAGTGGTTCGTGTACTCCATCAAAACAGTCATTACACCTGAATGTAACGACTTGTTCCACTCCTGCTTTCCTGATAGACTCAACTATGTGCGGAGGATGCCGTTATATCCCAACAGCTTACCATAGTGCTTGGTACATAGTAGGTACTCAACAAACATTTGACGAATACATGCAGTACATGTGATAAATACATACAATAACGCATGTACCATTTCAACATTAATAGAAGCACTGTAAACTTGTTAAAATCTTAAGAAAAAAAAGAAACACTGTGTTGTTGAAAATATAGTCTTTTTGTATTTTAGATTTGTCAGGTTCCGACTTGGGAGTTATGTGAAGTTCAGAATGCATCTTAATCTCATATAGATGCATCTATATAGACAAATGAAATGAAGACCTAGGGACATGACTTGGTCCATTTGAATGCTTAAACACATGTATGATTGAACTTTCATTGTATGTTAGATTTGGGATCTTGTGCCATATTTGAGATTTGGACTTTTATAGTATCTCAGGAAGGTAGTTCCTTATTGACATGAAAATAACTGAATCCCTTTTTTAGAAAGTGTATGAGTGTTCTGTTGCAACAGTTTGTAGTGGCAATTACAGCATATTCCAACCAAATTTCCCATTTTGAAGCCTGTTTGTTGTTTGATTTTTGTCAAGCCACATTTTTGCTGTGTTGTAATAACACGTAGAAGATTTACATATCTGTCATGGCAACACTCCACAGCTGAGCTCTTGGAGGACCGGCCTATTTTGACAGCTCCCCTTAGTCCGTGTATCACCAAGCTCGTTCTCTGCCAATATGTTTCACATGATTCTCTGGACATGTGTAGCGCGCTTGTGCAACTTGCAAACACCCATACATTATTACAATAATAATTGGGTTTTGATGCAACTGGAACTCAGTACTACCAAGCTGCCAGCATTTCCTTTTGGCTACCAGTATTAGGCAGGAAAATTATAGTCTAACTGTCTTCCTGTTTATTGATAAACAAAGTGGCCAGCCCAGCAATGGAGCCTGATTAGCAGTTTGCACCCTTTGTGAAAGGATAAACAGAACCCTACTGTTTTCTGTGTTTGACTGCAATTTGCATCTTTAAAGAGGTTGGATTGCCCTGAGATTCATGTTCAACTTCCTAGTGCCTGAATATTCTTTGATATGTTACATGTCAGGCTCCGTGTTTTCTTCTCCTTCATCTTGAAACAATATTTGCCAGCATATCTTTGTTCCCATCTGGCCGACCATAAGCTTCCTGAGTCACCTGTCTGAAGAAGGAGGGGAGGGAGGGTGGTGGGAGAAATATGTCTCTGTTTCACCACACTTGAGTTTTGCATTCCCAGAAGGCCCTTTAATGCCAACTCAGCTCCATTTTTGAAGAGAGGATGATAGAGGAATGAAAGGCCAAAGACAGAAGGGAATCTGCTTACCACTCTCGCTGGCCCATGGGATGATTTGGGGGGCCCTCTGCCTCCCCTTATCTTCACGCGCCCTCAAAAAATGCCCTCCCCTTTGTGAAGTAAAATACGGTTATTAGCTTCCACCTCACATTTGGTGTAGTGTTCTATTCTGAAATTAATTTGAACATAATTAGATTCTTTAAATATTAACAGACCAAATAGTTGGCTGTCCCATAACTATTTTCAAATGAAAGAAATGAAGTACAATTTTAACTTGAATTTGCATGATAGAGCATTAGTAAACATGGATTAATCTGTTTAAGTACATTTTTCCCATAGTTACTGTATTTAAACATTTGTTCTGCCTTAGAGATATTGCATGGTTGGACCCACGAGACTGGTTTTCCACTGAACAGTTTCCTTTTAAAACTTCAAAAGAAATGTTGTATATTTATTGGAGGTTGTAGTGTAGTTAGACATGAATTGTACCTCAGCTATTTTGTTAATGCCAGTAGGGATTAAATTCGATTTTATAGCTGTTGTAGAAGTCTATTTGGTAGCTAACAAGTGGGATTTTTAAATCCTGGAAAACATAATCCTATTATGAATCAGGCAGCTGAATTAACATTACCCAGGAAGGTTCTCTTCATGGATTAGCATTTTTTGACAATAACAAAGAAAATCATCAAATTCTATGGGGATATTACATGCTTTTCTCAAAAGTCAGAGCAGCGAATTGGGGGGAAAGAGCAAGATAAATGACCAAACATGCTATTACTTAGACTGTTTCTTTTGAAGAAGAGCGGTGGAGGCTGGGAAGTACAGCTGAGTGTGGTCTCTCGCCTGTAACAGTGGCACGTGCTCTGGAGTTGGAAACATGGCCTTGCTGATTTAAATGTTGCTGCTATACCTTCAGTTGTTCTCATTTACATCAGTAATTCTCTACTCCTGGTTTCCTTGTGTGGTCACCAAAGACAAAACAGTCACTAGGAACCAGAATCTGTGAATTAAAACATAAATTGGTGGGGCACCTGGATGGCTCAGTTGCTTAAGTGTCTGACTTTGGCTCACTTCATGATCTCACAGTTCATGAGTTTGAGGCTGGTGTCAGGCTCTGTGCTGACAGCTCAGAGCCTGGAGCCTGCTTTGGAGTCTGTGCCTCCCTCTCTTTCTGCTCCTCCCCCATGCATGCGTGCATGCACATGCTCTGTCTCCCTCAAAAATATTTAAATTTTTTTTAAAAACCATAAATTGATGGAATAAATACTACTTCCTATGAAATCAAGAACCCTTCTCCAATTATTAGACTCTAGAATCTGAAAATTCTAGAGCTGGAAATGACCTTGACATTTGTTTTCTTTCATTTTTATGGTCCTATTCTAAGTTTTAAACCCCACAAAAAGATGAATCTCCATCTCTCTTTCTCATATACACTTGTACACACCGCATACATACACATCTACACTTGCATGTATGGGTGGCCTTTTTTTTGTAAAGAAGAACCTTCCTTTAAGGCTTAGCCTTTGGTTTTGGCTTGTAGTGAGGCTTATTATTAGAGCTTACAGTACTTGCCAATTGTCATTTGCATGGGTATCATCTTAGCAGATAATCACATGGGTTTCAATCACTGGCATATCATTGTGTTAGATAATTGCACAGGCATAATCACATATGGATCTGGAGCAAGTCATCATGTGGGCATCAACTCCATCTATATGGAGGAAGGTAATTGCATTAGAGGCAGGAAAGGGCGTGCCTTCATGGCAGATAATCGCATGGGTATCAATCACATTATGTTTTGAGGTGGATAATCCTGTGCATATCTACCACATGTACTAATGGTGATAATTACATGCATATCAATTACATTAACACCTTTGTTTTCTCATAAAGGTTTACATGTGAAGCAATCATGCCATGTGTTCGCTTATATCAGAGAAGAGACCTGGTGTCCAGGTGGCTTGGTGGATTGAGGAGGCAGTGCCATCCATTGCCAAATGCTGGAAAGCCCATGATGAGAGCCCTTTGAGACTCTCTTATTTTATGTCTTTATCTCCTGCAAGAGCAGAAATATTGGGAAGAGTGTGAATGGATATAGAGGACATTTGTGACTTGCTACTGAGCATCCATTTCTCCTTTTGTAGAGGATGGCTTCTGATTTCTATTCCCAGCCCATGTGGGCCAGAGTGTGGCTTCAGCCCCCACCTCGCCCCTTGGAGTCAGGGCTTCAGGCATAACCAACCAGTGAATTGCATTCTTCTTGCCTCAGAGATTGGCTTGGGCCGGGACACATGATATTAGCCAATCAGAGTGAATCTAGGAACTTACATGGGACAAAGGGGCAGGAGTTCTTTTTTGCTGGTATTACTGGGGAGGAGGAGAACCTGGCAACCCTCAGACCTGGGTAGCCCAGTGTGTCCAGGTCTGCCAGGTGAAGCCAGAAATGAAGCCTCTGTAGAGATATCAGGACTGAGAGGTGGAGGAGAACCCACCCCTGAGGGCATTTTCTAGACCTGATTCCAGCAAGCATTGAAGTGAAATCCCTCACCTGAAAATGCTCCTCTAAGCCAATAAAGTCCCATTGGGTGTAAACCTGTGGGAGATGGTTTTCTGCCCTTTTTTTCAGAGATCCCTAACTGATGGAATAAATTTTTCAGATCTTTTCCCGAAAACAAGTATTCATTGGAGCAGGCCCTGTAGTAGGAGAAGGAGCTGTTCTGGGGGAAGAAGTGACGGCTGGCGAGGGGATTGATTTAGGACCAATTACTGTGGCCCTCAGCCTGCATTGGACCACAGTCTGCTGGTCCTGAGCATCTGAACTTAAGTTGTGAGGAACGTTTATTAAAAACCTTTTAAATGCAGCCTGTTTTCACTTCTCCCCTTGCCTATTCGTATTACTTTGATGTTTATCAAATACTCTCAGTGTGTGAGACACACTTCATGGTTGAAGTGCAGTTTCTACTACAAAAATAAATGAAAAAATATATATATATATATGTGTGCCCTCGTGGCAAGATCTATACTGTTCTAAGGCATTCTTTTATTGACATTGCAGTAGACATTTGGATTTTTTTTAAGCAGATTGGATGCTACATCAGATAATTATTGACTGATTTAGGGAAAGCCAAAAGTTTTGGATAAGAAGCAATTTAAAAAAATTGTCATTGAAGTACAATCTACTGCCATCCAGAATGAATGTTTCTTTTTTTTTTTTTAACACTTTTTTAAATGTTTATTTATTTTTGAGAGAGAGCGTGCATGAGTGGGAGAGGGGCAGAGAAAGGAGACACAGAATCCGAAGCAGGCTCCAAGCTCTGAGCTGTCAGCCCAGACCACAGAGTAGGGCTCCAACCATGAGATCGTGACCTGAGTGAAAGTCAAACACTTACCCAACTGAGCCACCCAGGCGCCCCAAGAATGAATGTTTCTTAGAAAAGCTAAGTGGAATTTATATGCTTTGTTTACCAAATTCTGTGTCAAGCAGTCTGTTGTATCTTTTTACCTCGGTTTGTTTTCTGATTGATACTATCATTTTCTGCATATGCTGAGATTTGACATCAGAAGTGAGTGGGCCTATCCAGAGAAACACCTAATAAGAGAACATAAATAATTGAAATTTAGTGTAATCTTAAAACCTCATTTCAATAATCCCAAATTCTTTTTTAATGTTCATTTTTGTATGCATGCACAAGTGGAGGAGGGGCAGAGAGGCAGGGAGCAGACATAGGATCAGAAGCAAGCTCTGCCCTGACAATAGACAGCCCAAGCTCAAACTCTCAAACCATGAGATTATGCCCTGAGTGGAAGTCAGACACTTAACTGGTTGAGCCCTGCAGGCATCCCAAATTTTGTCTTCTTTTAATCAAATTTAAGTATTAATGATAGCAGAATGTACCACCTGTTGTTTGAAATTCACCTTTTTGGGGTGGTCCAGACTGCAGTGGGAGTTCAAATAAACAATAGGATGGCTAGTGAGAAAGAGGTGAAGTGTAAGCCATGGCTCCTTCACAGACTAATCATCTCTTGAGTAGGTGTCTTTCACTGATGACACGTACATGATATCACGTGCTACAGGTAGATATTTGTACAAGTGCATGCATGAGTGAGTGACTAATCCAATGATCGTCTCTGGCTGGTAGGTGTTCCAAGGACCTAAGGTCCAGTGAGAGTTGGTCAGTTCCACTCTAGTCTCCTGTACTCCGCCCTCAGCCTGGCATTGTCCTGGTCTCTCCAGGACCATCGTTCCTCTGGAGGCCTTCCAGAACCAGAGACTCAGTGATTTTCCAGACTCTTTTCTGTATGTGCTACATGTCCTTTCCCTTCCCCAATGCACTTGTGCCGTGCTTCCTGTCTTCCATACTAGATTAGAAGTGGGAAGGGATGCCTCTGGATGCCCAGCACTGGGCCTCCTCATGCCACTCTCTGTGGAGGTGGAGGTGACACAACGGTGGTGGACACATTCTTCTCTGATGTTGAATGTCAGGTAATGAGTTTCGGTCACCTAGTCTGACAAAGGGCCACCTGATTGGGCCAGTGCAGGGCAACACCATCCTCGTTGTCAGCGACCACTTGTCACGGACAATGAGACGTTGAATGGCTTGCTGAAGGTTTCTGATAAAGTTTTCTTTGCTTTTAAAAGAAAACCATGGCAACTCAGTCTTTCTTTCCTGCTAATAGTGACAAAGGGGCATGTTTTACAGTTACTACAAAGGCAATATTGTGGGTATAAAGTGGGTACAGAAGAAATGGGCATCCTTGACTTTGTTGAGCTGAGAGGCTCCTCTACCACTGGACATTGTCACACAACTGTCCTTGGTGTTTAATTGAGCCCGTCTGAACTGAGTTTTCTCTTCTCTGCAGTTTGATGTATCCTAACTTAAATGGAACTGTATGGAAAGCAAAAGTGCTTTGATGCCAGGTGCATTGGCTTTGATTCTTATAGGTGTGAACTTAGCCCTGATTTTCTTAACATAAGGTGGAGAAAGTAATATTTCTCATGTGGGGTTGATGCGTGGCTTAAATCATGTATGTAACAGAGTGCATAAAACAGATTAGGTACTTGACAAATGTTCTTTTTTTTTTAATTGAAATATAGTCGACATACAGTACACAATAGTTTCAGGTGTAAAACATAGTGATCTGACAATTTATATGTTATGCGATGCTTACGATGCTAAGTATACTTACCATCTGTCACCATACTCAACAAATGTTACTTCTTCCATTTAAAAGATGTTTTACATGTTGATCTTGGGAGGGGCAATAGGTTGAATTAATGAATAATGAAACGAATAACCCCCAGGTCCTTTGCACATGAAACAGCAAGTAGTTTCTAATGTAGCACAGCAGTCAGACATTCATAGCCTTAATTACAGTGGGTTCGACAGCAGCCCTACTTGGAGAATGTGCCCTGCTAATGGAAGACAAGAGTACCAGTCAGACCACATCCGATAGCTGGAGTTCAGGTCTTGAAGCCACAGACTATATAGTACGAGGAACAGTTAGAGATGCTGAGGATGTTGTTAGCTCTGAGAAAGAAGATCCAAACCCAGAAAGGACTTCAGAGGAGAGAATGGAACTGTTCTGTGCTGTTGCAGAGGGCAGAAAGAAGACAGACTCCGTCAACAAATGACTCGGATATAGATTTTTCCTTTTTGGGAGAGAGAACTGAGGGAAGGGCTGGCAGTGCATAAGTGCCCATCAACAGGACCGAGGCCTGCCTGGGCCCTCATCACAAGATGCCCCTGGCACAGTGGCAGGAGCGTGAACCGCCTGGTCCCCAGGCACTCTTGCAGAGATCTGGATTTGATCTTCAGCTGCTCAGTTAAACTCTTATTTGGACTCATACAGGTAGATTCAGAATCCTTTCTGTTGGTTTTGCAATTAACATTGTTTAGCTGGTTTCCCTCTAGCCTTTTTAAAAAAATTTGCTCCTCTGCTGTCACTGTGACTACAACCCACCCCGCTGTCCACACTGACACCTCACTGCTAACTGTTTTTTCCACACTTTCTTCATGACCAGAGTGACTCGGTACCTGCAGGCAGAGCGATGGGATTTGTGCAGCTGCCATGCAGCTTGGGGAGAACTTAAAGGCTCTGTGTCCTACAGTCTTTCTGTCTTCCCGGCCACCATCCCTGAAATTTGGCCATTTTCCTTATCTTCACCTAAGGCATTGCTTCTGGAAAGTTTTTGGTAAATTATTAATTATCTCAGAGGAATACTAATACCATATGCCTTTTTAGAATTGTAAAATATGCATAACATAAAATTTACTATTTTAGCCACTTTTTAGTGTACATTCAATGGCATTAAGCACATTTACAACATTAAGCGCAACCATCACCACCATCCATTTCCAGAACTTTGTCATCATCCCCAGAACTTTGTCATCATCCCCAGCTGAAATTCTGTGCTCATTAAACACTAACTCCCTATTCCTTCTGCCCCCAGCCCTTGCTATCCCCTCTTCTACTTTCTGTCTCAGTGAATTTGTTTAGTCTAGGTACCACATGTATGTGGATTCATGTAGTATCTGTGCTTTTATGACTGGCTTATTTGACTAGCATAATAATGTCGTCAAGGTTCATCCATGTTGTATCGTATCCGAATTTCCTCTTTTAAAAACTGAATAATATCCCATTGTATGGATGTACCGCATTTTGTTTACCTGTTGATGGATACGTGGGTTGTTTCTCCATCTTTTGACTGTTGGGATTAATCTCCTGGGAACGTGGGTGTACGATATCAGCTCACGTCCCTGCTTTTACTTTCAGATATTTACTCAGCCCGGGAATTGCTGGATCATATCATAGTAACTCTATGTTTAACTTGGGGGCAAACTGCTGGACTGTTAATATTGTATGTTTTTAAAAACTGTATATTAACTAAGGAGAAAAGAACAAGTTCATTTTGTTGAGAGAATCAGAAAGTGTGAGTGTCCAGATTCTGTTGAGCTCTAGAAGTCATAGATAAAAGGAATAAAAAGTACAGGAAACACTCTTGCTGAGAAAGAGAGAGGTCCAGAGGTACTGTGTGACCAGTGTTGATCCTGCAGCTGCTGGCTACTGAGGCTGGAAGGAAGGAGGGGTGAAGCAGAGAGGGCTGGGGGGAGACCCTGTAGGGTGCCTGCTGACTGTGTCTAGCTACTTTTGCATCCATTAACTTATTTAATCATCAAAGCAACTCAGCAGGTGCCCTTATTTTTATTGGACAAGTTTTGTCAGCTACTTCAAATTTTAATTTTTATTGCTTTTACCAATAACAAAGAATATTTTTTAAAGGGAAGAAATCATTTTGAATCCACCAATCTTGCACAAAATTCACTTTAGTACTTCCCTTTTCTTTTTCAGGCTTTGTCCATTTGCAGCCATAATTTTTACATGATTGCATAGTTGTCATTTTATATTTCTCCTTTTTTATTACCAGAAAAAAATGTGTGTGTATTATTTTAATGGATGTATAGTATGCATCCAGTGGCTTTATTTCAATTCAGTTAACCATTTCCCTATTGCTGAATATTTAGATTGTCTCCAGGTTTTCACTACAATTTTATTTTTTCCGTTTTATTTTTTTATTATTAATTTTTGAGAGAGAGAGAGAGAGAGAGATAGCACGAGCAGGGGAGGGTCAGAAAAGAGAGGGAGACACAGAATCTGAAGCGGGCTCCAGGCTCTGAGCTAGCTGTCAGCACAGAGCCCAACACGGGCCTCAAACCCACGAACCGTGAGATCATGACCTGAGCTGAAGCCGGACGCTATACTGACTGAGCCACCTAGGCACCCCTACAATTTTATAGCTATTATATAATTTTATTTTATAATTAGTGTATAACTTTAAAATTTTATAACTTTAGCAATAAGGAGCTTCATTTATATAACTTCCTCTATGGACTATATTTCTTTTCTTTTAATTTTATGTCTTTATTTTGATAAAGAGACCGAGAGCAAGCAGGGGAGGGGCAGAGAGAGGGAGAGAATCTGAAGCAGGCTCCAGGCTCTGAGCTGTCAGCACAGAGCCCAATGCGGGGCTCGAAAATATGGACTGTGAGATAATGACCTGAGCCGAAGTCAGATGCTCAACCAACTGAGCCACCCAGGCGCCCCTAGACTGTATTTCTTTATAATACATTTTAGGACTAAGATTACCAGATCAATAGATGGAAACGTTTTTATGGCTTTTGTTACACATTATCGAAATATTTTATGAAAGGGATGTACAAAAAATTATTTTTGAAAGGTTGATAACACCTTTTCAGCAGCAGTATTGAAGTATACTAATGTGTCTACTTTATCATTTATTTTAGCTTTGTTTTACTCTTTGGTCCTGTAAAATTACATTTGGTTAGCATTAAAGTATCTGTAAGAATTGGAACCCAGTGCACTGTACAACATTATTCCACGAGAGCCAGAAAGTAAAAGTAACTCAAGGGTTAATGGGGAATAAATGGATTAAAAAATGTGGTGTATCCATACAATGAAATAGTGCTCGGCCTTTAAAAATGAAGGAAATTCTGACACATGCTACAACAGGTATGAATCTTAAAAAGACATGCTAAGTGGCAGTGGCCCAATCACAAAAGGACAAATACTGTATGATCCCATTTATTCGAGGCACCTGTCTCAAATTCAGAGACAGAAAGCAGGGAATGCTGGATGTTGGTGATGATTGCACAACTATGTGAATGTACTTAATGTACCATGAAACTGCATACCAAAAAATAGCTAAAGTGATAAATCTTATGTCAGGTATATTTTACCAAAATAAAGTATTTTTTTAAAGGTTGATAATACCCAACCAAGAACATGAAGAACATGAAAAGAGATTAGTTTGAGAAACGTTGGCAGCAAGATGGTTGCAACTCAAAGCAGAGATAAGAATTAATGTGACTGTAGTTTAGACTCACAAAAACCAATTCTAGCCAAAGGGCAGGAACTTGAAGTTCCTGATTATCATGACAATCGTAAGAGGGCTCGGGATCCTCTTGGCAGAGGAAAACCCACCTGGGCCTGTGTACTTGCAGAAGACCTTGAGCCCGTAAGCAACCTCAGTTCCCAGAGTGTCAGTAATTTATAGATTCAGCAAGCACTGTTGAAATATTTGGGGAGGTTTGGCTTGCTCCGTTAAATATTTGAAGCACTTAAGAAAAAGAAAGTATTAAATCATAATTAACAGTTTTCAAAGTTTAAGGGAATTTAATAAAGTTGTAAGTGGCACCATTGCAATTTGAACTTATTGATTAATTATTCAATTTGAACTAATCCATTTTATTTATAAACAGAATAATAAGATTATAGGCTGAACTCAAAGGCTTAAGGAAAATAGATTTCTGAATTGATAATTTTTAAAACCAAAGTAGCCGACATGGTCTTTTCTGTGCACGAATGTGGTCTTCAGACATTAGGGACACCTGATTGGCTCAGTCAGAATAGCGTGCAATTCGTGATTTCAGGGTTGTGAGCTTGAGCCTCACGTCGGGTATGGAGATTCTGCCCTCAGACATTAAAAGAAGCTCGTATTGACACCTCTAATCCCATTCTTCCTACTCTACAGTATAGTTGCTGATTTATCTGTGTCTCTCTTCCATTAATGCATAAGCTCCTTGGGGCCACAACCTAATTTCTCTCCCGGGCACCTAGGACAACTCTAGACAACAGAAGGCACTGTCCTAATGGTTGAGGGAGGTGGGTTAGGGAGAAGAGATATGCTTGAATTTATCCAGGTGCTTGTTAATTTTGTATTACATACACCTCCCAGATAACCTGCAACAACTTCTGTCTCAATATCTGTCTGGACATTTGCTAGATGAAGCCATCCACTTACTTTAATAGATTACCATGGCAATATAGTTAAAGAAATGATGAGAACTATTATTTATTTTCTTTTCCTCCTAGGAACCTTATGCAGTAGTAGTGTCTACACAATAGGTGTCAGTCCACATTTGCCCACATACTCTCCCCTGAAAGCAAAAGGTTACTTTTGTGATATATCCTTCTCCCAAAGGCCAGTGTCACACAGAAGACCATGCTCTGCCATACTGGGCGTAAGATCACGTCTATGAAGTCCAGAGGCACTACATTTAGATAAAAGTGTCAAGATTTCAAGTTTGGTAACAAAGAGAGGGCTCCCAAGGCATCTTGTGCAAGTTGGGGAAGAAACGCCCTTTCTCTGAGTCAGGAGCCATATCTTCACGCATGGCTTGCTCTTTTGGCGCCTTTCCCCTCATGGTGGGACAGATCCTGAAGTGAAGAAAAGGACGGCTGTAGGCCCTTTGCTGTCATGCTGTTAGTGATTAGCTGTTTGCAGCAATTATGCCCTTCCATCCAGGGTGTGACGGCTGGCACCTCTGGTAATGAGATGATTTCCAGGGCTTGCGTGTTTAAGGCTCTCCCGGCTTCCTCTTGGCCTTCGCTTGCTGCTCTCCTTGGCAGCTTCAGAGTTTACTGACATTATTACCAATGTGACATGTTCCTCTTGGCCAACACGAAAACTCAAGGAAGACATGCCAGTCTGCTGTCAGAGAGGGCTCTTGGAGCTTCAGGAGAGAAACATCAAGCTGAATGTAGCCTCCACAACCAACTCTAGGGACTGGGGACACCGGCTCACTATTCCAGATGCTCAAGAGCAACCCATGCCCGAGTTTTTTGCCAGCAAATGGAATTTCCATTCTACACTGGAGTAACATAGGAGGTGTTTTCTTACATAGGAATAATGGGGAAGTTGTCATACTAGCTAGATAATGATTCACTGAGTAACTCATCAAATAATTACTGAGGAACTACTATCTGGGAATGCCAGGCTAACACTGGAGAAGACAATGGTGAGCAAACAAAAATCCATCCCCTCCCCTCAAAGAGCTAATGAGCCAGTGAGAGAGACAGACCTCATCCCAAAGGTTGCTGATATAACAGGTTGTGGATTGTGATAGGTGATGAGAAGGCAAAGTACAGAGTGCCGTGAGTGTAGAAAACAGGAGTCCAGGCTGGAGAAAAGTGGCATTGGAACTGGGATCTGAAGGGCTGAATGGGAGATAACTAGACTAAGGGCAGAATACAGGGGGAAACAGAGCAGAGAAAGAGGCTTTGGGGCAGGAAGAGAGGCGTATGTAAAGGCCCAGGAGAAGCAGGAAGCCTCTGAGAAGGCCAGTGAGGCCAGAGTGCCCAAAGCCTGGGGTTGTGCAGGATGAGGCTAGAGAGAGGGCAGGGGCAGTTGATGCAGGACCAAGGACCGCAGTGAAGAGTGTACATGTATTCTAAGAGTAATGTAAGGCCACTAGGGGTTTTAAACACAGAGATGGGTGTCTTACAAAATAGCATTCTGTATGCAGTGGGGTGATTGGAGCTGGACATGGGGATGGGAGGCCATCCACTCGCTGTCCCCATGGTTAAAAGAAATCAGGGTGCTGAGGACTCCAAAAGCATGGGAGACAAGGTTCTCTTTCCTTCCTTCCTTCTCTCCTTCCTTTCTTTCTTCCTCTCCAAACCTACCCACTCTAATTGCTCCAAAAGACCTAAATGGGTTCTTTTTCTTAGAAGACCTTTATGGTGTTTCTAAGGAAAATTCCATCCTCCTGTTCCTATGGTGATATTCCTCAAAAAAACAGGTGCCTACAATTCTATGCCAGATGAAAATTTTTAGGAAAGCCATATTCCAGTTCTGAAGGAGCAAAGGGCCTCCTCACAAACACAGCATACCTTCCCGTGTCACTCCTAAACTCTTCCATGCAGGCCCATTAGAACCCCCAAAGTGATCTGATTTCCATCAATCCCAAAGCCAGCCAAGCAAGGTCACGTTTATAGGACTCCCTCCCAGCGACAGTCCAGAAAACAATAAAAACAGATGCAAGCCCTGCTGTGGTACAGAAGCCCACTTTGGAAACCAGGGGGTCAAGTGCCCATTATCCAGGTAAGCAGGCTCTCCCTGGGAGACCAGAAGTGCACGTCGACATGCCAAGTGGAGAGGGACTGGAAATCACAGGGGCCGCCTGGGAAAGGGGGCCTCAGCCAGGCAGTACTAATAAAACCGGACAATGCCACAGAGCTGGCGTGGCTAAGCCAGGAGTGAGCGAAGGATGGACTGGGGGAAGGGCCTCCCTTCCTCCAAAATCAATGTCCCTGTTAACTTGGGCAGAAGAAAATCTGACAGCCCTGGAAACCTGCCCATCCGATGAGAAGGAGGAAGCTGAGAAACAGTTGGAGCCAGAGAAAGCCCAGAGACGCAGGCACGATCAGTTGCCCGTTGGGGACCTGGTGGCAAGCCCTCTCTGCTCAGCTTTTACTGAA
The DNA here is from genome assembly GCF_006229205.1 of Suricata suricatta. Classification (NCBI taxonomy): domain Eukaryota; kingdom Metazoa; phylum Chordata; class Mammalia; order Carnivora; family Herpestidae; genus Suricata; species Suricata suricatta. The sequence continues at coordinate 11,111,125 of NC_043703.1, read as the reverse complement.
GCCCAAGAGGACAGGTGCTGCTGCCAGTCCCCATCGTGACCTCCCCAGCTGCCTCATAACGCACCTGCCCCTCCAGTGATCCCAGCGGATCTGTTTCATAAAAAATCTGAGAAACAAACAGGGCAGCCAGCTTCTGAACCCAAGTTCCCTAAGGTCTGTCCAGTGTGGGACCATTCCATTTTGTTACCGAGGATGTAAGTGAGAGGCAACAGGAATAATTGAAGTCTACTGAAAAACAAAAGTCTTGACAAGGAGAATCTAGTGAAAAACAAGGCTTTTACCGAGAAAGTGATTGATACTACCAGCAGGTCTATGCCATTCGTTTAAGACCACCAGCATGAAAAGAGTATCATGAGTCCACAATCCTTTATTCATGATTCCAAATGCAAAGAGCTCTGAAAACCAAAAGTTTTATCATAAATTTACAACCAACATACTCAGCAGCAAAACCTAACCTGAACTGACATGACACAATTTATAGACTCTCACCTTAGACTGACTAGCTCTACATTTTGCTCCAGGTTCTAGGGAGGAACAAAATAAAACATACTACTATCTGGGTACTGTCCTACCTTTATAAAATCTAAAAATTGCTTCATTCCAAAACACTTTTGTCTCCAAGATTTTCTAAGAAGGGACTAGAAACTTGTGTCATTATGGGCTTGAGGACCAGTGGTCCAGTAGACAAATGGGAAATCCAAGAGCAGACTCAGTCGAGCCCATTGTATTGTAAATATTTCATATATAGATGTTTAGATTGATGGAATTACAGAAATTCTGTCTTCTGTAGCCTGAGTCCAGATTTCAGTAGAGACCACATGAAATGAAAAAAAAGCAAGGGTTTGGAAGTCAGAAGGTGTGTGAGTCATTGTTAATGACCCATGTGGCCTGGGGAACACTTTTCTCCTCCCTGTATCTCCTCAATAAAATGAGGAATTGGCCAAGATGATCCCTAAGAACACTTTCCGTTTTGGAGCCCATGGTTCCATGAACTACCTGTGGAAGGGATACAGTGCTGGGTAGCAAGAAGCTCACAATAGGCTTCCAGGTAGGAAAAGCAAGAACACAGTTACATGTTCCAGTACATCAATAGGAATGGAAATAACACAAGCCAGTCAACTGGAGTTCAGCTAATCATGCCACCATTTATGGAACTATTCACATACCCTCGGTGACTGGGTGATCAATACACCCAGAACCCTGGATGGTAACAGCCCTGGCACTGAGTGAGGCCGAGAAGGATCCCTGTTGTGCCGAGGCTGTGACATTGCATTCTGCTGAAATCAATTTGGCTCCGTTTCATGCGTACCTAGCAGATTTACCAGATTGTGAAAATGAATGTTTTCTATGCGCGTGGCTGATTTTTGCATGCATCTGTTCACTCATCTAAACCTTAGTTACATGCTGCTAGGAGAATGAAAGGCTATAATTTCTTCTTTTTGAAGCAAGAGTGGTAAAGGCACCATGATTTCTGCTTTACAATTCTGAGCCAAAACGCTGAACCACTTTCCTTCTTTTTGTCTCAGAAAAAAAAAAATGAAGTGATGTAGTCGTATTTTCTTCTGGATTTGCAAATGATCCTGACCTTAATGGGAGTTCAGTGCCTGAGAACATGGTCTGCAGAATATAAATATCCAGTGGAATGCAAACATGAGTATTTAACTATATCATTTTCATGTGACATTAATAAGCCCTTGCTGGCTTGTCACATTTCCATTTTAGATGACAGTACTTCCTTCAGATGTCAGTGGTCAAGTGCAAGAACAGTAATACTAGTGTTTATTTAGTACTTTGCATTTCTGGGATGCTTTTATCACCCTTAATTAGGAAACCACAATAATTTCTGCTCCATAGCTTAGTACTATAGTCTTCAGTGTTCATGAAGACAATATGCTCTAGTGACTTAATGAATAGGATGGACTTTTCAATCAAACAGACTCAGATTTGGGCTCTCACTTACTGGGTGTCTGACCCTTGGCAAACCTTTGTGTCCTCATCTGTAAAATCAGGATAGTCACAGGCTTATCACACAGAGCGTGTATGAGGATTAAATCAGAATGTGCCTGTTAACTGCATAAGCTACTGCCTGGCTCAGGGTGTCTCACCTGTAAATTAGACAACACTTTGCTGTCCCCAAGTCCTCCAGCTTCTGGAAAGCACACCATAGCATTCACTACTTAAAATAGAACAATCCATAGGCCACTGTCATAGACCAAAGTCCCACCACCTTTCTAGCCCCCCAACCCCTTCTCTTTCTCAGACTGCTAGAACCTCTTCATTCTTCCCACTTTATTTGGCAGAGAAATTTGGTTTTCTTTGTCTCACAGTAGTCCATCCCAGCTTCTCCCTCAGGGCGGTCTTTCCACTAGCAACTAGCCCAAACAGTTTCTTTTTTAATTGAGCAGAAGTAGTTCTTTTTACCCTTAGCCTTTCTTATGCTAACTATATTGGTGATTATTAAAATAATACTTTTTAGAAAGTTGGTTTTCTTCCTGATAATTCTGACACCGGCCTTTAAGTTGCTGGTTCAGCCCTCTTCATCATATATATATTATGGGTTCCCACAAGCCCTGGTTCAAGGGCTACCAAAGCCATGGCAAAAGTAAGGAATTTACCCAAGTCATAGAGTCAGAAACAAAGACTGACCTCAAAAGAATAGGAATTGAGCCTCCTAGATATTTCTTTATCCCAAAGGCAAGGTCCCCCCTCAAATGTTAAAATAAAAAGTAGGGGTAGAGTGAGCCAGGGTGGGCCTCCTGAAGCACAGCTTTCCCCAGTGGCCTCAGGGGCAGCACACCCTACCTGGATCATTCCTCTCTGCCTCTTGGGGAGGCACTTCAGACCTGATTGCTCGCCAGGCCACTTAGGGTCACCCCATGGAGCAGCTGTGAGGAGGAACATTCCCAAGAATAAAGATGCAACTTTTATGTATATGGATGTATGTGTATGTGTTGTATGTGTGGATAGTGTGTGTGTGTGTGTGGACTGGAATGTACAGGGGTGTGTGTATGATATGTGTAGATGACATGTGGATGGTGTGTATATATGGATGGTATGTATATGTGTAAATTGTTGTGTATAGGTGTGTGTGTGTGTGTGCCCGCGCGCATGTTGTGTGTATGAGGAAATGGTAAGACCTATAAAAAGTTCAGAGCAGGACTATAAACAGAGCAGCCTGATAGCATTTACTATCCATACTTAATTCAATAGTTCCCGAATTATAGTCAAACAACATAATGATTAGCTCAGTATTTACCAAGTGCCTAAATGTTCAAGGCATTGCACTGGTTAGTCTTGGTAGGGGACAGAAAAATAAAGAGTAGCAATTTATTTTTCTCATTGTTCAATCTAAACTCTGGCTATAACTTTGATATTTAGCATAAACCACATTCACCAAGCCCCACCAAGACCAATAAGATCTAATGATTTGTACTGATTTGATCTGATTTGTTCACCAAACAAGAACAGTTGAAATCAGACAATGCCTAAGCAAAGATGAGGGTGGTTCCTGCAATATAATAGCCATGGTATTATGTAGGCATTTGCTCAATCTTTCTCAGCTCTTAGCCAGATTCTCTTGTTCCAGAATCTGGATTTATCCCTGGTAAATATTTCCTTCCTAGGGATGATGGTTTTCATTGAGAATGTAATGAGTTTCCTAAAAAGAATCAAATTGCACTGGGAGTCCTTAGATATAGAACAACAGTCTTTTGTTTAGATTTCAACACATAAAGTCTTTATCTTTAGAGTGTGTGTGTGTGTGAGAGAGAGAGAGAGAGAGTAAATGAATGAATGAGAAATGAAAGTATAAGCACAAAGCCAAGAAAGGAAGGCTGGCTTCCAGTTCTTGTCCTATCTGGTTAGATGTGAGAATTTGTGTAACAGAGATCAGCCAGTTGTTCACCAAAACCCACTTCTACTTCTTCCCAGCACGCAGATGATATTTCCCAGCCTCCTTTACAGTTAAATATTGCTGTGTGATTAAGTTCGGACCCACAGAATATGGGTGGGAGTGATGTTTACCACTTCCAGCCCTCGCCCATAAAAATTTTTTACTATCCACCATGTTCTTTCTGTTTGATTGTTATTAATAGCCAGAGAGACACCTTTGGAAGTTGTGGATTAATGATAGAGCCACTGAGCACCAGGGTGGCTCAGTCAGTTACATGTTCAACTTCGGCTCAGGTCATGGAGTTTGAGCCCCAGTTTGTGAATTTGAGCCCTGCATCAGGCTCCATGCTGGCAGTGCGGAGCCAGCTTGGGATTCTCACTCTCTCCTCTCTGCCCCTCCCCTGCTCACGCTTTCTCTCTCTCTCAAAATAAATAAATAAGTAACTTTTAAAATAAAGTGATGGGGCACCTGGGTGGCTCAGTTGGTTAAGTGACCGACTTCAGCTCAGATCATGATCTCACGGTTTGCAATTTCGAGCCCCACATGGGGCTCTGTGCTGACAGCTCAGAGCCTGGAGCCTGTTTCAGATTCTGTGTCTCCCTCTCTCTCTCTGTCCTTCCCCCAGTCATGCTCTGTTTCTCTCTGTCTCAATAATAAATAAACATTAAAAAAAAAAAAACAAGGTGATAGAGCTACTGGCAGCCTGAGTCCCTGAAGACGGGGTGGAACAGAATGCACACACACACACACGCATGCACACACGCACCCGCTCCACCCCCCCCACAGATTAGATTCAACATGAGCAAGACAGGAGCTGCCACTGTGTTAAGCCTCTATGATTGTAGGTTTTCTGTTCTACCAGCTCATATCACTGCAGCTAAAATGTGAAGTCATTTACCCTCTTCAGTTTCTATCGCTGTAAGGTAGGATTTGCTTTGTGCAAAGCTCCACTTAATCCACTTGAATGTGCCATGTGTAAAAATGCTTTCCTTACTCTGTTCTTTCCTAGCCATTCCCGATGCATGTTTACTTCATTGCAGTAATGGTTTGAATATAATTTTAAGTTAGATATTTTTTACTTAACACAGAACAAGAATTTTTCCACACCACCACAGTCTTGATAATTATAAATGTTAATAACTTCTTAATATTCCATCAAGCTGATGCACAACAATTATCTAAAACAAGTAAGAGATGCTGCTGTTATACCCTGCTTTGAGACAATCCAACTTATCAAAATACTTAAATCAGGGGGGTAAAATTAAAGGAAATTTTGCTCATCAAAAGAATTTTCTATGAGGGACTTTTAAATAGCTTTGTGCTTAGCTTTTAAATCTCCTTGTGTTTCTTTGGTATAATTTAAATTACAAAAATGTAATACATCCTCAGCTACCTACTATACAATGCAAGGCATTTGTGTTTTATTTTTTTAATGTTTATTTATTTATTTTGGGTGAGAGAGTCTACAGGGAAGGGGCAGAGAGAGAGGAAGAGAGAACCTCCCAAGCAGGCTCTGTGACATCAGTACAGAGCGCCATGCAGGACTCAATCCCATGAACCATGCGACCATGATCTGAGCTGAAATCAAGAGACACTTAGGGACTCCTGAGTGGCTCAGTTGGTTAAGCATCTGACTTCGGCTCAGGTAATGATCTCATGGTTCATGAGTTCAAGCCCTGCATTGGGCTCTGTACTGGCAGCTAGCTCAGATCCTGGGTCCTGTCTTTGGATTGTCTCCCTCTCTCTATGACCCTCCCCTGCCTACACTATCTCTTTCTCTCTCTCTCTCAAAAATTAAAATAAAACATTAAAAATTTTTCAAAAAAAGAGACGCTTAACCAACTGAGCTCCCAGGTGCCCCAGCACCTGTAGTTTATATATGCAAATTTTGACATGTGGGTTCAGTGGCTGCTGGTTGCAGAGAATCCCAGCTTCCATAAAGCAGATGTGATCCAGGTGATCTCTCCTGAGTGTCCTGCCCTCTCCATTGGCAATGGTATAACCAGGCACTGGAGAACGTGCGGGGGTTGGTGGAGAGGGGAGGGGTGTTTCACTCACACTTATCTTTCATCTATTGTTTTTGCACATGCTTACGTTTTAAATATCTTGTCCTAAATGGAGAACAATAGAATAATAAAAATGGAAAAAAATCATTCAGATACTTACCACAGTAACAGTAGACCTGCTGTTTAAATACTCTTTGTTCACTTGCCCATATGCACACAGAATGTGTACTTGGTCATATTTGAATATGCTTTTGTTTCCTCCTTTCGTCATGGAACTCTCTGTAGAGATCATTGCCATGTTGCTTCATAGTCTCAATGTTAATAAAAAACAAATAAACCCTCTGCACTATCTAAACTCTGCATTGGAGTAATTATTATAATAACTTGAAGAAACATTAAGCACAGAATTCAGCATTTGGGTCAAAATACCAACACAGGGATGCGTGCATGTGCTGCAAAAGCATTTAGGTTTCTTGTTCCTTAGCCTGTTGTTTCATTGTTTAAACATTACCATGCATGTTAATATGGCGTAGAAGGAGAACGTAAGTTGTAGGTGTTACTGTAAAAATATACCCACGAGTGCTCATTCATTGCTAAATAATTAGATAATTAGTGTTTTAAATCCTTTACATAATGTAGAAAACACTTGGTGAGTTGGTATGTAGGCAATTAAACTTCAAGAAAAATTTTCAAGGTGGGGCACTTGGCTCAGTCGGTTCAGTGTCTGACTCTTGGGTTTTGGCCCAGGTCATGATCTCAGGTCGTGAGTGTGAGCCCCACATTGGGCTCTATACTTACAGAGCTTGCTTAGGATTCTCTTTCTCCATGGCTCTCTGCCCCTCCCCTCTTCTCGCTCTATCTCAAAATAAATAAATAAACATTAAAAAAAGAAAACAAATTTTGAGGGAACTGATTGGAGTTTGGGGGCTGGCTGGGAACACAATACTATTGTTTCCATTTACAATGAGGGAATATAGGTTCTCACTATTCGAAAACTTTTTCAGTCCATTTTCATCCAGCCATTTTCACAAATTGACTAGATTTGTATATCAAAGCCTGTCTGTATCAGTACCCCTTAATAGGCTCTGAGCACCGTAAAGACAGAAATTATAACACATTCATCTAACACAGTGCATGGCACTTAGCTGGTTTAATTCACATTATTCTGTAAATAAATTAGTGAGCAGATAAGCATATTTATCTAAAATTGCTTCTGTTATTAGATAAGCATATCTCTAACTTTCATTTGCTGTGGGAAATTAGGTGTATTGCTCTTTGTGAAAGACATAGCCAAGGAATTCTGGTGTGTGTGTTGCAAGGCAGCACCAAGGCACTGTGTGTGTGGTCCATGGAGCTGCTGCATTTCCCCAGGTCTCTTAGGTCGGGCCTAGCTCAGTGGTGTTGAGATCAGACTCAGGAGGACCTAGTTTCCTTCATAGAAGGCACACTGCCTTTTTTCCCCCTTTTATGAATGGGCGATAAAAGAGTGAGCTTACATTCTTGGAGAACAAAAATGGCACCTCCATTTTCTGGGGAGATGTGTCTCCATTGAGGGTTGGTACCTGGAAAATCAAGCAGGGACCCAAATCGTAACCAGGGAAAGTGTCTGTGGTAGACTCCAGTGATTCATGCTTCCTATATGCACACCATGGTGTAGTCCCCTCCCCTGCTAATTCTGATTTAGGCCACGTGACTTGTGTCAGCCTATAGATCGCATTGGGGCTTGCCCTTCTGGAACTCTGTCATCTCTTGAAGGATCCCTAAGTCTCTTGCTGGGGACGTGCAGCCCTAAAGATAGCCTGCACTAACAACCCGGTGAGTGGGGCCATCTTAGATCATTCAGCCCCAGACAAGCCACCGGATAGCTGGGTGCACATAAGCGACCCCCAGTGGGACCAGCAGAACCACCCAGGTGAGCCAGTGCAAATTCTTACCCACAGAACCATGAGTAAATAAAATGATTGTGGTCTTTTTTTTTTTTAATGTCTTTTATTTATTTTTGAGGGACAGAGAGAGACAGCGCGAGCAAGAGAGGGCCAGAGAGAGGGAGACACAGAATCTGAAGCATGCTCCCAGGCTCTGAGCTAGCTGTCAGCACAGAGCCCGACGCGGGGCTCGAACCCACGACCGTGAGATCATGACCTGAGCCGAAGCCGGCCGCTCAACCGACTGAGCCACCCAGGCGCCCCTAAAATGATTGTGGTCTTAAGTCACTAAGTTTTACAGTAACTTATTTCACAAATACAGGGTTCACACTGGCAAGTCCAAATGACTAAATAAGAACATAAACAGGGTGATTCAGTGGGGTAAGCATCCAACTTGACTCAAGTCATAATCTCATGGTTTGTGAGTTCGAGCCCCGCTTCAAGCTCTGTGCTGACAGCTCAGAGCCTGGACCCTGCTGCAGGTTCTGTGTCTCCCTCTCTCTACCCCTTCCCTGCTTGTGCTCTGTCTCTCTCTGTCACTCAAAAACAAATAAACATTAGCGGTGCCTGGGTGGCTCAGTCGGCTAAGTGTCCAACTTCGGCTCAAGTAATAATCTCACAGTTTGTGGGTTCGAGCCCTGCATCGGGCTCTGTACTGACAGCTCAGGGCCTGGAGCCTGCTTCGTATTCTTTGTCTCCCTCTCTCTCTGCCCTTCTGCAACTTGTGTTCTGTCTCTCTCTCTCTCTCTCTCTCTCTCTGTCTCTCTTTCTCTCAAAAATAAATAAACATTTAAAAATTTTTTAAATAAACATTAAACAATTTTTGAAGAATGTAAATCGGAAGGCGGAACAGCAGAACTAGTGCCTAGGAAGCTTAAAACTGGGACAGGCTCAGGGGCCTGAAGGAAGGCAAGGAAGTGGTTCCCACGTAGGGATGGGACTATGACACTGGAGTGTCCCTCCAGTGTGTGCTGGTCATTGACAGGCGCAGGCATGGTGACTTTAGGAATCATGCTCAGCAAGATCAAGTGCAACACATCCACAAATGAGCCCAGCGGACCTTAGTAGTGGTGACTATGGATTTGTGTTGATTGCCTCTATTTGCTGTAGCCCAGTTCCCATTCCGACAAATGGCACATGACCGCAGTGAGATGAGGAGGAAGGTACAGTCACTGTGCCCAGAGAGCGAGGTCTGAGTTCTGACCTTATTAACACTATGCCGTGTGCCCGCCCCACTACACAACGGTGGCCCAAAGTGCTGAGGAGTCAGGAAAACATAGCTGGTTTAGGGGTTTCCTTTCTGTTACAAATAAAGGTCTGAGAGAAACCGCCATTCCTGCCCCTCCCCAGGCCTTGCTTCCTGGAAAAAAACCACTTTCAAATTTTCTAATTTTCTTGCTATTTCTAAATAGCATGTTTATACTGCCTATTGAATTTGCCGTGTTTTCTAGATCACTCTCACTAATTCCATCCCAGACTCTCCAACAGAGCCATCACTCACTGCTCCCATCCATGCTGGCTATCTCCTCACGTGTTACCTGGTAGCTTCCTCCCCTGTCATCCTGGGAAATCCTTTGGCCTAATTTCTGAGTTGGATTTTCTGCTTATTGGATCTCATGTCTTTTTTTGTTGTTGTTGTTTCTTCCCTCATTTTAAGGGAGTACATCCTCTAGTAACTTCCTTAGAAAGGATGCATGGGAGATAATTTACAAAAATATGTTGACATGTCTGCAAGTGTGTATTTTATTCTTACAAATCGGACTTTTCTAGATTTAAGTCCTAAAAGGAAAATTGGTTGGTTTACTGATGAATTAGTGTAAGCATGCTATTAAGAGCTTCCTGAATAGTTAACATTCAAATTTTGTATCTTTGGTCTTGGAGTGTTTTTTTGGTTTTTTTGCTAGTTTGAAAGCCACCTGACTAATAGCTCCCCCCAATCCTGTTGTAAAATAGTTTACACTGGCCACACTTTGTTCATTGAACATTACAAATATTGGCCTCTGTGCAGAGATCTATGTTCTGTCATAAGAATGGCTATGTTCTCTTATTAATCTTTTTCTGTCTGCTTCTGAACTGAAACAGTACAGAATAATTAGAGACTTTTTTTGGCAGATAAAACAGTCAGTAGTTGGAAAGGTATGTTTTAGTGAAGACTGTTTATAAACACACCTCTTACTGCCAAGAACTTAAAGTCTAATTAATGAGCATCAGCCTTTCCTCTTCTATCACTTGCTTTCATTTTCTTTCATTTATACACTCACACACTCCTTATCCTCTTGCTTTCTCTTTTCCTCCTCATCTCAGTCTGGACAAGTTTGTGTGTAAAATTGGCTTCCCTTCTAGCTGTTTTGTCCCTGCGCTCCATCAAAAAATATTTTCTGCATCTCTAATTTCATCAAGATATGCCTGACTGAGGATGTCAAAACCACTGAGCAGAACTGTTTAATCCAAAGTTGGCTCTGCTGGCGATGATCAGCTGAGGAAACAAGCTCGAATTTTTTCTTAATTACTTATTAGAATGTTAAGTTTTCACTTTATGGAATATATCCACATCCTGCTTCCACTCCCCACTCTTTCCTGTGCGGAGCCCCCGACTGATTTTCAGTAGAGAGAGCTCTCTGCACCCACGGAAGACACATGGAAGGGAAAAGGATACCTGGCCATCTGTAGGCACAGTAACTTCAGCGAAGGTTTTCCACAAGCAGAGAGTCACTTGATTTGTTGGACAGTCACATTCTGGCCACCTTTATGTAATTCCATAAACTAAGGTTTGAGAGTTGAACTGGTCACCAGCAGCAAGCCCCAGAGTGGACTGGACAGCCCAGGCTGTAGCCAGGAGCAGAAGACTGCAGTCCAGGCCCCGCTCAGCAGTCCAAGGGCCGTATCAGATCAGAAGGGCTGCTCATCTTTCTGACCTTTCTGTGGTGTCATCTGTAAAATGGGGGTGATACTGTCAACCTTTTAATCTCAAGGATAAAAAATAAAATGAGTGTATGTGAAAGCATTTTATAAATGATAAAGTATCATATGAATGTTACTTATTATCTGACCTTAGAAATAAGAATCAAAACAATATATTTCTGTTGCAAGTTTTTTTTTTCCTTTTGATTTAGTCCTCTTTAGGTGAAGGATGCTTTGTTGTTTAAACTATTTTATAAATATGCAATTTATGAAAGGAAGGATTTAGGGTATAATTAACAGGGAAGGAAACCGATGTTTCTTTGGGAGGAGAACCCTCATGACTTGTTGGTCCAATACAGCACATTTGTAATCTCCTTTTGGGAGGTTTACCCACATGTTAAGAGTGCATCATGCTCAAAGGACACACTTAGTGAATATTTGAGAACAGCAGTCAGGGAAAGCATGTGCCAGAAACTGGTCAGGTAGGCAACATAGACAACCGTTGCTACATTGGCCGGAGTTGGAATAATCGCTTTGGAGACTGGTAGGACCGGCACAGAAAGGATTAGCACGGGTGCTCTTCCTCCTCTCCATTTCAGCTCGGTTGCCAGTCCCTTCTCTGTACAGTATTTATACGAGGCTCAGAATCTGCATCCTCTAACAACGGATACCTGGTGAAGAAGACTTTAGAGCCACAGGTCGCAGGTGTATCATGCCTCATTCGATGAGGTGTGGCTTCTTCAGAAAGGAAGAAGGCTGAATCTTTGTGAACTGAAGACATGGATTTTTTTTTCACAGTTTGAAAGAAATCTACTGTGATGATCTGTTTTATGCGTCAACTAGGTTAAGTTATAGTAAGTACCCAGTAATTTAATCAAATACAAATCTAGGTGTTGCTGGGAAGATATTTTGTGGACATAGTTAATATCTCTAATCAGTTCACTTTATGTAAAGTAGATTACCCTGGATAGTGTAGGTGGGCCTCATCCAATCAGTTGAAGGTCTCCTGGAAAAGAAATTCTGACTCAGGATTATAACATCAACTCTTGCCCACGTCTCCAGTGTGCCAGCTTGCCTGGTGGATTTTGAACTTACCAGTCCACAATCTGTAAGCCAGTTCCTTAAAATAAATCTGTCTATCAGTCTATCTCTATTCTGTTTCTCTAGATATCTCTGACCAATAAAGCTTTTCTTTATCCAGAAGTTACCTTTCATTTGACTCTGTTATAACCCAGCCTTCAACAATCCAGGATACCAAATGTTTTCTTTTCACTAGGAAAACTACTGCATTACCAGAGCCACAAACCATGTAAATTAACTCCATATTATAATCCAACTTGGATCTTAGAATCTGCTGAACTGTGGTATAGCTTAAATACATACTTTTACACTCCTTGTTGATTTTACCTCACCAAAAGCCAGAAGTTCAAAACATCTGTATTGTAATCCCATATCTACTTTAGTTCTCATAACTGTACAGTCTCTGATTATTCCTCCAAATAGTGTCCCCAGTGAACACATGCTCATCAGCAAAGACTCAGTGCACTGGGCACGGTGGCACTATGTCAGGGCGCCCAGGCAGTAGATCTCAAGTTGTAAACATTGGCTTGCAAAGAAGTAGTCTTTCTTTTGACACCAGACTTGAAAAAGTCGCCATCTCATAATTCAGGGTTTCAAGAGTAAAAAATTTTTCCCTGTTTAAAGAGTTATTTTATTTACAAGGCCAGTCCCACAATCCTTTACACACATTCTAGGCCCTTGATCTCCATGAATCACAAACGTTATGAACCTCACCTCTGGCCATTCCCAGGCAGACGAGTCAGGGTCTGGGTTCCGTGAGTCATTTATCACAGACTTCAGTTTTAAGCCATTCCCAGTGGGATTACGTGTGAGCCTTTTCAATTGTCCGTGACTGTGTTCTGTATACACATATCGATCGCCCTCTCTAATTCCCAGGCCTGGTGCCCTGCCCTTCTGTCTGGCTTGGGTGAAACCGCATGGAGGCACCATGCTGGCCCCTGAGGGGTGGGGAAAGAACCTGGCGCCACCGAGCAGACGTCCCTTAATGGTAATCCTCCGGCGAGGCGGTGGCCTCCAATGAGACCATGAGTGTGGCCTGTTGATGAGGAATGTAGTCATGGTCACACAAAAAAATCCCCAGTCTCTGCCTCAGGACCCCATGCATGGCCCATCATCCCTGTTGCAGAAAGAAACTGGACAGGACCTCCCCTTAGGAGCCTGTCAGCCCTCGTCACTAATCAGCCCAGGGGCTACTCAGAATGACTGGAGGCACTCACTTCCACCCCCCACCAACTGCACTGCCCGCTCTCAGCCCCTGCCACCTGGGGAGCCCCACACCAGGCCCGGGCAATCAAGCTTGGCTTCTGCACGGCAGTGCAAACCTTACCATCAGCCAGGCTCCTAAAATATTTATATTTATACATGCAGGGCTCAGACTCTCTATCTCCCCTAACAGGTAAGGACTTGTGTGGTCTGGGAGAGTTTGTTCATACCACGCAAGCAAACCTATCAGCAGTGGCTCACCTGGCCGGGAGGACAGGGATCTCATTTCCCAAAAGAGCTGAGAAGTTGGTCATTGTCCATAATCCAGGCACTAGAAGAAAATCATGTTAGTCTCGCCTTCCCTTTTATTCCGAGATTTAACTTCATTCTTGCCCAGGCCAAAGTCAAAATGCCTCTCCTGATGGATGCCCCTCCCCAGAATCATTGCCAGCACGTTGAAGGGTGGGTGAGCACAATGTATGTATTTATTTTCAAAGATAGCATGACATAATACCATAGAGCTTTGGTTCTCTTGAAGGACTGTTAGAAAACTAGATGGAAAAAAAAAAAAAGAAAGAAAACTAGATGATTGGCAAGAAAATCTAGAGGAGGGAGGGAGGCAGGAAGATCCATATTTTCAGCAAAGTTGGATGGGTCCATTCAAGCCTCAATTAGCAATTGTCTCAGAAAATACCTTAGACTGGGGTTTTCTTTTTTTTTTTTTCTGTTCCTTTTTTTTTTTAAGGACTCGGGTTCTCTGAGAGAAGATTGTGATAATTTGTCCATGTTAGTGATAGCTGTCCGCACAGAAACAGTTCAGTTTATCTAAAGACTGAAAGTTTCACTAGCTTGTGCCTCTCATCATATTGGCTTTGCATGCATGGGAATTATTTTTAAGTACTCTAAAATGGTATCATTTCCTAGTTGCAAATTATTTGGGTGCATTTTGAAACTAATTAAAAGGGAAATGTCCTATTTTGTAAAGAGCAGCATTTCTACATTTAAAAAATCAGATGTTCTCAGTGGGGAGCAGGGTTTTATCTTTGTCAGTGTTGGCTATTACTAAGTGCATCCCAGATTGAAAAGCTAAATGAAATAACTACAAGGATTTACATGGGGGAAGTTTATATTGGAAAAGCGGGAGGGAGACACATAGACATATACAATACATAGACGATGGATCTGTGATTTGAGAAAGCCTTTTCTTGTCATATTTTTTTTTCTGTCTTGCCAGTTACTTGTTATTTCCCTGTGAGCACGGCAAACATGGAAGGCTGCAGAGATGCCAGGCTCCATCATGGTGTCCAAAAATTGGCTTTGTGCATATGCTAAATTGGAGACTGGCTGGCGGAAGCAGTTCACGGATCCTGAATTGGCAGGGATTCCTCATGAAAGAAGACAGGGCCTCAAGCCCAAGGGACTCATTCTCCAGCCAGCAGTCATGCAACATGCTCCATCCAACAAGCCAAAACCCTTTTTAAAACAAATTCTGAATCTTCATCAGGAATCAGGTTCAGCCGAAGTAATATAGCCCCCCCAAAATCTAGTCCCCTTTCCTGTTTCATGAGGAAGAGAGACTGTATTGAATCTTGCATGGGCCAGGGCTTTGAGATTTGTCACCAAAGGATCCAGGTCTTTCCATTGCCTTGTAGCAGTGAAAGTTGAAGTGTTGAAGGAGGAAGGTAGGGATCTAACAGACACACACCGTTCTGTTTTTGTCTTCCTCGTAAATAAGCAGACTGCTATGATGGTTCTGATGGAGGAAGAGTTAATGCAGCGGAGAAATGTATTAGACAGCTGGAGCAGATAAGTCCACGCCAAAAAGATCCACCATCTGGGTCTTTCTCACTCACTGTGTCAACCATAAAATGCCTCTCTCTCACTTACAAGTAGGTGGTTGATAGCTTTAATGTTCCCAAGAGATATACTTTATATTATGGACAACAATGAGTTTTAATAAAAAAACAGCTTTCTTTTATAATTCTTGTCATAGACCATGGGTTCCTGCTTAATTTGAGAGCTGAGTGCTAGAGAGGAAGTACGGAAACTTATTTTCTAAGCCCATGATGACCTCTGACAAGGAACAATTCTAGGTGGAGACATTAACTTCAGGTACTTTACCTTTCCTCTAAGAGTACTATGAAAAATTGAGAGCTGAACTAGGTGACCCCAGTTCCAATCAATGCCCTAATGCGAAAGCTGGATCAGAGCCCTGTAGCCTTTTGGATTCTGGGTTCTGTCAATCCTTCATTCACCTGAGAGCAAGCTCTGTGAGAGCAAGACCCTTGTCTGCCCATAGCACACTCAGTAAACGTCATTGAGTATATTCATCAGGTTAAGTCTTAGTCAGTTCGAGGGGCTATAACAAGTACCAGAGACTGGGAGGTTTGAACAACAAACATTTATTTCTCACAGGGACTGAGAAGTGCCCAAGGTGTAGGACGATTTGGTTAAGAGTCTGTTTCCTAGTTCATAGGTGTCTGTTTTCTTGACCTTTCCTTACATGTCAGAGAGAAAGATCATCTCTCCTGGGTCTCTTCTTTTAAGGGCACGAATCCCATTCAAAGGATTCACCCTCAAGACCTAATCACCTCCCAAAGGCTTTACATTGAAATACCATCACATTGGAGGTTAGAGCTTCAATATATAGATTTGGGGGGAGATACAAACATTCAGACCATAGGAGGTTGGTTGTCTCATCAGACGGCACCAGTGAGGTCAACATCTCAAGAGATGGGACAAGTTTTGATCACAATCTGTAGAGTGTGGAAACATGCTTAAATAGTCATCAGGAGATTGGGCTGTAGTCCTAGCTCTGCCCCCTTCAGGTTGAGTGATCTCAGTAATTTCTTGGTAGCACTGAGATTTTTATCTCCTTTTTTCTAAAGTGACTGGATACTTGCTGCACTTTCTTCAGCCCTAAAATTGTGTGACTCAAGCTGTAGCCAACTATCTAAAAAATACATTCTCTGGATGATGAAAGATATCTACTAGGCTTATATGGAAAAACCAGCATTTTTGATAGAAAGAATTTCTCCAGGCACACAACCTAAACACTGTGACTCAGAACTACTGTCTTCCTCTTCCCTTTAATGGGCGCTCTTTCAGTGGAGGCCGCGGAAAGGGGAAGGGTAGGCACTGAGGCACAGCATAGGTTGGGGGGCAGAATATGCCTCCAGACAGCTGCGGCCTGCAATGTAGTGTTTAGAGCCAGCCAAGGACAAAAAGATGGACTTTGAGGCATTCAACCAGTTGTGGATGCCCCTCGGGCCAGAAATATTGCAGAGGGGCGTCGAGTGTGAGCTTAGAGTTGTCCCAGGTCACCTCTAAGGTATGTCTAGTTCAACTACCTGTGACTCTGACAGTATCAAGCCCTGTCCCCTGCCATACACTGGCACCCCAAAAGACCTTGCCAAGGACCTAAAGTAGTCGAGGCACTGTTCACCTCAACAGGGCTGGGGAGAGGAGGGAGAATGAAAAAGGGGAAAGTCACTTTTATTAATATATTTTCTAGTAGCACCTTTAAGGAATCATTCATTCCACTGTTCATATTCATTTTCTTTGGTAGGTTTATTTTGGTTAAAAAGTTGCTGTCTGAAGACATAAATACACATCAGAAAACAGTACAATTAGGATACTAGATTAGAGTAATATGGAAAACATAGTTAGCTGATTGAAAACAAAGCTGTGAGAACTGCCTTGACAAGGTACTGCTTTCAAGAGTGAGAAAAAAGTCAACTTAGTTTTAACCTCATATATCCAGTTCCCTCAGCAATTCTAGTACATGCAGTGGTGTGGAAAACAACACAGGCAATGCTTCTGCACAGAGTATCCGTTGCTGATGGCCAGCGTCAGACAAGTCTGGCTCCATTCGTTATGAACCGTGACTTAATAAAAGAATTGTACCATGATCTTTTAGCTAACCTATAGTTCTTGGCTACCACAGCCCAGTGTTTGCTGATTTCTGACTCTAAGAACTGGAAGCCTTTGGGGCATCTGATTGGCTCAGTCAGTAGAGTGTGTGGTTCTTGATCTTGGGTTATAGTTTCAAGCCCCACAGTGGGTGTAGAGATTACTCAAAAACAAATAAGTAAACTTAAAAACAAAGAACTGGAAGCCTTTTGGTAGTCACTCATCTGAAGTGACTACTTGCAAGCATATTAAGGCACGTAGTGATTAAAATAATACACCTCAGTTATTATAGTGGAGTGAACTGTGGCTTCCCAAAAGCTCTATCCATATCCCAACCAACCCCCAGAATCCATAAATGCAGCCTTATTTGGGAAAAGAGTCCTTAAGATGTAGTTAGGTTGTCGAGATAAGATCATCCTTGATCATCCAGCGTCTAGAGTCCTTGCAAGTGACACACAGAGGAGAAAGCCACAGAGAGAGAGGCAGAGGTGCAGTGACACAGAGTGCAGCCAGCACACGCTGGGAGCAGATTCTCCAGGGATGGAAACAGTCCTGCTGACCCCTCCAGTTCAAATTTCTGCTTTCAGAGCTGTGAGAGGGTAAATTCCTGTTGTTAAGGGCAGCCAGAGTTTGTGGTAATTGGTTATAGGAAACCAATACACTTTAGATGAGTATATTTCAAAGAATGGACATCATTAATCAGGAACTCTAATATCTCTTCTCCTGTTAACCTCATCGATGGTCTTACTGATAATAAAAAACAAAAAACGCTGACTTAAAACTCATTAGAGGTGCCTGGATGGCTCAGTTGGCTGAACATCCTGCTCTTGACTTAGGCTCAGGTCATGATCTCAAAGTTTGTGGGTTCAAGCCCCACATGAGGCTCTGCACTGATAGCATGGAGACTATCTGGGATTTCTCTCTCCTCTCTCTCTCTGCCTCTCCCCTGCTCACAACATGCTCTCTCTCTCAAAGTAAATAAATAAGCTTAAAAAAATAAAAACCTTTTAGTAATATTACTAATTAGGAATATTAGATCTCTTTTGAGATAAATATTTTTGCTCACATAATAGATGTCCATGAATACCACCTTCTGAACGAGCCACAATTTTCTTAAGGTTTTTTAAAAAACATTTTTATTTTTTTAAATGCTTATTTATTTTTGAGATAGAGACAGAGCACATGTGAGGTGGAGGCAGAGAGAGTTGGAGACAGAGAATCTGAAGCAGCTGCCAGGCTCTGAGCTGTCAGCACAGAGTCCTATGTGGGGCTCAAACCCACAAGCCATGAGATCATGACCTGAGCCAAAGTCCTGATCAGACGCCCAACTGACTGAGCCACCCAGACATCCCTAAGAATATTTTTAATGTTGGGGCACCTGGGGGGCTCAGTTGGTTAAGTGACCAACTTCAGCTTAGATCGTGATCTCATAGTTCATGGATTTGAGCCCCATGTCGGGCTCTGTGCTGACAGCTTAGAGCTTGGAGCCTGCTTTGGATTCTGTGTCTCTCTCTCTCTCTCTGCCCCTCTCCCACTCCTGCCCACATGCATTCTCTCATTCTCTCTCACTCACTCTCTCTCAAAAATAAAAATATTTTTAATGTTTATTTTTGAGAAAGAGAGGAAGTGGGGGAGGGAGACGAAGGATCTCAAATGGGTTCTGTGCTGACAACAGGGCTCTGTGCAGACACAACAAGCTGTGAGATCATGACCTGAGCCGAAATCAAGAGTCAGATGCTTAACTGACTGAGCCACCCAGGTGCTCCTAAGATTTTTTTGTAGGAAGAAACACCGCATTATCAGAGAAAGGGACTTCATTTTGATATTCCTCCACGCTGGAGAAACTTTGTTTCTGTGTCAGACACATACTCTTCAATAACCTCTCCATTTTAAGCTATTTCAAATTCATAGAGTAATAGTACCAATAAAATTCTGCTGTTTTATTATACATTTATCAAATAATCTCTGGTCTTTTAGCCAGAATTTGTGGGCCTTTTCTCAACAGCTCTGTCTCAATACATCTTTTAACAACTACTCTCCAACATAGTTTTTATTTCAGACTTAGAGTATGTTAATCAGTTTACCAGTTCACGATGGAGGGTGAACAGTTTACAGTGTTAGTGACAATATTGAATTTATTGTCACATGATTGATTTTTTAAATAGCACTACATTGGTTTTTGCTTGTTTTTTACAATCCAATTCAGTGTCTGAGCAACTCTGCTTGATGACACTTCTATTAGAAAAACTAAAAACATTCACCTTGTACTAGGTGTACTACCTGTTTCTCCTTTCACACCTTAAGATGATCTCTTGAATGACAGATACCATATGTTTTCTTCACTCACAGGTGGAACAGGAGAAACCTAACAGAGGACCATGGGGGAGGGGAAGGGGAAAAATAGGTGGGGAGAGGGAGGGAGGCAAACCATGAGAGACTGTTGAATACTGAGAACAAACTGAGGGCTCATGGAGGAGGGGGAGAGGGGAAGGAGGAGTGATGGGCATGGAGGAGGGCACTTGTTGGGATGAGCACTGGGTGTTACATGGAAACCAACTTGACAATAAACTATAAAAGAAAAAAAATAAAAATAAATTTAAAAAAAGATGATCTCTTAAAAGAACCCACTTTAGACTCCAACATTACCTACTATTTCTTTTTCTTCTTTAAATATTTATTAAATACCTATACGTGCTATCCAGGTTAAAAAAAAAAACAAACATTTGGGAGGGCCATGTCAGTAGGTGGTACTAAGGACTGACTCAGCTTGTGAGCCAGCATGTTGGAATTTATATAAAAACTGAGAAGTATCCTGGAAAGGAAGTTTATTGTCAGGCAGAATTCTCTAGTCCTGAAGTTACCTTCTGAGGGAACCCAAGACTCATCCCTTAAGTGGCTGTTTACTCCTTATCACAATCAGAATTCAGAGTGTAATTATAGAAAGAAAGCAGAATATCAACAATGGCTCCATTTGATCACCAGTGGAGGCCAAGGAAATGTAAGATATGTCACCAAGTCTATCAAAGAAAAGAGGTATGAGAGAGAAATTAAAAAATGAAAGAATTTCATGACATAGTTTCTATTTCTTTACTCCACCAGCTCCTGTAGTTTAAAGGGAAAGGATTAAATAAGCCCCCAGTGTAACATTGCATTACAATCTTTGAGCTGCTGGGACTCCTGGGTGGCTCAGTCACTTGAGCGTCTGACTTTGACTCAGGTCATGGTCTCATGGTTCGTGGGTTCAAGCCCTATACCAGGCTCTGCTGATGGCTCTAGAGCCTGGAGTCTACTTCGGATTCTGTGTCTGCCTCTTATTCAGCCCCTCCCCTGCTCATGTTCTCTCTCTCTCTCTCTCCCCCTCTCTCCCCCTCTCTCCCCCTCTCTCCCCCCCCCTTTCTCTCTCTCTCTCTCTCTCTCTCTCTCTCAAAAATAAATATTTATTGAAAAACTTTTTGAGAATCTTTGGGCTGCTTCCATAGCTAAAAATGGTCAGTCCAGGGGCACCTGGGTGGCTTAGGTGGTTAAGTGTCCGACTTCGGCTCAGGTCATGCTCTCACAGATTGTGGGTCTGGCCCTGCATTAGGCTCTTTGCTGATAGCTTGGAGCCTGGAGCCTGGAGCCTGCATCGGATTCTGGGTCTCCTTCTCTCTCTCTCTCTCTCTCTCTGCCCATTCCCTGCTTATTCTCTGTTTCTCTCTTTCAAAAGTAAATGAACATTTAAAAAAAATTAAATAGGGATGCCTGGGTGGCTCAATCAGTTAAGCATCCAACTTCAGCTCAGGTCATGATCTCACAGTTCATGGGTTCAAGCCTTGTGTCAGGCTCTGTGCTGACAGTTCAGAGCCGGGAGCCTACTTCAGATTCTGTTGTCTCCCTCTCTCTCTGCCCCTCCCCCCACTTATGCTCAGTTTCTCTCTGTCTCAAAAATAAATAAACATTAAAAATTTAAAAAATAAAGAAAACATAATGGTCAGTCCAACTCCACAGTTCAGTATTAGAAAGTCAGTATGAACTTTCACTAAACTGTGCCCTCAGATCAGCATTTATCAAAAATAAAGGAAGTGTTTTTAATTTTCCTCATGCTGACTCTGTTCAGTTGTTTCAGAATTTTGATGGTCAAGAGGCATTCTCTATTGAAATCCTAACCAAACTCATCTAAAATTAAATTAATCATCCACACACACACACACACACACACACACACACACACACACACAAACACTCCAAAATTCCACATGTTGTTCCTGCTGGATCTCCTCCCTCCATCTTTGGAAAATGCCTCCCACTCAACACACACACACACACAGCAACGAGAAAGGAATTTTCTAGCCCAGGGCTAGAGGCTGGGAAGCCGGACTTTGTAGCAGAGCCTGTCTGTATTGTTCCGTCTTCCCAGACGGTCTGCCTCCCCCAGCTGCATACCCTGCTCTCACCGTCACCCCCACCCTTATGTTCTCTTGTGTTAATGTACAGGCTCAGCTACTGTAACAAGAAGACCCAAAGCTGCAGTGGCTCACACCAAATGAGGTTCATTTCTCTCTCACCAAACTGCTCAGAGGCAGGCAGGTGGTCCTGGTAGGTGCGCAGCACTCCTCCTTGAGTCCATTGAGAGACCAAGTTGCTTCTGCCTTGTTGCTATGACACCTTAGTCTATGAGGCTGAGACTCGCTCCGTACTGTGTCTGAGTTCCAGCCTGTGACATGGGAGGAGAGACAGTGGAGGGCAAACGGCTTCCTTAAGGGATTAAACATTGCACGCGCCACGTCTGTTCCATTCACACCTAGCCATGAGTGGGGCTGGATATGTAGGTTCTAAGAGGTAAAACTCAAAGGAAGAGGCAAGCATGGAAGCTGGGGCCAGGAGCAGTAGTGCTACACCCTGTGCAGCCACCATCTGATGTCTGCCTATTGTATATATGTCACCTTGTGTTGCAGTTTTTCATTTCTGCTTTATTGCAAGAAGAGTGCAGTTATTTTTACATATTAAAGTCATGTCTGTGTCCAATGTGGGGGCTCAAACTCACAATCCTGAGATCAAGAGTTGAATGCTTTTCCAGTGAGATCACCAGGTACCCCAAGTAGGGTGCATTTAAAAATGTTTAGTGTAGTTAAAAAAATCACATAAAATATACCTTCATAGCCATTTAAAGTGTACAGCTCAGTAGTATTAAGTATATTCATATTGTTGTACAACCAATCTCCAGAACGTTTCATCTTCCAAAACTGGTTTTATGTCCTCAAAATCTCAGTGCTTTAATGTCCATTAATGCTTCTTTAATCTAGTTTAAAGATGGTAGGCATTATCTGTTCTTTGATTATGCATAATTATATATTAGAAGTATGTGTAAAGGCTCATAATAAATTTCAGCTAACTTTCTAAAAACTTGTCATTCTATCCAAAATGACAAAGATTGAAAGCTTTTATATTTAAAACTACAGAATACTCAAAATATTAGATATTTTGCATTTTTCTATCATAAAATACATACTAAGTTGAAATGTTAATCGAGTGGTATGTTATTCTTCCCAAAAGGAAGTAATAAAAGTGTGTATTTCTATTATTTGAAAGAAGGGGTTCTCTTGAGACAGTTGACCAGAGTAGGGTTATGCAGAGAATG
Organism: Suricata suricatta; assembly: GCF_006229205.1. Taxonomy (NCBI): domain Eukaryota; kingdom Metazoa; phylum Chordata; class Mammalia; order Carnivora; family Herpestidae; genus Suricata; species Suricata suricatta. Next base: position 11,088,589 of record NC_043703.1, on the reverse strand, counting down.
TTGAATGTTAAAGCCAGAAAGAAACTCAGAACTCATCTTTTCAGTTTAGAAACTGAGGCCCCATATACCTCCGACTTTTATCTCAGGAATGCCTCCATCTGTGGCGTATTTTCCATGGCAGATAAAAATTAGCTGCCAAAAGAATAATTCTGAATATACATAATGTTGTTTAGCTTTGGGAGAAAGTAAAGATTGACCTTTATGAGATGTGATAATTTTCCCTATTGAGAGTTACTAAACATATAACATTCTTTTTTTAATGTTTATTTATTTTTAGAGAGAGAGCTTACATGTGCCCACACAAGTAGAGGAGGGACAGAGAAAGAGAAGGAAACAAAGAATCCAAAGCAGGCTCAGCACAGAGCCTGACGTGGGGCTCGAACTCAACAACAGTGAGATCATGCCCTGAGTCGAAGTCAGCTGCTTAACCGACTAGCCCACTCAGGTGACCTAAACATACAGCATTCTTCAAACCCTTTTGAAAAACTGAAAAATTGGTATCACAGTGGCTGGATTTAAGAACACTATAATGAAAGCCATGTTGTTAAGCACATTGAGTGGATATATAGTTAGTCTAAAATCCTAGCCAACCAACACTTTTCACCAACATTCTTAGGACTTAAATGTCTGGCCAGCCCGCCAGATGTCGTGCCCTCACAGGCTGGGCATAACATCCAGATGAAGAGCAGTGGGACCTGTGTTTTGAGTTTAGAAAGAACATTTGCCAAATCTGTCCCAAGGAGGGCAACTCAGTAGTGAGAGGAAGTTGAATTTGTATCATAGGTTTTCAGAGAGACAGCTACTAGAACTAGGAGTGTTAGAAGACCAAGCACTCAGGAAACAGAGTAACCATCCTGAGACATTTATGGGACTGCCCCACCTTGGCCGTGCTTACACAAAAGCCGGGAAATCACTTGCCAAGAGGATAGAAGGGGATACTGCCCTGGACAAAGCTTCTTGGGGGCAGCTTTGAAGACCCCTCCCAACTCTTTTTGTTTTAACTTTTTTAACGTTTTATTTTTTTATTTATTTGTTTTTGAGAGTGAGAGAGACAGCATGAGCAGGGGAGGGTCAGAGAGAGAGGGAGACAGAGAATCTAAAGCAGGCTCCAGGCTCTGAGCTAGCTGTCAGCACAGAGCCTAACGTAGGGCTTGAACCCACGAACCATGAGATCATGACCTGAGCCAAAGCCAGACGCTCATCCGATTGGGCCACCCAGGCGCCCCTTTATTTATTTTTGAGAGAGAGAGAGACAGAGTGCAAGCGAGGGAGGGGCAGAGAGAGAGGGAGACAGACCCCTCCCAACTCTAAGGCTGATTCTCCATGATTCTTAATCCAGGACCTCAGTTACTGATCATGTTTACAAAATACAAGAAAGAATCTGTCATACCTAAGAATGGGGCACCTGCTTCTTGCTGCGAGAACCTAGCAGACATGGAAGAAACAGTGTTTGTGTGTGTGTCTGGGTGTGTGCACATGAGAGAGAATGACTGAGACGGAGAGAGGGAGAGAGAGCATATGCAGGGGCAAGCAGATTCCCCATCTGACTCTCAAGATAATCTTCCCAGATGGGGCAGCTGTGCCATGCCCTGCCCTGCCCTAGGAACTCTGAGGGCATCAAATCATGGTCGGACTTGAGTGAGTGTATCTCCTCTACCTGGTTATGGAGACAAGACTAATATGCCTAAGATGACAGAGAAATCAAGAGACATTCTGGCGCTCTTTTTCCTTAAAGTCTTCATTCTTTCATTTTCTTCCCTATCCGTTGCTCACTCCTTTCTTTAAGAAAAAAAATTAACTCACTAGATGTCACTACTTTAATCACAACCACCTCCATTGAAAAATGCATACAACCTGGTGCTCGCTTTGGCAGCACGTATACTAAAATTGGAACAGTGCAGAGCAGATTAACAAGGCCCTCTGTAAGGATGACACGCAGATGCATGAAGCGTTCCCTATTTTTATGTCCTCAGTCCTGGCACGCCTCCAAAGCTGGAGGTCCACTCCAGTTCCTCCCATCAAGGCTGGGTGCCTCATGGCTGCGAGGTATCTCCTTCCTCTCTGGCACTCTCTGTACTTCTCCCTTCCTCCCAATCAAAGCTCTGGCATGGAAGCAAAAAATGCATACAACCTGAAAAAGATCAAAAACCTTTCACTCCCTCCTGCCTTTTTGGGCAAACAGCACTGAAGTAGTGTTTGTTGCCAAAATACATTAAATATGGCTTGAGAAATCAGCTTACACATGGTCCAAATTTAAATCTTTAAAATCATCCTCTTCTCTAGACCAAAACAGCAACAGATGGGTAAAGGAAGAAACGGAACGTGGTCACATTTTATACCAGCAGTATAGATCTTTTCAGATTGCAGTAAGTCATTTGCCATCCAAAACCTGTGGTCTTCCATTCCTGCTGAGGCACGGATTCAAGATTCTGGGTTTGGAGTTTCTGAGTTGGAACAAAAACATTTAGCAGGTTGCTATTTATTATTTTTTTTTTAATCAAGCAATGGTGAGCACACTAGACCTACCTGCCCGCCTCGTGAAGAATCTGGTACCCTGAAGACCACAGCACCCATAGGCAAAGAGACCCTAGATATTTAATATCTAATTTCATTCAAAATGAAGGTTCTAAGATTGGACAGGTGGACAGGCTGGCTCCCATTATCTGTAAGTAAATTTGGCCCTTTCGGGGACTTTCCTTAATGCCAGGAGTCCGGCTCCCTGTGTTTTCAATTTGGCATTGCAGGCATAGGTACCATGAGACACGCTCCCTGTTACGTGTGGTTTAGAGTCCTGGTGTGAGGACACTGCATTATCAAGAACAGGTCAGGGTAGGGGCACCTGGGTAGCTCAGTCTGTTGGGCATCCAACTTCAGCTCAGGTCATGATCTCACAGTTCATGGGTTTGAGCCCCGCTTCGGGCTCTGTGCTGACAGCTCAGAGCTCAGAGCCTGCTTCGGATTCTGTGTCTCCCTTTCTTTCTCTACCACTCTGTCTCTGTCTCCCAAAAATAAATAAATATTAAAATTTTTAAAAAAGCAAAAAATAAAACAGGTCAAGCTAGTATGAGCTCAGAACCAACCCCAAGTGAGTGGGCACTAAGAAAGTTTAAATTTGGATGGTCCTTTTTTAAAAAGCAGGTTTTGTATACACATTAAAATGAGCATGTAATTTTTTAAAATCTAACACTTATTAACCATTTATTTATATTACACCATTTTGAATCCTCACCAATCCCTGAGTCGGACACTATTTTCATCCCCATTTTTCAGATGAGGAAACTGAGGCACAGTGAGGTTAAGGAACTGCCCAGTCTCTTACAGAGCCAGTCATTGGCACGGTTGGAACATAGACTTGCTGGATCCAGAGCTGGCCTAGAGGGAGGCCTCAAGAGTTGGAATTTCATGGCCAGTCCTTTGGAGCCTAAATGAGCGTGTAATTTGACCTAGCTTTTGCACTTCTAGGACGTATCCTGAGGGAATATTCAGACAAGTGCTCTGAAATGAATGTTCTGGGATATTCATTACAGCTTTGTGTGTCATCTTTTCAGTATCAGGGTAAATGTCACCTTCTCAAAGAAGCTGTTCTGCTGCCCTACTCAGGTAGCACTGCCCCCTGGCATGCTGTCCCGGAGCTGAAGTCTGTCCTCTGGAGAGCTCTTTCCATCGTCTGCAGCTGTTACTGGTTTACTCCTCTATTAGTTGCTTTCCTAACTGGAATGTAAGCTCCATGTAGGCAGGGAGCTGTTATCTTCATTATCTAAAATAGTACCTGGCACATAAACTGTATTCAGTAAATATATGTTGAAAGGAATGAATGAATGAATAGTAAAACACTGGGGAAACTTACACTCTTAGTCATTAGGGGATTGATTAGACAAGTTGTGGCGTATCTATGCAATGGAATACTGTGCAATCATGACAAGTGATTGTGGAGATTTTCTCATTTAAGAGAGATGTACTCTGCCTATTAGTGGGTGAAAAAAGCAGGGGAAGCATGTGTGCTGTGATCCCCATACTAGTCAGGGCTCCTGGTAGCCAACCACAGAATCTCCTAAGTTAAAGCAGAAAACAAAACAGTTTATTATAGGCTACTGGGTAAGTCACAGACCCAATGCAATGCAAGGAGGGATTCTGCAGACAGAGTTGGAAGCACAACACTTGAGTTCTGCGTCGCCTCCCCTGCTGACTATCTGTGCAGTCTTCAAAAAAGCTAGCTCTTGTAACCTCCGTGTTCTTCAGGCAATTGTGGATAGTACATCCTGCCCTGTCTCTGCCTCAGGACTGCTATGAGAGAAGATGAGATGCAGGCCCCTTGAAAAGTTAAAAGATGCACTCCATCAGGTGGAGCTGGCTGACTCAGCCAGTAAGAACATGTGACTCTTGATTTCAGGGTCGTGAGTTTGAGCCCCATGTCGGGTATGGAGATTATTTTTAAAGATATATATATAAATAAAAAAACCCTATAGGGTTTTAAAAAAAGAAAAGTTAAAAAAGAACTGTATAACATTTACATTGCTGTTCAAAAAGACAAGAAATAACAAGTGTTGGCAAGGGTGTGGAGAAAGAATCTCTTGTGCGCTGTTGATGGGAATGTAAATTGGTACAGACACTGTGGAAACCAGTATAGAGGTTCCTCAAAAAATTAGAAATAGAAATACCGTATGACCCAATAATTCCACTAATAAATATGGGTATTTATCCAAAGAAAACAAAAACACTCATTCAAAAAGATACATGCACTTCTATGTTTATTGCAGCATTATCTACAACATAGAAACATGGAAACAACCTAAGTGTCCTTTGATAGATGAATGGATGAAAAAGATATGTATGTGGGTGTACACATACAATGGAATATTACACAGCCATAAAAAAGATGAGATCATGACATTTGTGACAACATGGATGGCCCTGGAGGGGATTATGTGCTAAGTGACATAAGTCAGACTGAGAAAGATAAATGTCAAATGACTCACTCATATGTGGAATATGAAAAACACAAATGAATAAACAGCAAAGTCAGACCTGTAAATAGAAAGAACAAACCAACGGTTGCCAGAGGGAAGAGGGGTTGGGGATGGGTGAAATGGGTGAAGGGGAGTGGGAGATACAGGCTCCTAGTTCTGGAATGACTAGGTCACGGGAATGAAAGGCACAGCACAGGAAATACAGTCAGCAATGTTGTAATAGGGTTGGCTGTATGAGTGACAGAGGGCAGCCACACTTGTGAGCACAGCGTAATATATAGAGAAGCTGAATCACTATGTCGTACATCTGAAACCAATGTCACATTATGTGTCAACTATGCTAAAATCTAAAGAAAAAAAATTTACACGCTTGTTACCCAGTGATTCTGCAAGTGTGAACATACATACTTCCTTCCGAACTCAGGACCTTCATATTATGAGACTGACGTGCTGCCCGCTGTGCTAAGCAGGCACCTTACATACTTCCTCCCGAAGCCATATTCCTCAGCACTGGGATGCCCCTGGGATGCACTGGTCCTCCCCACTCACCAGCTGCACATTGCCAAGCATTAAATTGCACATGGCAGTGGTCTGGACAAGAAGGCTGGTAATTTTGGCAGTTGGGTTTGCTAAGCTTGTCCTAAAATCACTTCCCACGTGCCTCAGCCACTCTCCCCGTGGGCTGACCTCTGTGTCAGGTCTGTCCTTTTCTCAAGGCTCACTAAGCTTGCCACCTGCAGGGGGCCTACAGTTCTCATCTCTGAGGTCTGCACTGTCTAGCATCAAAGCTGAAAGTCTTCCCTAAGCAGCATCCCAAGGGCTGAACTCTGGAGCATCAGTGTTCAAAGTCACTGTCAACCAAGACCTCATGCATGATTTGGGCAACTGACTAGGTGTATATTGAAGGCCGGATTCAATAAGGGTTTTTTTAATTTCCTTATAATTCTATGTTTTGCATATTTTATATTTAAAAATGTTAGATTCTCATTGCCCACCTATCATGAGGGAAAAACAGCGTGGTGATAAAACAGGGCATTTCACCAAGGTACCAACATTGTTAAAAAGGACTTTGATGTTCCTGAAACCAGGCATGTGTTGCAAGGTGGGATGATGTTCCCAGTTCCTGAACGTCCGAAGCTTCTCCTGGCAGAGCTTTTAGCCCCTGAGACTTTCATCTTCATCTTGCACGAAGGATACAGTTTGGTCCTGACGCATGGATTACAGAAGCTGCGGACGTCCGCACAATCTGTTATGCTAAATCACACCTGGTGTCTGCACAGAGACGGCTCTGGCAAGCTTCCTCGCCGCTGGGACCGAGGCCTCTGACTCCGACGCCAGAACATGGCAGTGTTGCAGGGAGCCTTCTGAGAGCCTGGCTCGCCGGCATGGTAAATTAACCTGCTTGTTCTCACGTTAAATGCTTTATGAAAATTTACTGGGCGATAAAAGAGGGAAGAAAACCCAAGTGGCCCCGCACCGAGCCCGCCTGGCACCAGTGAAGGAATGGAGCTGCCGAGGAAGTCGGCGTGAAGAGCTGGCAGGAGGACAGGGTGGGCAGCACGAGGCAGATCGCGTGTGGCGCGGCCGCTCGTTGTGTTGTCTGGTTAGCGTTTTCTCCAGGAAGACATTGAATCACAGGAAAGCTGGTGTTCCTGCGCTCGGGAAGAGGCCCCTGGGCTCTGCCACTTTCCCCCTGGGACCCATTTGCGGAGGGATTCTGGCCCGCTCCCATAGACCGCAGAGAGAAGCCTCCTCCCATGTGGCTCGGCCCCTGAGAAGGGCCCTTTGCTGTAACCAAAACGTAGTTCTCAAAGGGCAGAATGTGCCTTTTTATTTTTTTTTAAGTTTTTTTTAATGTTTTATTTATTTTTGATACAGAGAGAGACAGAGCATGAGAGGGGGAGGGTCAGGGAGAGAAGAAGACACAGAACTGGAAGCAGGCTCCAGGCTCTGAGCTAGCTGTCAGCACAGAGCCTGACACGGGGCTCGAACCCACGAACGTGAGATCTGACCTGAGCCGAAGTCGTAGGCTTAACCGACTGAGCCACCCAGGTGCCCCAGAATGTGCCTTTTTAAAAAATAAAATGTTCTAATGGATATGATCCTCCTTCATTCTTCAATTTTCCACATTATATTTCTCTTCTCTTTTCCTTGTTGATTTTAGAACAAAAATAAAGTGATGTAGAGTAGAATGGAGAAAGTCTCTTTAAAATACCTAAAATTTTTGAGGCACATGGCTGACTTGGTCAGTGGAGCATACAACTCTTGAACTAGGGGTTGTGAGTTTGAGCCCTGCGTTGGGTGCAGAGATTACTTAAAAATAAATCTAAGGAGTGCCTGGGTGGCTCAGTCAGTTAAGCGTCCAACTCCTGATTTTGGCTCAGGTCAGCATCTCGCAGTTCTTGAGTTTGAGCCCCATGTCAGGCTCTGTGCTGACAGTATAGAGTCTGCTTCGGATCCTCTGTCTCACCCTCTCTGCTCCTCTCCCACTCATTCATTCTCTCTCTCTCTTTCTCTCTCTCTCAAAATAAAGCTTAAATAAAAAATCTTAAAAATAATAATATTGAGGTGCCTGGGTGGCTCAGTCGGTTAAGCATCCAACTTTGGCTCAGGTCATGATCTCGTGGTTCATGGATTCAAGTCCCACATTGGGTTCTCTGCTGACAGCTCAGAGCCTGGAGCCTGCTTCAGATTCGGTGTCTCCCTCTCTCTCTACCCCTCCCTTGCTCACACTCTGTTTCTCTCTGTCTCAAAAATAAATAAACATCTAAAATTTTTAATTAAAAATTAATAATAAAAATATTTAATCTTTAATAAAATTATTTTTATTAAAAGTTTTAAATAAAAAATAATATTAAAATAAAATACCTGTAAATTTGCCTCCTAAAAGGAACAAGGACTTTTGAATTACCACTTTCTTTGGGAAACAATTAGGAAGCAAGACAACAACGAACCATGAAAAAGAAATGACTGGTTACTATAAAATGAAGTGTGACTGTGTATTTGAGCAACAGAAATCTAAATCTACAAAGATAGAACCAGCTGATAATTCCAGGCAGGGGATTTTAAAATTCCTTTTCATTTAAAAATTATTATTAAAAGGAGTTTGAGAATAATGGTCCGGTTTAGCGTGCTGCAAGAACTATTTCCTCGTGTTCGGTCTCTGCCATCAGGGAGCTTATTCAGTTACCTGATTCCTTCCTGCATGGCTGCCAAGAAGACTGATGAACACTAGGGAAGCTCAAGAATCCTGTTTGCTCTGCTCCAGAGTGAAGCTTTTCCCCCCAAAATGTGAAGTCAAGGCCTCGCACCTGCTGAAATTCCCGTTAGTTTAGTTTGTTGAATTACAAGGCTGTTTGTGCCTTATCATTAGACATTTATACTCTTTCTCTAAGCTTTTATAACCTCCTACTTATGGAGACAAGATTCTTTGTGTCAGCACCTTAGAGAAGTGTTGTTGAAGCAGTTGGCACGCAGACAGGAATTTCCGGGCAGCACCGTCGGCACCGCGGAGTCCCTCCACAGCCTACCTTAGTGCAGCCTCACAGAGAAGTGGGCCCCATTCACCTCCAGAATTGGTGACGGGCAGAAAACAGATGTTTTCCCACATAGAAGTGAAGCTTTTGCTTTTTAAGAAAATTGGTTCTTAATACTTAGCTTAGGGAACAGTTTGGATTCGTCATACTAGAAGTGTATCTCAAGTGGGCTTGTAACCTGAAGGAAGTTATCAGCCAAAGCAGTTGTGAGCATCAGAGTGAAACTGCCCCGCCCGGACAGGCGACATGGCTGTTACCTGATGCTTATCTGAAACCATGGCAGGGCTGCCTCGTTACATCATGAACTAATCACTCTCCACCTACCGTTAAAAAGGAATGAAAGGCCCACCGACCCTGCCCCGGGTGGGTGGGTGGTCCATGGCACCTGTGGCAAATGGCAATGTTTTCATCCTTATAATGAAGGAAGGTAGGTGCAGAGTCCTTTGATGACACTGTTCCCTTTCGCTTGTTTACTTTCATTCTCCCACGCAGACTGCAACCCAGCAGGAGGGCTTTCAAACCCAAACAGTTAATTACCTTCTCTAACCCAGGGAAGTGGGGAAACACAAATCTAGCAAGTTGAGAGGGAGAGGACAGCTTTGCTTGGGGCTGTGCTCTGCACCAGGTGGGAAGAGAGCCACCTCCGCCGGCAGGGCGGAGGGAGACCAATTAGAGGGCAAAAGGGGGGGAGGCGGACCTCGTTCTTATTCCTTGTGTCCTTTACATTTCCTCTTCAGACAGGAAAATGCACTGTGCTGCACCTGTCCTGTACCCTTCAGGTCAGAGGCCCATGTCAACACACCCACCCGAAAGATGAAATTGAGTAGCTTCGGGACTAGAGGCCCTCTGGCGATGGAAGCACATGCTCCTCCACGTGGCCCTCGGAGCACTGGGGGTGGACCTTCCCCCAGTCCAGACCCGGGCACCAGCAGCTTCCACTATGGAGACTGTTTTCTCAACTCCAAGTCTTGTCCCACCACCTCCACCACCCTTGCCTCCCTCAATGGGGGACCAAATACTAGGACTTAGCCCTTGTATTCCTCAGTTGGAGCTCACCCCTGCCCAGCTGGGAGTCTCTTTCTGTCCATCTCCTGGTGCCAGCACCTTCCCTACCTAACCTCACATGTACTGAGCGTCTGCTTCTATGTTCGCTCACTGTTCCTGCCTCTGCTTCTGCCCTTTCCTGGCTCTCTTCTGGGTGCTTCCCCCTCCTCAGCATCTAATGAGATCCCCAACTCACCTGCCCCCTATCTGAGCCTGAAGCACCCCCTCCTGCCTCCGATCCCCTCTAAGTCCTATTGTCTGTTCCACTGACTTGAACTGTTTTACTTCTCATTCTATAGGTCTTTCTTTCATTGTCACGACTAGATGACACATTCCTCTGTTGACTTGTATCAATATAAAGTTATTTATATACCTTTTCCTATCCCTCCACACCTGTTCCCAGCACCCAGCACAGTGGATGGCATTTGATTAATCCCTCTCCTACTGGTTAAAAGTTTTAAATGCACCAGACCAGGGACATCAAATAGAATCCGGGGTTAGTATTCAGGAAATCTTCTTTTCAGAACCACAAATGATCTTAAAGAAGAGAACAGATCCTATCAGTTATCTAAATGTCTTCCAGTATCTGGATGTTTGGCCTTAAGTGCATAAAACACCTAATGAGTGATGATGTCGTTCAGATTTCCTCTGGCTCCTCTGCGTCATTAGCTGTGGGTGGTGGCCCGCTCAGGAGAAAGCATGCCAAAGCACCCTGTTCCTCCACTCAGACTGTCCTGCCTAGAGCGAGTCTCAAGGCCCCTGGTGCCTCTGCCACCCTGCTAGAAAAAAGAGAAACCATACCACTGCCCTCTGAGGCTGTGAGACCAACTGATGAGTGAGAACCAAGAAAACAGTAAGAGCGGGAAGACTCCAGAGCACCCCAGACAAATCTGAGCTTGGCGGTTTTTATTCACAAGGAGAAAGGCAACACATTTCTTTAGCAGGTAAACACTTTTTTTAAAGTTGTGTGCAGTGTGCAAAGTGTACCTCAGAGCCACACTACTAGGGGCGCCTGGTTGGCTATGTTCCTTGGGCATCCGGCTCCTGGTTTCAGCTCAGGTCATGATCTCATGGTTTGAGTTTGAGCCCCACATCAGGCTCTGCTGACAGCATGGAGCCTGCTTGGGATTCTCTCTCTTCCTCCCTCTCCACCCCTCTCCCACGCTCTCTCTCAAAATAAATACATAAACATTTTTGTAAAAAGATCATACTGATGCATGGGTGACTCCGTTGGTTAAGCATCCAACTTAGTCTCAGGTCATGATCTTACGGCTCGTAGGTTCAAGGCCTACATCCGGCTCTTTGCTGTCAGAACAGAGCCCACGTTGGATCCTCTGTCCCCCTCTCTGCCCCTCCCCCGCTCACTCAGGCTCTCAAAAATAAACATTTTAAATTGATTAATTAATTTTTATAAAGACCATAACATGTAGAACCTTCACTTCCAATTGGAATGTAAATTGACACAGCCGCTTCAGAAACAGTTACTAGTTCCTCAGAAGATTAAACATAGTTAAAAAAATTTTTTTTAATAAATAAATAAACATAGAGTTGCCTTTTAACCCAGCAGTTCTCCTTTCTCCTAGGTATGTACCCAAGAGAAATGAAGACAGATAACCACACAAAAACTTGTACATGAATGTTCATAGCAACATTTCTCCTAATGGCCAAAAGCCAAAACAAACCAAATGTTCATTAACTGATCGTAGATAAACTCAAAGTCGTATATCCATACAATGGAGTAGTATTTGGCAATAAAGAAGGAAGTACTGCTACATGCTACAATATGAGGAACCTTGAAACACTGTACTAAGCAAGTAAACCAGTCTCAAAAGATCACGTATTGCATGATTCCATTTACATAAAATGTCGAGAATAAGCAAGTCTACAGAGAAACAAGGTAGATAGTGGTTGCCCGGAGCTGGGAAGTAACTGCTGAAGAGAATGGGGTTTCTTTTTGGGATGATAAAAATGTTCCTCCTTTTATATTTTTTAGTTTAGTTTTATTTATTTTGAGAGACAGAGAGCAAGCAGGGAGGGGACAGAGAGAGAGAGAGAGAGAGAGAGAAAATCCCAAGCAGGCTACATGCTGTCAGCACAGAGCCTGACTTGGGGCTCAAACTCCTGAACCATGAGATCATGACCTGAGCCGAAACCGAGAGTCAGACCCTTAACTGACTCACCCAGGTGCCCCAGGATGATAAAATTCTCTAGAGCTGATTGTGCCAGTGGTTGCACAACTCTGAATATACGAACAGCCCCTGAACTGTACGCTTAAAATGGGTGTTATTTTACTTGTGCTTTATCTCAATAAAGCTGTTAGCAAGAAACAAAACCCCACAAGCCTAAAAATAATCTCCCCCAACTTATTTCCCACAAGTAACAAGGAAAATGAATTTTAAGTCATAAGCTTTTTTTATTGAAGTATCATTAACATACTGTGTCATTAGTTTCAGTGATGCAGTACAGCGATTCAGCAAATTTTTTAAAAATTATTTAAAATATTTTTTTAATTTAAATTTTATTTATTTTTTTTTTTGAGAGAGAGAACATGAGCCAGGGAGGGACAGAGAGAAGGGGACAGAGGATCCAAAGCAGGCTCTGCACTGATAGCAGCAAGCCCAATGAGAGGCTTGAACTCATGAACCGTAAAAACATGACCTGAGCTGAAGTTGGATGCGCAACCAGCTGAGCCACCCAGGTGCCCCAATGATTCAGCAATTCTATACATTACATTACTTATCAAAGTAGACTCTGTCTTGACCCTTTTTATCTGGTTTCACACATCCACCTCCCTTCAGGCACCCACCAGTTTGTTCTCTGTATTAAAGAGTCTGCTTTTTGTCTCTCTTTTTGTTAATTTGTTTTGTTTCTTAAATTCTACATATGAGTGAAATCATATGGTATAAGTCATTAACTAGTTTTTAACATTTTATTTTGGAAATAGTCTAATACAGATGGTCTCCAACGTATGATGGTTTGATTTAGGACTTTTCTACTTTACAATGGTGCAAAAGTGATACACCCTTCAGTAGCAACTGCACTTTAAATTTTGAATTTGGGTCTTTCCTGGGCTAGCAATAGGCAGTAAGATCCTCTGTGATGGGGGCACCTGAGTGGCTCAGTTGGTTAATTGTCCAGCTTCAGCTCAGGCCATAATCTCCCAGTTTGTGAGTTCGAACCCCGAATCGAGCTCTCTGATGTCAGCCCAGAGCCACTTCAGACCCTCTGTCCCCCTCTCTTTCTACCCCTCTTCCGCTCATGCTCTCTGTTTCTCTCTCGAAGATAAATAAACATTAAAAAAAAAAAAAAGGGATCCTCTCTCATGATACTGGGCAGCCCCAGGGAGCCTCGGCTCGCAGGCAGCTGCCTGATCACAAAGGTAAACGACCAGTACGGGACCACCGTCTGCACCATACAACCGCTGTTTTTCACTCTCAGTACAATATTCAGTAAAGTACATGAGGGGCACCTGGGGGGCTCAGTCAGTTAAGCGTCCGACTCTTGGTTTCAGCTCAGGTCATGATCTCACGTTTCAGGAGTTTGAGCCCTTCAATGGGCTCTGCGCTGGCAGCATGAGCCTGCTTGGTATTCTCTCTCCCTCTCTGCCCCTCTCCCTCACACACACACATCCTCTCTCTCTCAAAATAAATAAACTTAATTAATTCTTTGAATTTTGACAAAAGTTTAGGCCTGTAAGACTTAAAACCATTGTTTTAATGTCTTTAAAAGATATTTTTAATTGCTAAGAGACTTTCAAAATAACATGGGTCTCAAACTCGTGACCCCCGAGATGAAGAATTGCATGCTCTACCAACGAAGCCAGTCAGGTGGCCTCCTAAATTTGCATTTTCATGTTCTTTCATGATTAACACATCAGAGACTTTGCTCTACCAAAATCTATATTTTCAGGATAAATGAACTACCTACAATTGTAATGATCTGTGGGATAAGTCAATGAGTGAAAATTTTTTCACTTTTTTTTTATTGTGGTAGAGTATACATAACAAACTTTACATCTTAACCATTTTTAAGTGTGCTCTTCAGTTTTTATTGGTACATTCACATTGTTTTGTGACCATTACTACCGTCCACCCCTATAACTCTTTTAATCTTGTAAAACTGAAACCCTGTACTCATTAAACACTAACTCCCACTCCCTCCTCCCTCCCCCCCCAGCACCTGGCACCCACTATTCTACTTTCTGACTATTCAAAGTACCTCAACCTATAGTTCTCTTTGTGTGACAGACTAATTTCACTTACCCTGATGTCCTCAAGGCTCATCCATATTATAGCATATGTCAGAATTTCCTCTTTTTGAAGTTGAATAATATTCCATTGTATGTATATAACACGTTTTGCTTATCTATTCTCTTGTCAATGGACACTTAGCTTGCTTCCACATTTTAGCAATTAAGAATAATGCTGATATACACATAGCTATATAAGACCCTGCCTTCATTGCTTTGGGATATATACCCAGAAGCGGAATTGTTGGATCATAAGGTAATCTTATTTTTTTATTTTTTTGAGGAACTGCCATACTGTTTTCTTTTTTTGTTTTTTTTTTAAGGTTTTATTTATTTTTGATACAGAGCATGAGAGGAGGAGGGGCAGAGAGAGAAGGAGACACAGAACCGGAAGCAGGCTCCAGGCTCTGAGCTAGCTGTCAGCACAGAGCCTGACGCGGGGCTTGAACCCATGAACGTGAGATCTGACCTGAGCTGAAGTCAGAGGTTTAACCGACTGAGCCACCCAGGTGCCCCTGCCATACTGTTTTCTATAGCAGCTGTACCATTTACATTCCCACCAACTAGGTTCCCAGTTTATCCACATCCTCACCAACACTTGGTTGGGTTTTTTCTTTTTTTTTTAAATAGTAGCCATCCTAATGGGTATGAAGTGGTATTTCATTGTAGTTTTGATTTGCATTTCCCTAATTATCAATGATGTTGAGCTTTTTTTTTTTCATGATCTTATTGGCCATATGTATATCTTCTTTGGAAAAACGTCTATTTAAATCATTTGACTGTTTTTTGAATTATGTTTATTTTTGTTGTTGAGTTTTAGGAGATCTGTCTATATTCTAGATACTGATCCTTTATCAGTTATATGATTTGCAAATATTTTCTCCCATTGTGTGGGTTGCCTTTTTTCTCCATATATATCAAATGTCTCTTGATGTACAGTTTTTTTTAAATTTTCATGAAGTCCAACTTGGTTTTTTCTTTTGTTACCTCTGCCTTTGGTATTATCAGTGAATGACATTTTAAACCAGTTAATTCAATATTGTTGTAGATTTTCTTGTTTCAAAAATAAGCAAACCAAGGTTTCTTTTTCATGTGGAAAAAACAGTAGGATAGAAAACACTATCACCTTCCTAAAGAAATGCTACCAGGTTGTACTAATTAATGAGAATTTATTTGCCTTTTGTCCAACACAGTCACCACAACAGGCTCTGTGATCATTATAAATTTTTACACATTTATAAGAAAAATACAGGGACACCTGGGTGGCTCAGTCAGTTAAGCATCTAACTTCAGCTCAGGTCATGGTCCTGTGGTTCATGGGTTTGAACCCCACATTGGGTTCTGTGCTGACAGCTCAGAGCCTGGAGCCTGCTTCGGATTCTGTGTCTCCCTCTCTCTCTGCCCACCCTTGTTCACACTCATATCTCTCTCTCTGTCTCAAAAATAAATAAACATAAAAAAATTTTTTTAAAGAAAAATACAATAACATAGTTTACTAAAGATGACCTGTTTTATGTCAGAAGCACTTCCTTTTTAAAAATATAAATGTATAGGGGCATCTGGGTGGCTCAGTTGTTAAACATCTGACTTCGGCTCAGGTCATAGTCTCATGGTTTGTGGGTTCAAGTCCCATGTCAGGCTCTGAGCTGTCAGCACAGAGCCTGGAGCCTGCTTCAGATTCTGTGTCTTCCTCTCTTTCTGCCTCTCTCTCTCTAAAAAATAAATAACATTAAATATATATATATATATATATATATAATATATGTGTATAATAGAAGTTATATGAAAAAGGAGATCCTTAAATGGAAAAGTTCACTCTGAATTTTATATTTTAAACCAAACAACCTCAAAATTTTCAAAATATTTTTCATGTAACATAGTGGTGTCAAAGCCCAAAGTTTGTTCCACTCTATGCCAATTAGATAAAATGGAAATCAGATGGTCAGATTCAGAAAAGATAGAATTCACTAGTGTTTTTGAATATGTGGCATGGCAATTTGCCTTTTGTGCAATGAAATATTAATTGCACATTTTTAAAAGTCACAAAGGTTATAAGTCTCCCTGGAATCTAGAAAGTCTTTCCTGTTTCTTAATTACCAGATCTGGGTTGGGTGGCATGGCTTTCTCATGGCTCCTGTTGCATCCAGGGTCATCTTTGCAATTCCCTCTGAAAATGACAATACATTAACATACACGGTTTGAGTGGGGGATGGACAAGGGGAAGGTGTTAATTCAGATGTTATGAAACTGTGATAATGCCATTACTTAAGGCACCTATTTGTGTATGTTTATACTTTGTAGTTTTATAAATAAACCCAAGGGGCTCCTCCTGGTTGTCGCAATCCTCCTTGAATCTCGCATCCTGTCTGTCTCTTCCTATCCGACAGTAGAATTGATGCCGCTCTAATCCCTGGAAGTTTGGAACTAATGAACTGACTGCTGAGCTGCCGCCACGGAGCTTGGTCCCAAACTATACTGTACTTCACACTCGATTTATTCTCCAGATGGCGAGACTGTGCCGCCCCGCTGCGAGGGACCACCTCTTCCACTGGAGTGTAAAAGTGGACGGATGTTGTTTTCTTTGCAGATTTGATCATTCTGAGCTAGAAACTTGCGAGGATGATTAGTTATTAGCTTTAATGGGTGCCAATTGAACCAACTGCACGCATATTTTCTCCTTTAATTTTGGAGTCTGCAGGTCTTGGCAATGGTTGATTTATCCGCTTTCTTACGTCACTGGAGCGTGTCCCTTCCCCAGGTGATAAGAACCAGGTCTCTGAAATCATAGCACGCCTCGGTGCTGGCCCAGACAGAGTCACGTAACACGGCGGCTTATGTATAAGGACAAGTTTATTAGCCACTGGTCCACTGCACGAGCAGCCCCTGGCACGAAATATCGATTGATTGTGGGAAGTTTGGTGACACCACTTTTTATTTAGAACAGAGGCCGATGAAAATTCTGGCCTGTGCCTACTTTCTCTGTGAGCTCTGCAGAGCCTGCCTCTCGAATCACATGCGGCAGAGCACACCGTGGTAATTTGTCTCTGCAAAGATCTAACGTAGCTGTTGATAAAGGCCGTAATTCCATTCCTTCTTCTGGTTTTTCTCCCCCATGTTTTCAGATTTTAGGGACAAGCTCATCCTCCATTAGGAAAAATCATACCAAAGCCATTCTGTAGTGTTGACATGTTTAGAATGGAGTTCCTTCTCAACCTCATTTTGAGCAACCCGTTTGGCTACCAGAATGTAAGACACGCTGCTCTACAAAAAGGCCTTTTTTGAGTGGCCTCTTTTTGCTTTAATATCCTCTTCCTTCTTTTTGCCAGGGAACATTACCTCCAATAATGGGTGGTGTCTGCCAAGCTGTATCTTACTAATCCCCCGAATGAGATGGAAATTGGAGGAATAGTCAGGGCCAAATAGGAGGCAAAGAAAAAGAGAATGAAAGTGTGAAGGGAGCGAGCTGATGCAAAGGAGAGAGCTGTAACAGAGAGATCGGTATCAGAGAGAGAGAGAGAGAGAAGGAGCGGGAGAAGAGAATGAACAGAATTTCTTTCTTTTCACAACTGGGTGGACTGTGGCCCTCTCTAGATGAACACCCAGAACTAAACTTAATTGTTCTTAGAAACTGCCTTCCTCTCACCCAGCAGATGGCATGGGTGTGTTTGCTAGCACAGTAACATATTTCACCATTAAAGCACCAAAAAGAAAAAAAAATCAACATACTTCTTGGTTGGTGTAAATTCAGTGAGGTTGTTGGATATTTTGGGATACAGAGCAGAGGGATGCACACTCAGTTTATGTAAATTACAACAAGCAACAGCCTGTTAATAAGGGTGTTGTGTGGCAATATACCTCCAAAGCCATCATCTTTTTCTGGAAAGGTACAGAATGATGAAGTGGAAAGCACTTGTTTTAATTCTGAGCCAAAAAAAAAAAAAGACAAATAAATGCTGAGTATTCACTGTTCATTATTATAACATGAAAAGTACTAATCAGATTACACCTAAAATTGGAACTAGGTATTTCATTTGCAGCCAATTTCACAAGGGTTGAATTTTACTAAGTAAACCGGAATGTGCTGAAACCATGGCAATCTGACTTAGATAAAAATCATGAACAGGTTTAGCACATGAGCTTTGAACAAACAGTCCCCTTCTAATCCAAATGAAACAACAAAACAGCTTAGAGGTCAGATTTTGTTTGACACAAACATGAACAATTTAGGAAGTTGATGTTGCCAGGGATCTGTCACCTTAAGCACACATGCAGATTAAAATAGAGAATGTGGACAATGATTCAAGTAACTCACATTTTTAAATGCATTTCAGGCTAAATGATCTGGCTAGTTCCCTTCCATTTTCCATTCACCCTGTCCCAGTAGACCCTTTATGAGCCCAACCTGCTATTGAAAGAAATCCTGGAAGTTGAAATATTTACAAGCTGCAGCAACCCTGAGTTTGTAGCTGTGCGGGCTACATGGAGATGACACATTTTCGGTTCTCTGAGGCCATGGATCTAAACACCTGCACTGCCAAAGAGCTCAAGGCCTTTCTCTTGACAGCTCGAGATGTCTTTAGACCGCTGGTGCTGAGCTCACTTCTGCTCTTCACCTGCAGGATTTTTCTGTTTGTGAATAAGATTTCCTATGTAGTGAATGGAACAGGCATGGGGGAGCAAGTGGATGAGTTTCATAGCGGAGGAGCGGCCAAAGGCCTGGTGTGGAATCAGGCCACGTTGGGCTCCATCAGCCCTCACTTGAGCTAGTGTGAGCTCTGCCTTGCTTTTGTCTAAGCTTGGCCTAATTATCAGCAGTCACGGCTCTGTAAATCAGGGCTCCACAGAGCTGTCTTAAACTAGTCTCCGTACTCTGTTTCCATCTGACCTGACAACTCTAAGCCACTGTTTCCTCACACTGTTTAACTCAGACCACATTTGGAAGCCTTCCCTGCTCCCACTCCATCGTAGACCTACATCCGTCTGCTTTAAATCCACTGTCCTGGCTTGTCTTGTTGATTAGACTTAGACCCAATATTGGCTCGAATAATTCTTTTTTTTTTTTGTCTCCACTTTGGTTTGCTATTTTCCCAGATAAGTATTGCTGTTCAAATGGCTATATATTGTTAAGACTTTTTTTTTAAACCACATTCATCAGCAGTGAGAAGCTTTAAAGTTTTATTAGTATCATAAAAACCCTTCCCAAATGAAACTACTTTTGATAAGTGTTCATTCTGACAATGAGAATTTGTTGAGGGCTGTTGGCAAGTTGAAGGAATTTGTTTCTGAAACTGAAATTGGCAGGAAGTAATGACCCCAAGTGCTTTCTTTCTCTTGACTCCAACCCCCAGCCCCTCAATGTCCTCCTTTCTCTCCCCAGCCCCCTTTCCCACCTCAAACACCCCAACTCAGAGCCAATAAATAACATGTTCGGTTTCATACGGTTTTTCTGAGGACAATTCATACACTGAAGCAGCCTTTCAACCTTTCAGCTTTTTTTTAACTATGGAGGACAGACTGTCAACTCAAAGGAAAAAATGTATTTGTTTCCACTCATGAGGGGATTTCTTGGTGATATTATTGCCTTCCATCTAAATAAGTTGGAGCTTTTTTGTACATGGAGTGTCATTTTCCTGTGAGCGCCTTCTTAATTGAATGTCAAAATTCAACGCAGTTTCGAGAAAATTTTGAGTAAAAAAACATGATGCATATGGAAAGAGGAAAACAAATCCTTATTTTTTCCCTAATGTGAATATGCCGACAGAGGAGACTATACTTATCCAAATGTTACGTAGGTCCTTATATTTATTAAATGAGAAAATGCAGGTAGAAGATTTTGAACCATGCCTAGAGCTTAGTAAATGCTCAGTAAATGTTACATATTATTTTACCTTTCCAGTTGGAAAGAAATGCTAATGAGCAAGAGAGCAGTATTATTTAGAAGTACACCAGGGGCACCTGGGCGAGTAGTCGGTGAAGCATCCGACTTCAGCTGAGGTAATGATCTCACACAGTACAAGGGTTCGAGCCCTGCGTCCAGCTTGCTGCTGTCAGTGCAGAGCCCGCTTTGGATCTTACCCCCACCCCACCCCTTTCTGCCCCTTCCCCGCTTGCTCTCTCTCTCTCTCTATCAAAAATAAATCTTTAAAAAAAAAGTGCACCAGTATGCAAAACAGTGGCTGTCATCTCTGTTTTAGTCATCTTGAGTGAAGTCTGGAAGTCAGTCACTCGCCTATCAGATTGGACAACTTGCTTCCAAAACCATTTATTTGCTGGACAGGAAATGTGTAGGTAGAGACATGGTGCTCACACTCTGAATCCACATAGCAGGCTGTCAGTAGGATAGTGTTTCCTCTTAGTGATAAATAAACTTAGGAGATACATTTTATTGACACAGAATGAAGCTCAATAGAGATAAATAAACTTAGGAGATACATTTTATTGTCACAGAATGAAGCTCGATCAAGAATAGTAAGAACTCTTGAAGACTTTGATCTGGGCCCAACTGAAAAGTGTGTCAGAATCAACTCGGTGTCCAGTGGTCTGGCCGAAGAAGACTTGGGGGTCCTCCTGCAGTCCCGGGTCCTCCCTTCCAGCCTGATGCTGCCGAAGGTCGAAGGTCCTGAAGAAATCCAGTGGGTGAGTAGCTAATGCTTTGCTTTAATTAAAGACTGAGGAGCAGCTATTGAAGGAGTAGCAGAACGGAAGGATTTGGATGCTGCAGATTTTGAAAACACGTACATGAAACAGAGAAAAAGGGAGCTGAGGAAAAGAGGGGAGCCCAAGGGGAGCCTGGCTTTACCAGTGTGTTCCAAGGAACACCTCCGCTCTTGTGCTGATGCTTCTGCGCCCTACTAGACTTGCAGCTTGGGCAGGACCCTCCTCAATCTTTGGAAACTAGCTTTTGCCTGAGAGCGGATCACACCTCACACCCTGCCAGGCCCTAACCTCCACCTGAAAGAGCAGGGAAATAAATGGCTGTTACCCAGGTTCATTTGAAGTCTTCATACACAGCGAAAGCACATTAGCCACGAATGAAAAAATGAGCCTAGAGGAGGAGAGGGAAAGGTCACTCCTGAGGGCAACTAGAGGAATAAACAGGAAGCTTTTAACTAGTGGTTTTAATTAGCACAGATATTATTTCCTGCACAGCTCTCCAGTTCGTCCTTTTTAAATTGCTGACAGGTGTGTTTGTGTTTCACGACCGACTTTTCAGCCAATAAAAATCTGGCATGTCAAATTACTTAAGAAAACTTTGAAATGGGCCTAATGATACTATGATTGTTTTAATTGTTAAAAGTAAGGGGAGCCTAGATTTTATTTAGGAGTTGCTATGATTTTGCAGATCTCTGCTGAATAAAATAGCTGTCCATCGTGCCACGCCTGGGCACAGAGGCTGCAGCTTGTCAGCGCTGGAGGCTTGGCAAGGGCGTGTGGACAGTGGTGGTTCTAAAGCCGCATCTGGGATTATCTCTAAGGCTGTGGCTGCAAACGTAGCGATACAGTGAATAGTTGTAACACCTGAGGAAACCGTTCCCCTTTCTGAGGCGTGCAGTCTTGGGTCTTACTTGCCAGTGCGGCAGCCACCTGCCACGTGTGTACTGAGCGCTTGAGATGTGGCCAGTCCAAAGTGAGATGTGCTGTTAAGTGTGAAATACACACGGGATTTTGAAGACTTAGCAGCCCTCTCCCCCGAAAAGAATGTAGATTATCTCAATAATTCTTATATTGATCACATGTTGAAATGACAGTATTTCAGATCTGTTGAGTTGAATAAACATTATTTTTTTAAGAATTTTCTTTTACTCATGAAACCAACATTACATTATATGTTAACTAACTAGAATTTAAATAAAAATTTGAAAAGACAAAGAATGAAAATAGAAAAATAGTCTACAAAAAAAATAAATAAATGTAAGAAATAAAGATTTTTTTAAAGTAATCTCTATACCCAACTTGGGGTTTGAACTCACAACCCTGAGATCACAAGTTGCACGCTCCACCAGACTGAACCATCCAGACACCCCAGGTTGAATTAACATTATTAAAATCACATTCACCTGCTTTGTTTTACTCTTTTACTGTAGCTACTAGAAAATTTAGAATTACATATGTGCCTGCCATTCGGTTTCTGTTGGACAGCTCCGTGTTGGAGTCTTCTTGAAGACCCACATTCAAGGACCCATATTTACTGTCTAAGGGGGAGTTCTTCTCTACAAGGTCACCTCTCAGAAGCTGGGAGATACTGGGTACAGTGGGTTACAGTCTCTGAGGTCTCCTACCTTATTTGAACATGTCTTAAATTGATTGAAACAGAATCTGCAGCCACTGCTCCCTTTTGGTTTCATAGTTAATGCCTGTTTATCACTGTTATTACCCTTCATTTAAGAGGCGAGGACCCACCCCAGCCTTCAGCCACGGCTCCTGTTCGCTATTTTAAATCCTTGGATGGAAATAGGATTTCTAGTTAACAGAAGTCTTTTGGGCTGTTTATTTTTTCCTCTCCGTTTGTATTTATGTGAAGCATAAAACCCAGAGCCTGATGCACAACTGAAAGATGGGCTTCCTTGTTTTCTTTTGTGTGAGAATCTCTTGCTGGTCTTTTGTCGCTAGTGTGGGTTCTTGTTTGACTGGCACGGCTTATTGGACTATAACAAGCGTGACTCTGCCTCCTTTGTCGTGGGACAATTCTCCCACAAATCCTGAACAGTGTGCATTCTTCCAACACACTATTGGGTGTGCACTGGAATTGAAAGAATTGCTGAGCCCTGCTACTTCATCTCCTCCCCAATCTCTTTGTGATTTTTTCCCCTTCTTTTCCTCCACCCCCCTCCCTCTTCCCCTCCACCTCGCTGAAATGAACACTTTACCAGGCCGGAAACATTTAATCGTCTCCTTTTGAAAAAATTAATTGAAACTTCTCCACTAGTTACCTTTTGTGTCAGTACTTAATGCAATTTTTTAAGAAAGAAGGGGAGGAGGAGAAGGAGAATGGGCTAGAATATTTAATGTTTAAATGCCCCTATTGGCTTAAAAACAAAAGGCATTACAGATTTTTTTCTAAGAACAGGAAATATAAGGTATTTAACTAGTTTTAAACTTTATGAGTTTTGTAGTTTTAACTCTGATCACAAAGAATGGGGCAAGTAATGTTGTAAGTTTCTTTTTTTTTTTTTTTAATGAGGAAAAAAGTTCCTCCAGTGCATATATAACACCAGGACCACTAATATTTCACTACCCATTTTCTACTTAAATGTGACATAAATTACGTTTTCTTTTCATTTACACGAAATATTATCCGTTTTGTCTCCTTCATTTGTAGCCCTCTTTCTTGCTATTTTGGTTGAGTTATTCCTTCCCTTGAAAAGTTACTAAGGAGGTGATGATGATGCTGTCGGAGGGGGGGGAGGAGCCGCAGAGCAACTGGGAATAATTCTTCATTACTGAAAGCTGTGATTTATTTTAGCCTAATTGTAAAGTTACTGCAAATTGCTCAAAAGCTTTTTAAAGATCCCAGTGATTAGATTTTTAGGGGGGGGGTGCTGCACAAGCAAGGAGGGGGCAGCTAAAAGGGGAAATAACACCTCTAATCCTGCTTCTGGTAAATAGGCTGCCAGCTTTTAAAATGAGTTTCCTTTCTATTAGTCAGAATATTATGCTAAGCCTTAAGCATTAGTTTTTTTATGTTGCCATGGCAGCCCTATTCCTGCAGGGTGGTGACCTCCGATGATTACAGTACAAAGCTTATAGGGTCTTGAAACCCCCTTTGAAGATGAAAAGTCTTTGATGGTTTATATTTATGCAAATCTCTTAGATATGATTTACCCAACTGAGACTGAATGGAGAGATGATTAAAATTCCCTTTTCCTTTGATATCCATTAATGGCTGAATATTCCTTAAATTTAAAATGGATATATATGTTTTCATCTTTATTTACAAAAATATCTTTTGTCATACCTGTGTTTTTTTTTTTATCTCCCCACATCTTATTAGATCTAGATAGACATAATAGATTTACAATTTAGAGTGTAGTAGGGTTTTTTCCCCCCTTTTGAAAGGGGGGGTGGTGGTGGAGATCTGTGCAAGAGCTTTTGTATGTTTCCAGATGATAGATTTTGGAATTTGGGCTACCCCACTGGCAGCACAGAGCTAGCTGTGAACTGGTCTCATGGAAAAAATTGGCGAGCTTTGGTCTTCAAAGAATTAAACTTCCTTTTTAAGGTCTTCCTAGGTAAGCTAAAAAATTATGAAGAAAAACCTTCTGAACAAAGGATAATGGTGCTATAATGAATAATGTGGGTGCCAGTAGAAGGCTGCTGAACAGTTACACTGATGTCAGTGCCTGGTCCCAAACAAAAACAGAAAGGCAGGTAGAACAACACTTCGTTGTTTTGGGGGCCTACCATTTGCATTTAACAAAGCTAATGCTAGAGGTCTTAAGCAAATATGTTTTCAAGAAAAGCATTTAAACTCCAGAATCTCTTTCTACTTCTAACCCCTAGGCCTCAAATTACTCCTTTAGGAAAAAAAAAATAGAATGCTTGGAGTTTTACTGTTTAGTTTGGTGGGAACGTCGTTACCTTTCTCCTTTGGTCTTTCCTCCTCTTCTTGTTTTGTTTTGTTCCATTTTAATTCTTTTTGTGTATGTACGAAATTAACCGGGATGTTACTTTCTTAGGCCCAAGACTCGAGCACTGCTCCTGTGACTCCGCTCCCGCAACTGTACGCTCCCCCACTAATCACCCATGACACTTGTGGTTTTAGTTTTCAGACAAATTTTCATTCCACTTAAAAGGCCGAAAACTTGAACAACCTATGAATTTAATCCCTTTTGTGGAAACTGCAATGGGTTTGCTCAATTTTAAGGTAAGAAAATATAATGTGACTAAGTTACTATTTTATTTACTACCTAAAGAGAACGTCTGTTCTCAATTTTGACATCTACTTAAACTATTTTTCTAGAAATATTTTTAAAGCAATGTAAACCTTGAGCACCATTTATTGTCTATAATAATCCAAAACCAGGCTGTGAGCATCTTAGAAAACAAAGAGATTGGCCAAGTAGCAGGGGAAAACTTCCCAGATGTAAATATTTAAATGAAATATTTATATATTCTTATTTCAATTGAATATATATGCTTTGAATTATTATATTTATAGTTGAAATGTACATGAAATGCATATGAAAATGTATTTTGTTGCCCTTATGAATTAACTTTCAATTATTCTTTTGTATACAATTGCCTTCTATTGGGAAATTTTATGGCCTCTTTGTAGCAACATTATCCATAATGTCTAGCATATAAGATTGCTATTTGTAGGTTAGTAGACATCAGTAAGTTATATTATGTTAGTTCAGTTTGCCACGTTAAAACAAAGTATTTCCCAGTACCCATTCAGGAAGAATAGCTGAGCCAAGCGTTTCCCAGCTTGTGTGATTGGCTGCCTTAAACAATTTGCCTTAACAATTTCATGGCTACTGTGTTTTCTCCCTTTTATCACTGATCATTTAAACCGTTTTCCAAAATATGTCTCCCATTTCACCTGACTTGTGAGCCATCAATGTAGCACCCCATCTCAGAGGGCGGGCGAGAAGAAATCCCTAAAAACAAAGAAAAAAGATAGTTGAACTGCTTGAGGGAGATAACATGGAAGTGAATGCTGAGAGAAAACTTTGAGACCTACTGGACCTTGCAGGAGGGCCAGGGGGCACATGTTTGGGGAGCTGTTTCCAGCCTCACGATCAGCGTGTTTATACCACTGAGCACAGATTCTTGCAGCCTGCCCCACAGTTCCGAGGTATAATCAAAGCATATCCCTTAGATGCGACTAGATTCAGACAATGATTGAATTCTAAACTCTGTTGCACCATTTATGCCATAGTGTACTTAGAAGCACTTTACAGCCCCTGAAATTAATCAACAGTGTCCTCACCCAATTTTGATCTCTTCCCTACCCACGTGCTGAATCTCTCCCTTTGCAGATTCAGTTCCATCTATGACAAATCTTATTAATCTGTATTTTCACATAGAAATATGGAAGTTGATAATCAATACATCTTGGATGACTTGTTGCATTTTTATTTTCCCTCTGGAGTTGTATATCTTTGTATTGTATGTCTTTAATCCTGAGGCCATTTACTAAGAAGTCCTCATCCTAATGCAAATAATCCAGCTAATTTGATTTTAAAATTCTTTGTTATATTTTACATTTATTGTTTGAGAGTCTCTTAAGGCAAAAATGAATTTTAGAAAAGCAAAAATAATTTATAGTACAATCAAAATGAGTTAATTAAAAGTTTCTCTAGAAATTAAATGAACTACTATTTGAACATTATATTAAAATACATTTATAACTATAGTCATCCATTAAGCAAAGCAAATCTATGCAACATACTTATCTCGAACAATATTAAATGCCTTTCAAAAGGGCATTTTTGGGCTTTTTGGGCTGCATTTTTAAGACTGCTAGTTTGCTTTCAGCCAAACTGTGTTAAGAGTTGGATCTTTCTGTCACTGAAATACACCATGCTGCTTCTCTCCAAACTGTGCATTTCTATGAGATTTGGTTCTGTTCTGCTCTTTCACAGGCCGTGTGTGAAGAAGCACTAAAGACCGGACCTCAAGTGGGTCTTTTTCTAGATGCAGTTGTTTTTGGAGGAGAAGACTTCCGAGCCAGCATAGGTATCAAACACATTTCTCTCCCTCTTTTTCAATCTGTGTGTGTGTGTGTGTGTGTGTGTGTGTGTGTGTGTGTGTGTATTTTTTCTTTGCCCCTTCATGAATGGACATTTACATGACAATATATATTTGCCAACCATGACAGTGGTTGTTCGGCTGAATGGGCAATACTTTCTGATAATTTGGGGCCCCTCATAGCTACCCTGTTTCCAGAACACTACATTATTACTTTTGTTCATGTATCAAATAATCAAAAGCCTGTTGCAACCTCAGATGTGTTCAGAAATATATGACATCTACTTTGTACATCATAATATATGAACAACCTCCCCGCTGCTTAAATATTTTGTGTTCACATCAGTGTGAGGACTGTGTAGGCTTCTACCACAAATTTATGGCATTCCACATTTGCTTTAATGAATCATTTTCTACACTAAATGTAGTATCCAAATATTATTTTAAATAGATCTTAAATCCCTCTTAAAGTTATATTTTGGAAATCTTCTTATTAAATATTAATTGAGATAGTATGCTAGCTTCCACTGATCTCCCCCATCTGTTAGGCACTGTGTGTCTGATCTGGGTGCATGAGTAACTAGAGACTGTGGGCAGACCTAGAAAAGAGGCCAAGGCCACAAAGCATTTGCAGAACCACAGTTCCAGTGGCCTCAAGACTGGCGCTTTCTCTGAGCAGTGTCACGGTCCAAATAGAAACAGTGATACTCCATATACACCCGCTCCCAGGGTGAAAGAAAAGGAACTTATTTTAATACCAGCCTTTCCAGGACACTTTTGTGTTTCCGACAGTTCAGTGGACACTTTCTGCCTCTTTCAAAATGAGTGCCCTTCCGTTTCCCCAAGTTCTTCGTCCAAACCCTGAAGCTGCTCTATTTGGCTCAGGACACTGCAGCCACAGCACGCAAATTTCTGTGCTCGGGGAGAGAAGTTAACCATTTCCTTGCACAGCCAGCCGGCCACCTTTTGTGGCGCTGTCTTTGGACTGATACTTTCCAAGCAATGGCAAGCAGGAAAAAATATACCAGAAGTAATTTGGGACCCATCATTTGCAATTCTATCTCCTGAGATACAGGAGAGGCCTTTTCTTAATCCACACACAAGTCATGGCACTGACCGATGCCTTCCGAGAGAAATGGGCACATATGAAATTTAATTCTGCCTCCGCATATCCCTCTCTTCGTTTATACTAGAATCATTGTTTTGCTGGGGAGTGGTTCCCAGGATGACATAGATGCCTTTACAAAGGGAGTTTCTACAATAGATGTCTGGCTTTGGTTTCCAGAGTTAATGTCTCACTTTGCTGTCAACATCCCATTTCAGGTGCAACAAGTGGTAAAGAAGCCCAAGATATCCTGTACGCCCGACAAAAGATTGTTGTTACAGCGAAGGCCTTCGGTCTGCAGGCCATAGATCTGGTGTACATCGACTTTCGAGACGGAGAGGGGCTCCTCAGGCAGTCCAGGGAAGGAGCTGCGATGGGGTTTACCGGTAGGACCCTTGATGGCCTCTTAGAAGCGGTATCTAAATTCGCAGACATTCCAGACAGTAGAAATGTAACCAGAAATTTGTGTTTCTGATGCAGCCACACGTCTCCTATACTACTCTAGTATTTGACACGTGAAAAGGCCGTCTCAGGCGAGAGAGACGCTGCTGAAGAAATGACCATGGCTCCCTTCAGCTCCGCAAGTCAAAAACCAAAGCACTCATTTTATTTTCTCTTTACATTAGTTACCATTTTTCCTCTTAGGTATTTTGTTTTTGCTAACCCTCAGGGAGGGATGAAGCTATTATACAAGTGTTTTTGAGGGAATTGCTGTAAGAACTCGGGTTGATGGGTAGAAGAAAAATTTCCTCCACTGTTCAAAATATTAATTCATTTCTGGAAAAAAACATTGGTGATATCTGCTTCGATTTTTTCTTTTTTTACTCATAACTACTTTTATATTCTCCTGACACTTCCAGCCCTTCCTTCCCTCCCACCTCCCAGTACGTGTCTCTGCACCTGGCGACACCTACGGGCATTGGCTGGCACTCAGATCAGGGGGTCCCCTGCAATCCCATCCTGGAGCGCAGGCAGATAGCTCTTGATTGCTGTGTCCGATCACTCAGATCCCCAGGAGTCTGGGGAGCAATCGAAAATTGTGTTTTTGCAATAGAAATCCTTTTTTTTCCAAACCGCAATAGGGTTCTGCACACAAACGCACGTCTGCCGTTGTGTTCACTCACACACCCACATACACGTGCAACTGTGGATAAGAAACACCCATAAGCTCTTTTATTCTTATTTCTTCTGCTACTTTATGTTCTAAGATATCATGATCTGAAATGAACCCAAATAAGAAGGAAAAGAGACTAACATCCTTGCTATCCCTTTTATAAGCATTTCTGAAATGCATCCAGCTAGGGATTAGAGAGAGAAATATTTCATAGTGATCTTGAATGTAAAAAATCTCCTAACGGATGGTGATTTAACCCCAAATAAAATTAAGCAACTTAAGAAGCAGTGTTAGTGTTGCATTAGAATGAAATAAAGCTCTGACATTTGTTTTTATGGTTTTAACATGAAGAGTCAAAATAAAACGTGATTCCACCCACCAGATTTGTTTAATAAATAAATGTGAGCTCTTCTAGAGAAATAATTTCCAATCATCTGAGCTATTAATAAGTGAATTCTCCCTACACTTAATAGTGACAAGAAAGAAATGTCCTTCCATCCCGGTCCTGAGGTTGTCCTTGGCTCTGTGGCCTGTTACACCTGCCTCTTTCCAATGACCAGTTAGGGGAATAGTCCAAATGGAAAAGTTGGAGAAACGCTCCATGAAATCTATCTAATAGACCTCAATGTTGTTGGTCTAAAATGTGTAGCACTGGCTGCCAAGCAGCCAGATGTTGCTGTGAAATGGGCACTAATTCAATAAAAAAATTTTTTTTGAAAACACTAAATTGATGCTGACCTGTGTCACCATCACACGTATAACCTGGGTGTCCTCAGCTACCTCTGGGGTAAATGTTTGCTCCCAAACTTATAAAGGAGGTTGAGAATTTCTCCAAGAAACAGGACTGAATTAAATTGGTCCCTAATTCGATCGCAGAAGACAAGTTACTTCAAATCAGATTTAAATTTCTAGACTGTGCCCAACTCAGCATGAGGAGCTTACGGGCTTGGCACTATTGTTTCTCAACAACAGGGAGTATTAAATCACACACACACAAAAATGGAAGCAGGGGGAGGATGGGGGGCACAGAGGGTACAGTGCCCATTATATATGCAAGTGAACAAGCCAGTAAAGTGGGGAGCTTCACTTCAGGACCATTTTGCAATTTTTAGAAAGAAGGGCTTTGTTGTCCCAATTATAAATTTCTACATGGCAATAAAAGGTAATTAGTCTGATAATAAGATACGAGATTACTTGTAGTATTTTTAAACAATAAGGGCTTTGAGTATTTTAGACCCAGTTGTGATCTGTTTGTCCTAATTTTTTGTCATTTAATTGTCATAACTTGGGCTTTGCACAGGAAGGGAGGACAGCGAGGAAGGAAGGAGGGACAGAAGGAAGGAGAAACACACACCCTATCTGAAGCAAGTGGCTGAAAGTTTTCAAATCAAGTGAAAGCATTGTGTTATCCTTAATGCTGATAAGGAACACTCAGTCTGTGCTATAAGGATATTCTGTACTTTTCAAAATTATATATATATTTTTTTTAACGAGTTGTAGTTTTTTAAAAGTTAGCCATGCACCAAACAGTAGGTTATAGTTTCTTTTCTGCAGTCATTATTTCACTGGGCCACAGTCCATGCAGATTGATTTTAAATCAATGCGTTGGCTCTGTAAGTGGCTATTAACATTAGGAATTATTTTTATAAAAAGAAACCAAAAATAAATCTTGGAATAAAGCTTCAACAACTGACTTAGTCATCACAGGTATTCCAGTCCTGCATGCTGAGAAGAAAGATTATAAATATGAAGCACGGTAGGTTTTCTTCTTTTTTGCAGTCTTTTGTAGAAGACAAAAATGACACCATCATACAGTCACCTAAAAGACTTGACAGGTATTGATTTAAAGCACGATATATCAAGTGGTACTGTAAAAAGGATTTCATGGTCATAAATTTTAATGTCTTCCAATTTTGCACCCTCAGTAACTTGCCAATAACAGCTCTTCTGTATAAAATATTTGCTTCACTCCCACATGACATTAAAGTCTGACGTTCCGTTATTGGGATATATAAGAACCGACAAAAGATAACTTCATACATGGATGTTCATAAATTTCTGAAACTTAGCACATATCTGAAAATTAGCCCCATTACCTAAGGATGGGTACTTGCAAGCCATCCGTGGTTTCAGAGTATTTCTAAATAGTTTATGTTTTTCTCCTCAGTTGTAGTGTCTGTACCAAGAAGTTTCCGTGAAACCTGGCTTTTTACACATCGGTGTAAATTATGTACATAAATTATAAAATTCAGGACTAACAATTAGTACAAAATGACTACCAGAACTGACATCCTTTATTAATAATATTGTAACAACGATTCGATTGCTTAAAATATAATTGCAATACCTACTATTGAAAAAAGCTCTTACTTGTCATCATTGATATTATTTGTTCCCTGAAATTATTTCTCAGTTTTAGTATATACGGTGCTGAAGTGAGCACGATTCGTCAGATAATTTAAAGCAGCTTTATTTGTATAGGGTTTTAATGTTTTATTAGTGTGCTGACAGATCAGAATGAAATAACAACGTGAGAGGGTTCTAATTATGTGACTGTAAGAAAAGGTACTGTTATATTTATTCATTTAAACCCTTTTCCATGAAATACTAAAAAAAATCTTTTTGCAAATAGTGGGATTTTTTCCCTATTCAGTAGAATAATGAGAGTAACAGGAATTGACCATTTTGAAAACCATCAAGGGTGTAATTTGTACTGCCTCAATGTTAAGACAACTATTTCAAAAGCAAAGCAAATTGATATATGGACAAATATATTTGGGAGAGCAAATTATCATTAAGTGCACATTCATTTTTAAAGAACCAAATATGTCCATAATTTTATCATGTAATAAAATATAATCTCATCATTATTATAACATTAAATTATGTTGTATTTTATTAACGTCCTAATTCAATTGCATACTTCCCTGATTGTTAAATTGTTTCTTTTAATGACTTCATGATTTCATAGGACCGTGTGAGCCTTATGTTTGTGTAATGTTTTTACCTAAGATCCTTAAACTTATGAAAGAAGCAGAAAGCTTTTTTAAAGCTATCACTACAAAGGTAACATTTTTTCTGGGGTATCTAAAAATTGATAAAAGAGAGAAATATTGAGTCTTCATTCTATGAGAAAAAAGGGGAAATCTGGTTACATTTTTAGATAGAGAAACTTTCCGTAACTTTTTTACTTAACCATTTTAAAATGGAGTAATCTAGAGACCAAACCACTGTGTTCAAACCTGCCTTCTTTGTCACTGTACTGATTAAAATTTTTTCATTGAAATCTAATTTTCTGTTGGTGGCTAAGTGTCACACTGTATTCATCTAAAAGAAAGAAAATTAAATATATTACGTGATTGTAAGCTGCTATTTGATATTACTATGGCTGTAACATCTGCTTCTTAAAGCTTTATGAAAACCAACAGACTGCTTCTAAAACAAATCGTGGCAGGTGGGATAATGGTACAAAATAAGCAAAAGACAACTTGTAAAATTTGAAAGAGTTAACATATAATTTTTTATACTTTAACTCAAAATAATCACTCTAATTTGCACATATTATCCTTTAAAGTTTCTGCCAAAGGATTAGCCAACAAGCTGCCAGTCTACCCACCTGTAACTAAAAATCAGGGATTATCTGCATGAAGGTGGCATTTCTATAGGATCGGAAACCCAATTATTCCCATTCTTCTAGGTTTCTTATGTGGTATCCTGGAAAAGCCTGCCAGATTGCTGTTCCTTTCTTTTTAAAAAGTTCTAAAATATTAGTTATTTTGCATACAGTCTTTGAGGCATTAGGAGGTTTTCCATGGTTGAGACATTTTGTTTGAACATCTGTTTGTTGTTTTGTGTTTCCGGTGTTATTAATCTTCTTGTAGGTAAGCAGGTGATACACCCTAACCAAATTGCCGTGGTGCAGGAACAGTTTTCTCCTTCTGCTGAAAAAATTAAGTGGGCTGAAGAACTGATTGCTGCCTTTAAAGAACATCAGCAATTAGGAAAGGTAAACGTTTTGTTAATACCTTGGGTGAAACTGGTGTTTAAAATACCGTGGGGAAAAGTACAAAAAATGTATCGTTTGAGTCTTTTCAAAAACCATTGCATCGTAAGGGGTAAGTTATGGGGGAGAGGGGACAGTGAGAAATTCGCTTCAGGTAAATTTGCCCTCCCATGTTTCTGAATATTTCACTAACTGGCCCTCAAGTCTCTCTATAGTTTAGTCTTTTCATAAACTCTATTGGCAGCCTTTGAGGAAATAGAAGTCTGTTTAGTTTTTCTCTACAGACTCCGATGCAATATTCATAGGAAAATAATTTTAGATCAAAGTGAGAGCAAGTTGTAATGAAATAAACACAATTTGATCAAATGGTCCTTGTGGAGAGAAGAAATAACTTCCAAGTTATTTTAATTTGGGGGCAAACATGTACCAAAATCTCCTCCGGTTGAGTCATTCAAGAGGGGAGGCTGTATATGTGTCTGTACCGATTTCTGGACCTGAGATTTGGATAAAACGGAGAGCAAATTAGCGCTGGAGTACGGTTGTTCCTAATTTAGTGCATCATTGAGCCTCGCGTTTCCTGCTCTGTGGGTTTCTGCTATGTAAATATTGCAGTGGTGATGCGCAATCTGTCTCCACTTTGTGCCAGTAACACTTAAATTAGGTGTCGCCTAAAGGAAGACTTTATGCTCCTTGCAGCATTGTCGGTTAATTATCTCAAAGGTTATTTGCAGTAATACTGTTTGACTCTTTTTAAGAGAAGCGGGAGGAGTTGCATTTATAAATCTATCCTAGAGGTAGTATCTGTACTCAGCCTTGTTACTTATGTAAGGAGTGGAGTTTTAATACCTACGACACAAAAGTACTTAGGGGAGAAAGAATGTTGAAACATTACCAAGGTTTTAAATCTTAAACAGTACCCTTACAAAAAAGAAAAAAAGACAAAACTGACTCTGGGTGGTGAACTGGTGACATCAGTGTGAGAGGTACCACTTAACACTTTTCACTGGCAGTAAAAACACCTAAGAATCCCCGGACTTAGAAACGAGGGTAACAGTATTAAGTGGGTCACTCCCTCCCTCACATTATGGATACCTGCCTTCAGCTCTGACCTTGCACACACTCACCCTCACACACTCACAGGCTTGTCTTTGCACAAACCTGCACTTAAAATCCAAAGGCAAATGTATGATGTTGGAAACATCCCGTTTGGACTGACACCAATTTCAGGATAGATAGACTTCTGTGACTTCAAATCAGGAGTGGCTACTGGAGAAACACTGCAGTTTATAGAAAAGTACTTCGAAGCTGACATTGCATTGTATGTTCATTTCTATATCTGGACTCCAAATCCCAGGTGCTCCAGGAATATACATAAATATTTACCTAAGAGAAGAGCCATGTGCTTTTCCATTCATACATGCAAATAACTCCATCCACTCCCTTCTCCTGCCTGTGACTATGCAGACAGTCACTGAATGTTCCACACCTCTCTGTGTGTTTCTTCTGCCAGCTGAGGATATGCATGTAATAAATATTTCCTACCAAAATAATAAACTGAGGCAAGATATGGGTCGCCAAGATGGCAGACCAAGGGGCGTTCCCTGGGTCAAATGGCCTCTGTTCACGATCTACCCTGGGTTTCACGTTGGGTCACATCAGGGGGTACCACTGGCATTGTAGGCAGCTGCAGTGTGCAAGAGGGCACCCTAAATCTCGGTAGCCAGCAAGCAAAATTCAAACTAGACACATACTCTTTTGCTGGCATGTAAGTTCTTGAATGAAAGCAAAAAACAACACTTTGCTGTTTTATCTTAAAAGTGTTGTTCCCAAGCAGAATTGTCCCCAAGTGTCCTTGCCTTTTGATGGTGGCAACTTAAATGTTAAATTCTGAACTGGCTTTTCTTTCTTTATCTTTTTTTTTCTTTTACTAAGAACTGCTCTCTTGTTGGAGTGTAAGTTTTCACAACAGTGTGACAGGACAGCTTTTCTTAACCCAGAGCCGCAGAAATGAGAGCAGAAGGGAGACTTACATTAGGTCATTTCCTCCCTGCCCCATTGCTATGGGCTTGCTTCCTACAGCAAATTCTCCTGGTGCTTTGTCCAGCAAGGTTTAAATGATTCGAGTAATGGGGCTTCCAGTGGGGACATATGGTTATTTTATCCTGTTCGCATGTTTCTTTCACTTTGCCTATAAATTGGCTGGTCACAAAAATTGGGTCTGCAGGTAGGTGACTCTGGGTCTTGAAGGGTCTTGGGGTTTAAATAATGTGCGTTCTGTTTGTAAAGATTTAGTATAAATAGGTTGTTCAATTGTATAAAGTATTGCTTCCAACAAACATCTAATCTGTTTTATTTTGAGTGTGAATCACTGATGAAAACATATACCCTCGGATATTTTGTCCAAAGCACAGGTGACTCTTTCAACTATGAGAAACTGATAGTTCGTGTCCTAGTGAGACAGCTATAAATTTCCAACAGACCTTTTTCTCCCTGGTCCGATGAAAATTTCATTCAAGTAATGTTTTTAAGTAGAAATGACCCAAGAAAGCAAAATTATATATTTTTGCTTTGCTCTACTTCTGCTTAAATTATATTTAAATTCTATTCTGCCAGGAGACCAAAGTCCTAGCTGAAGTTCACAGGTAATGCTGGGTCATTTGTGTTTTCTACAGTAATAATATTTATTCTTGTTCTATAACTATAATAATTATTTTCAAAATTAAAAGCTCTATCTTTTCTTCTGTCCCTTCCAAACAACAAAATTTGTGGGAATCCTTAGATCACAAGTAGATAAATTACTGGAGTTCAGTGTTTGATTTGGTGTCACGAATTTTTTGTTGTTTTATTTTAATTAGAAGTTCTTAGGAAATACAGTCTGATGTCCCCTTGGTCTAATGTCAGGTAAAAAACACTTTACATTAAAAAAATAATAATCTACTTGTAT
Organism: Suricata suricatta; assembly: GCF_006229205.1. Classification (NCBI taxonomy): domain Eukaryota; kingdom Metazoa; phylum Chordata; class Mammalia; order Carnivora; family Herpestidae; genus Suricata; species Suricata suricatta. The sequence continues at coordinate 11,052,934 of NC_043703.1, read as the reverse complement.
AATCTGTAACCATTTGACATAATGGTACCATTTGGGGCAATGATACTCGTGACTGCTTTGTTTCAGGAAACTATAAATATTTACAGGCTACTAAAGACTTTTGTCTGGCACAGCAGTACCCACTAATAAGAATTAGGCTATAGATTGACAGTAGGGACTCATGCTTATCTTATTAAAATCTGTTGGAAAAAGCTTAAACATTTCATAATACTCTATGCTCCTATTTCAATTCCCATAAGCTAAAATATGTCTAACTTAGTGACATGAGTCATGAGACATATCTGCAATATTAATCAAACTTGAGTCTCCCATCCTTCCAGAAAAATATTTTAGCTTCAAATTATTTGGTAGAAACTGTAGCCAGGATAAATTGCTTTCCATGTGATTTATTTTAAATTTATAAAGGATTTCCTTAAAGGTTAATTTTATTTCTGTTGTCATTTTTCCCGTAACAGTGGCAATTCCCCTATTTGAAAGTTCTCCATTCAGAACTGAATTTAGAATTGCTTATTAAAAATAGGATGTTTTTTAATCAACTAAAAGTTGCATATAGTATAAAAATTGGATAACTGAAATAACATCTCAAGCAAATAGTTTGTCATGTTATATACTATATAACTTACATGTTAAGTATAAATATTTATGTAATATATACATTCATGTATTATGATAGCATATTTTTCATGTCTCGATTATAAACTCAGTGCTAAATTTTTTTCTCTTTTTGTATTCATTTCTTCTTGGGCAAAAATGACAGCTAAAGGAAATGATTGATAGGTAATCCTAGGATATCTTAATATAAGAATTTACCATTTCTTTATAAATGGAGACTCTAACAGAAAAATGTGAAAGAATAGCGAAGTATATTACATGTGATAGATTTTAAAGATGCTTTGCTAGAATACTCCTGTTTCTGAAGTATCCTACCACAAATACGGCTGTGCGTCACTTTCAGTCTTACTCATGTCATGATCATAGGTGCTTCATTTTGTTTGGGAAGGATTTCATTTAACTTCTTCGTTCGTTATTTTTCATTTGTTACAGCTTCGTAAGCTGGCTAAAAATCAAGGAAGGGAAATGTTCCTCTCTAAAATCTAGGTTCAGTTAACAATTATAAAAGTCAAAAACAAGGTCGCCACTTGGCATAACAACTGTAAACATCACTGAAACATTCTAATTTCGCTCGCGAGAAAACGAATGCAAATTAATACATTTACATTAATAAGCAAACCCTCTGCTAGAATATATTGAAAATTTATATCTTAATAAAGACTTTTTTCCCCTCATGTAAGTCTTGTCATCTAGAGAATTACAAAGAATAATCCCCCCTCCCTCCACATACTGAAAGCAAATTATTTTCATAGGTATCTGATTGCGGCTCATACACCTTTCATTTGTGTTTCCAAATGCAGGGCTTTACAAAAGAAATACTGTTTGGGCCAGATGGCCTTCTAGAAGACTCCCTGAGAGAACTCAGAAGTCTCTCTAGCCAAAAATATTGTTTCCGCTTATTCAAGTGCCAGAAATCCCACTGCCACTCTTTCACGCAGATCAAATAAACCATCTAAAGATTTGGTTGTTGTCTTTGTCAGCTGAAAGGGTTGATTCCATTAATAGACAACAGTGTACCCTCCCACACCCATGCGTCCCACCACCCACAGCCTTTCCCCCTTTATTTGTAAGCAGGAATACGAAAATCAGAACTGAGTGATATCTAGTGAAAATGAAAGATGAAGGAACATAACCATAGTTCTGAGATGCGTAGTTATTACATAGTTCCCTTTATTTCCTTGTTCACTTAATATTTTTAGAATTATATGACATAGTTTTGATGTTAGAAACTCAAATTTTTTAAAAAGCTGAGAGTCTGCCAATGAGGACATCAAGATTGATATGATTCACAACAAATTGCAGATTTCTAAACATTTAAATCAAGGCAATACAATTCTGGTGTTGATAGATCCTATTTCATAGTTTTAGTGGCAAATGATTCAATACTAGAGGATAAGAGATTGTATATGTAGGTTAAATCTGATGATTTTTAAAGTTGTTTGCTTCTACCTTAATTTATAGCATGTTCTTAGGGATATTTTAATCAAAATATTTCTATTCTGATTTATATTCTCAAGATTTTTTTTGCTCAATTTCAATTAAAAATATAATTCTTTTAGTTGGATAAAATCTCAGAAATCTTCTAGTTAAGTCCTTTCAGTTTGCAGCTTAATACACTGAGACTCCGTAAGGGTTTAGAAGCTACCTGAGGTCACTCACAGCCAAGGTGGTGATAGAGCCCCAACCAGAATTTAGGGCAAACTTTATAAGATACGAACATAGTTGGCATCAGTGTGGTTTCACTTGGGTCACAGTGAACCCCAGGCTAATGACCAAAACTAGACAGAGCCTTGAAAGTATTCAGTCACAAACAAAATGTGAATTTGGTTAGTTCACATTAGTATCTTTTTCTTATTCATACACTTTTTTTTTTCTTGCCTGAGCAGAAACTGATGAGGAGGGAAAGAGCACAGAGTATCTGTGTGCCTTCCCAGCACTCCCTGCCTGGTTCCCCACATGGCGCCCTCCTTCTCAATTCTGTCCTGCCCCAGAAAGACTTCTCTGCTCTGATCACCGCACACCCCATTCTGTTTTATTAGTCATCTTTCATTCTATCTCCCAGCGTAGATTGGAAACTCTCCGAGCTACACTGGGAGCCTTTGGCAAAGAAGCCGTATCTCGCCTTGAGCCCCGTTTCATCTCGCTCGAAGGACAGGTTCCCAATGTCCTGTTCTCACTCACACCTGTGGTCGCACAAACACACACGGCTATCAGTGTCTTTAATAGCAAGATCCAAATACGGGCCATGAAAGGATGGTTTTACTCCTTCGGTATCTTCTCTCTTCTTTTCCTTGTCGAGTATTTCTCTCTTTTTGTGTGTGTGGGTCTGTCTGTGTGTACTCTATGTATGGGCTTTCCTGTTCCTTCCTCGTTTTTCCTTTCCATGAATTCTTACTTGTTTCCTCTTTTATCTCTTTTTGATTCTCTCTTTTCTTTCCTCTATTTCTTTATCTCTCTTTACCACATCATCTCCACACCCCGCCACCATCCATCCACTGCCTTCTCTCTAACTGATTGTATAAAAAAGTTCAGAGCATTCTTTGAGTTTTTTGTTGTACTTAAGGAATTTTATAAATCTTTTTATATTAAAAGCAGGCAAATGGAATTTTTATTTTAGTAAAAAATATAAATCAAGAATTTCTACAAATCCTTTTTTTAGGTTAGTGGACCTGAATGAAAAAGTAGGCAAATTTCTCACCACCACCCTAGAGGGTAAAGAATTCTGTCTGCTGAGTCAGTACCTCCCCACAGCATCTTGGACAGAAATAGGTTTGCAATATACATTTGTATATACTATTTAGCAAACTAGTTTCTAAGCTTCTGACAGTGCTAAAAAGAAATTCTTGCTGTACTTTTAACAGTTTGTATCATACTGACCTTCTGTTCCCTTCTAGAACTGAAAGAAAATATTTTCATCAGTTATTTCATCATTGTTCATCAGTTATATTTTAATAAGTCTTTACAGTTTAAGTGGCTTTCAGTTAACGTTAATTCATTGAGACGTATTTTCCAAAGAAAGACTGAGCCAAACAGGGTATAAAATAGACGAAGTTTAACATTATTGCTCTTGGTTACAAGCTGCTCTAAAATGACTTCCACTCTCTGCTTTTCTCATAGGCAATACCAGCTTATATATGACATAAAATATTCTAAATTAAATTAAAATGTTTACATGTTGAATTCACTGTTAAAATAAAACTACTGTCAAGTAAGATTTCTGGTTGGAAAAGAATCTGAGATGGAGCTGAGGACTGCAGACCTCTCTACAATTACTAAAAATCACCCCATTGTACACTTAACGATGAGTGAATCTTACAGTATGCAAATTATACGTCAATAAAGCTATAAAAAAATCCAGAAAATTAAGTACAACCTCTAATGTGCTAGAAATGTGGAAACTCCTGTAGATTGCAATACGCTTATACATCCAAGTGCTTCACTTTGGTAGGCAGCTTTCCACGTGGATGCTTGGCCAGGTTTCTCTAATTTCCTTGTCAAAAGGTAATTTAAAATAAAGAGTTGGCCGTCCGCATCTGATCAACCTGCCTGAATATTTTAAAGATACATCTTGCAGCCTACATTTCGTGGGCTCTGAGAGAAGAATTTCAAAACGAAGGCACCTTTGATCTCCCCTATCTGTTTGTGAAATAAGAATGGCTCTGGTCCACTGAGACCCTCCATCTGGGCAAGTAGACGTTCAGGACTGGTCCCATATTAGGATAATTGACCCGAACATTCACCTCTGCTCTCCTCCCTCCTGTCCAGCCGCCTCTGCCTCCTAGCCGGGTTCATCGCGCAAGACTTCCACTGTCTCTTCTTTTCTCCTCCAGCCTCCTAAAACTGGGTAAAGCCCCCAAATAACCTTACCGGAGTATAACACGAGTGTTTCTATTTCCATGCAAGGCTAAAGCTAAGTGATTTCATGCCGCCTTTTTAAAAAGCAGAATGTTAATGATGTCTACTCATTTTACATTCAGTCAGTTTCCACATTCTGGGGAATTTCCTCCTTTTTATATAAACGTACCGGGCCATTTGCCCCTGCTGGCAGTCCTCCCTCTCCTGCTCTCTGCTGCTGGAAACCCCGTCCTGTTTGACTGCCTCCTCCCGCTTTCAGGTCACCTGCTTTTGATTAGTATCTCCTCAGCTGATAGTCTAAGCTTTTGAGTTCTTTTAAGTGTATTTGTTTTCAAATACTGATGCTGTGTCAGATTCTGTCACACCCCTGAGTCTAGTTTCTTAAAGGGACAAATTCAGTCTATCATGGACAGTTTAGAGGGGGCAGGAGCCTTCAGGCATGAGTTGGCCCTACTCATTGCACCCTCCAGAATGTTGATGTCCCTCAGAACTCTCAAAGCTACTCTGAAGTCGTAAAATCCTATTACAATTCAAATACTGTACACCTCACTACACCCTTCTGTGATAAGTGGAATTAAATCCTCTCTGGCCAACAATAGCAGTGGCAGGAATAACAGTGATTGTGGTGGTAGCAGTAGCCATTAGGTCAAGGTGACAGCATTGGCTGGGCTAGTGGCAGCAGGCTCAGAGAAGACAGTCACAACAGTGGTGACAGGAATAGTCATGGTGGCAGCAATGGCAGCTCCCATGTTGCAGGACAGGCCGTCGCCTACATAATTTTACTTAATTCTCAAAACACTTCTCTAAGGGAGGTATTATCATCCCCACTTTACAGGCGAAGAAACTGAGGCTCAGAAAAGTAACATGATTTGCTGTGGATCACACTCAGCTAGGAAAAGGCAAAGCTTGGGTTCCAGGTACAGCTGACCCAAGAGCCCATATTCCTAACCTCTGCACCAAGGTGCCTTCAACGAGAGAACCAAGACTCTTTTTCTGTATGTATCTGTGTGCACCCATCCTGGAGAGTTGCCGATTTCTGTTTGGTGGAAAGTCACAGAAGGGCTGCCTGGACAAGTGATCCTTGGTGTCCTCTTGGGCCACGACTGCCCTGGCTGGTGGAAGTGCCCTGGGGACCACACAGGGCACCGCCTTCCATGCCCCACTGCTGGTTCTGGGCCCTGTGTTCCTACAGAGAGCTGCAGGGGAAAAGATGGAGGAAAGGAGGCAGCATTTCCAGGCTTTTTCACCTTTCAGAAATCGGAAAATAAATCCAATAGGTTGTCCAAGATTCAGGATCCCCAACACCCCATGCCCCTTCTAAAGCCGTGCGTGAGGCAGGGACCGAGATACCTTCCCAAGCAGTTCAGCAGGCCTGAATTGTCACTGCACTCCCCAGATGGTAACTAACCCCCTTCAGATACTCCAACTACTCCATTCTTAGGAATCATTTAAAGGGCTTCCCCGCCAAAGCCCGTGGAATGTCATCTGTCAGAATTCTGACAATCTGTCATTGTCGACCATGTTGAATGACTTCAGTTGAACTTTTAGAAATTTCCGTAGAGCTACATTAGCATCTAAATTTTCTGACCATAGCAGGAATTGGCTATTGAATTTTATTTCAAAATATTATTAAAATATCAATCAAATTATCACTACAATGTAGGTGTTAAAATAAGAAAAACATGTTCTCTACTTCCCAAGTCTTCAGAAAAATTCTTTTACTCCCTTAATGCCAATTTTGAAAGACATCTAGCAAAGGGTTACTGTTACCCAGAGCACATAAAAGGATCAAATGTCACTTCCTGTAATCTTTCTTACAAATGCTTTAGGTTTTCTGAGAACTTAAAACATCATTCACATATTTATTATTGATTTTTTTCTCATTGAAAATATCCTTCAGTATTTCTGATACCATAATAATTATACTGTCAAGTGGAAATTCAGGACGGAAATATATTATAGTTGTTCCCAAATTTGGTTATTGACATTGCATTTCCAGGGCACCTAGGTGGCTCAATTGGTTAAGCGTCTGTCTCTTGATTTTGCCTCGGGTTATGATCTCCTGGTTCTTGAACTGGAGCCCCACGTTGGGCTCTCCACAAATAGCACAGAGCCTGCTTGGGATTCTCTCTCTCCCCCTCTCTGTCTGCCCCTCCTCTGCTCATGTGCACTCTCGCTCTCTCTCTCAAAATAAACATTAATTTTTTAAAAATTTTAATTACATTTTCACATATTTGCTTATTTGCACCTTACCTATAGTCCATTTTTTTCAGCCTCATCCTAAGTAATAATATCTCTGAAATAAGCTTAGATAGCTATGAGTTATTTTTTTATAAATTACATCAAAATTTAAAACTTTAAACATATATTATATAAAAAGTATATATACTAAATTTTTTGTATTTAAATATTTTTCTGTAATTATGTCAGGGACTGCTGTTACCAGTCATACTTTAGGGTACACCACTTAGTGGGAAGAATCTGGGATTTAGGGTAATAAACCTTTAAAAAGGTGAACTAAATCTGAACTGGCTTTTGCATCTGAGAAACAGAAAGTACCATGCCCTCTCTCCTGAAATTGAGAAAATGTCTTTGAAATGTTTTGTAAAATCATAAAGTACTATTCAGTGAAATCTGTTTGGTTTTTTTGGGGTTTTGTTTTTTTTTTTTTTTGGCAATAGGTCTTTCTGGTAAGATTGCACACCTCCAAGTTTTGGCTTGGAAATGAATATTACAGGCTTTCTAAGGACTATGGTTAACTAGAGTATTGGCTACAGTTGCTAGGGAGTCTTCGTATTTCCTCCCCAAGGGAGAATGAACATCCTTCCCCTAACTCCAGCCCCCTCCTCTGGTGCCCAGGTCAACCCCTCTAGGATGGTCCCATTCAGAAACAAAGCTGGACCAGGCCAGCTCTTAGCTTCCCCATTGTTGGTTCCCGAGATCCCCCTTAGAGGGAAAATGCCCAGAATAAAGGAAAGGAACAGGTCATTCAATCTCTTCCTCTCAGGGTCCAAGAAGGAGCAAGTTTGGGGTCTACCAGGGCATGCATCAAGAACAGAGGGATTCCAGTGGTTTCCAGTCCAGCTTCATCAAGCAGAGGCTGTCTTGTGCCTTGTCACATGGAAAGTCAAGCAGCTAATGAGTAACTGAACCAGCGATCATCCCTGTTAATTTTAGGCTGGATTAGGCTTCCTTTCCTTAATGCTCGAGAATCCCATTCAGCCATAGACAGATGCGGTACCTTATACTGTGATCCTCCATTTTGCTTGACCTGTTGAATTACTGGTGACCAGAGGCATGGGAAGCTCTTGCAGAACAGAGAAAGCCAACCCCACCTGTTTGTCTCTACGTGCTGTTCTCAGTTTCCCCCACCCACCCACCCTCTCTTGGTCCTTTGGCATGCCTGACCTTCTAAACCTGACATTTTTTTTAGAGGGAGACAGGAAGTGCATGTGCACAAGCAAGACAGGGATGGAGGGGACAGGGAGAGAGAGAGAGAAAAAATCTCTAGCAGGCTCCATGCTGAACACGATCCCACTACGCAACACTGGGATCATGACCTGAGCTGAAATCAAGAATTGGACACTCAACTGACTGAGCACCCCAAGCACCCAAAACCTGACTTTAAACGTACCTCCATTTTGGTGGCTCTGTTTCTCTGTAGCTCTTCAGTCCTTAAGTGCTTGCTACAAATGTGACAGACTTGTTTGCACTTGAACTGTTAGGTCATTTGCATGAGTTAACCTGACCCCAACTTAACATCACATTTGTTGAGTAAGTCACTGTGTCCTACCAGAGATTCAGCAAATGTTAGCCAAAGGACCAGTGGTGTCACCAGACCAGGGAAAGACCACATGGCACAGAAAGATACTTACAGATGAAGGAGAGGAAATGGGTAAGAGAGATATAGCATCTTCCCATATCACTCTCCCTCAGTCCTCCAACTCAAGCCCCAGAAAAGAGCCAAGCTCCACGCAAAACCATGTTCTGAGTACTGGGTTCTGAGGATTCAAAGGTGTATTGGGCATGGCCCCTTCCCTCAGGAGTCTCACAGCTTAGTGAGAAAGACTGCAGTGTAAACAGGTCATTACAATTAAGTGTGACAAGAGTTGTAATGAGAGGCTGTATAAAGAAAGGAAGGTGAGGGGTACCTGGCTGGCTCAGTCGGTAGAGCGTGTGACTCTTTCTTATTTTTTAAGTGGGCTCTGTACCCCATATGGGGCTTGAACTCATGACCCTAGGATCGAGAATTGCATGCTCAGGGCACCTGGGTGGCTCAATCAGTTAAGCGTCTGACTTTGGCTCAGGTCGTGATCTCACAGTTCATGAGTTCAAGCCCTGCATCGGGCTCTGTGCTGACAGCTCAGAGCCTAGAACCTGCTTCAGATCTCTGTGTCTCCCTCTCTCTCTCCTCCTCTCTCACTCATGCTCTGTCTCTGTCTCTCAAAAATAAATAAACATTAAAGAATTTAAAAAAAAAGAGAGAATTGCATGTTGTACTGACTGAGCCAGCCAGGGGCCTAGAACCTGTGACTTTTAAACTAAAAGTGGTAGGTTTGAGGCCCACATTGGGTATAGAGTTTACTTTAAAAAATTTAAAAAAAAGAAAAAGGAGAGATCAGCCCTACCAGAGAAGTCTAGAAACACTTCATAGACATGACATCTTCTGATATTTTGAAGGATGAGGAGTTTATAAAACAGACAAGGAGAAGTGCTTGGGAGCAGAGAACAGAGCATATGGGAAAGGTAGAGAAGAGGGTGAGTGTGTGGGTGGATGGGCGGTTAGATTGTCAGGAGACAAGGCTGAGAACACAGGCAGGGTCCAGTCTCCTCAGGGGGGGGCCCTGGTAAGGAGATTACTCTTGATTTTGTAAGCCCAGCGGGACCAAAGCAAATGGATGGTCTTGTCCAGTGTATTAGAAAAGTAACAAGATGATCCCAAGTAGGAAGGTGCACCTGCCCAGTAAGTGTCCCAGCAGTCTCTCAGTGAGACCTCCCCGTGGGGCTGTAGGCACCTGGCAACCAAACTAACATCCTTAAAAGGAATGTCATAACTGAGTCATGAGGAGACCAAGACCATACTAGGACCTGGCAAGGGTGATAGGTTGAAAAACCGGAAAGAGAGTGAAACAGTGTCCATCAGAACGCCTCACTGGAGCGTCATCCTCTGCCTCTTTGAGGAGCAGGGAGGAGCAGCTGACTCTGTGAGGGAGGAAGAGCTAATCACAGGCCATGCTGGGTCTCCGATTTGAGCAAATAGAGGCCACAACCAAGATCTTGAAGAAAAATTTCGTAATGGCCAAGGCTGACAAAAGCTTTAGGAATTCACTGGGAACTGCCCTGAGGTAAATATTTCTCTGGGCACTAGGCGTAGAGTCATACAGGTAGAACGCCTCCCTGGGAAAAAAAAAGGACTGTGACAGCTATACTCAAATGTCATCATTTGTGCCAGTGGGGCACCACCATCACTGGAATGTCAGAGGGAGCTCCCTGAATGCTCAGAGATGTTATGTGAAAATAGAGTGAGTAGGAAAAGAATTAGATCAATCTGTGTTTCTAGTAAATTACCCTTTCAGCGCTCTAGAGAAAACATCCTCAAGTGTTCGGTGCCGGAAATCAAAATGTTCGAGTATTTCCTAGAAACGTGATCACTGTTGTCAACACGCCACCACCGTCATCAATACCTTTGCTATCTGACTGTAAGTCAGAGTCTCCCTCATGAAGGACTTCCGGGTCTGGTAAGGTTCATGTTATCTCAGTGGCCGTCTTACCAGCAGGCAGTGACTGAGTTGTTAGAAAAACTACAGCCCAGGACACCCAAGTAGAGCAGTCAGTTAATCCTGATCTGGGCTCAGGGCCTGATCTGATGAGTTCATGAGCTCAAGTCCCGCATCAGGCTATGTGCTAACCGTGCAGACCCTGCTAGAGATTCGGTCTCTCCATCTCTTTGCCCTTCCTCCACTTGTGTGTGTTTTCTCTCTCTCTCTCTCTCTCTCTCTCTCTCTCTCTCTCTCTCTTTCTCTCTCTCAAAATAAATAAGTAAACTTAAAAAAGGAAAAAAAAAAAACTTAGCCCAATAGTAATTTTTTCTTTGCCATGCAGATAACACATATGCTAAGATGATACTCTACTTTCAGGAGCCTGAAACTCTAAACATGTGTGTAGTAAAATGTGCCAAAGTGACTGACCAGTGATTTATTACAACAAATAATAGGTAATCATTGAATAAAAGTCCACTGCATACAGCTTGATTGTGCTTCAGAATCATGAGAGAATTCCTGGCCAACGCTTTACCCACCAGCCTTCTAGCAGGAAATGCGGGACGTGTGCTAGGTACACAATATCCTGTTTGTGTGAGCCGTGCACACTGGCAAACGTGAGCCTGAGCGGATAAGCATGGCAGTGACTTCAGAGCCTCAGATCTCTCTTGCTCTACAACTGTCCTTTTCTCTAATTCTTGGTGCATTTTATGGCACCTGCTTCTTTTCTTTCCTGTCTCCTCCAGCACTCTCCTCCTTGACGGCACGGATCAGATCGTATCCATATCAAAGTGGGCCTACTTTCTTTTTTATAACAATTTGTTTACAGTTTATTTATTTATTTAATTATTTATTTATTTATTTATTTTTGAGAGAGAGAGAGAGAGAATCCCAAGCAGGCTCCGCACTGTCAGCACAGAGCCTGAAGTGGGGCTCAAACCCACAAACCTGAGCCAAAATCAGGGGTTGGACACTTAACCGACTGAGCCACCCAGGTGTCTCAGCCTATTTCTTTTATTTTTTTTAATGTTTGTTTATTTATTTTTGAGAGAGAGAAGAAAACCCAAATGGGGGAAGAGCAGAGAGAGAGGGAGACAGAATCCCAAGCAGGCTCCAGGCTCTGAGCTGTTAGTGCAGAGCCCGATGCAGGGCTTGAACACATGAACCGTGAGATCACAACCTAAGCTGAAGTTGGATGCTTAACTGACTGTGCCACCCAGCCACCCCAGCCTTTTTCTAAGCAGGGGAACTAAAACACAGAACTTCTCCAACTTGATTGTGCCTCAGAATCATGAGAGAATTCTGGCCAACCCTTCACCCACCAGCCTTCTGCATCAAACAATATAGGATCAGTTCCTGTATGTATTTTAACAAGACACGTCCCCTATCATCCCTGTCTGATTCTGATCCCACTGGTCAGAAGAACACTTTTCTATCAGTAAGCCTAAGAGTATAAGCCGGGAGCACATGCTTTGGACCAGCTACAGCTAGCTTTTATTTATTTTTTTAATATAGTTTATTTATTTTCCAGACAGAGACAGAGCATGAGTGAGAGAGGAGCAGGGAGAGAGGGAGACACAGAATCCGAAACAGGCTCCAAGCTCTGAGCTAGCTGTTGGCACAGAGCCCGACGCGGGGCTGGAACCCACGAACAGTGAGATCATGACCTGAGTCAAAGCCAGACGTTTAACTGACTGAGCCACCCAGGTGCCCCTACAGCTAGCTTTTAGTCTAGTCTTATACTCACTGGCCAGAGGGCAGGCATCTATAAGTTTCTTAAGTTCCTTGTTCCCAGCTCCCTGAGTTGTAAAATGAGGATAGAAACGAAACTTAACAGAAATGAAATAGAACGGTGGCTGTGAGGATGGGAGCAAGTTGTTTAATGGAGCCAGAGTTTCAGTTCTGCAGGATGAAACATTTCTGGAGACCTGTTGCAGAGCAATGCAGATATACTTAACACTGCTAAAGTGTATGTTTAAAAATGGTTAAGATGATAAATTTTATGTTATATGTTTTTACCACAATTAAAAAGAAAAGGAAAATTTTAATGGGGTTGCATAAGAGTATCGACCTCACACTGTTGTTATGAGCGGTACCTGAAATAAAGCATGTCAAGTCTCTGGCACCGTCTCTGATGTACCAACTGCTCGAAAAATTACAGCTGTTATTATTGTTGTAGTCGTTAAAGTAGTTATGAATAAGCTACTGTATAAAGGCATTTTCAAACAAATGAGAGTCTGAATCTTCAAGCTGATGGAGGTTTTCTATACTTTTTGAAATAGTGTGCTAATTTCTCAGGAAAGCACTGGGCTGGGAAATGGAGACTTATCTATAATCATTCATTAAGGGCTGTTTCAAACCTTCCCACAGATCCAAGTAACTGTTGACAAACTGCATTCTTCCAAATCCTGACCAACAGACCATTCACATTTCACATGTGGAACCTTATATTTTAAAAAGCCAACCATATTGTAGGTCGATAAGCGAAAGGAGGAGAATATTCGTATTAAGCAAGCTAATTCTTAACACTAAAATCCTCAATTTGCAGAGACGAAGGAAACAAAGCACAAAAATGTTGAACTTTGTTTTTCAGCTTAAGCTTAATGAAGTCAAGCAAAATCTGCCACCGTAAAAGAAATGATCTCCATGAAATATTTTGCATCTTCGATGTGCGTGTGGAACCCAAACAGATTTGGGAAAATGGCATAAACCCAAGGCCGTCATTTTGATTCTCTGTGCATCGTTTTGATTTCATGTGCATCTATTCTAATTTCATCTCTCCAGCCTATTAGTTAAACCTTAGCAGGACAGATGTGCTGTTTTACAGGGCCGTAGTCCACTGGGTAGGCGGATAACCAGGAGGCCTTTGGTCTTCGTCATTTACTCCAATGAGAAAACTAGAATTTGCCTTGTAAAACAGCCTGAGTCCCACACCCTGATTTCACGTGCCATCCTAACCCATGGAACATCCTTGGAACTTCTAACTGAATTCATAAAAAATCATCACGGTTACAGAGATGGCCAAAATTAGCTCTCGGCTGAATGAAATTAGGCAAAAGTCAGTCTGGAGATATAAATAGTAAAAATGAGAGGGTTGGAAAATGACTTCAGGTACAGGATTTGAGACCAACACAGGTGTTCATAGGAATCGGATTCTAAGGCTGAGAAGGTCAGGTACCACTGATTAAACCTCTAATCCCAGTGGCTTTTAAATCTCTCTTGATTGAAAACTAAATTCCAAAGTCATTGCTAAGGATCTCCTGCCACTTTTTAAATCTCCACCCTACATGTAACTCTTGTCATTTGGGGAGATAAGGGTTTCCAGAGAGACCAGAAGAGTTATTCCAGAACTCCTGAATAATGACAACACTGACTGTTCAGAGGTGGTACTTGTGAACTCCAGAAACAGATGGCAGTATATGCAGACAGACCATCAGCAAGGACTACTATTGCCGCAGTCCACCAGCATCCTTGCCAACAGGTGGAAGGAAGGAGACTTAAGAAGAGTTGTGATTGTAAACGGCAAAAAGAAGTGATTAAAAGAACTTAAGTAACCAGCCATTAACTTCAGATTCTGGGCTTACTGCCTTCCGCCCACTTACTCTTTCTTTGTCTGGTACAGTAAAGACACTTCCTCGTTATCTTAATATGGGGGTCTCTGATAAAGGCTTGAGGTTCTGATAACCCAAGTATTAGCTCCAGCTCAAACTCTTCCTAGTCACATGACCTTAGAAAATCACTTCCCTACTCTGGGCCTCAGTTTCCTCATTAGAACAGGACCTAGATCACATGACATACTCAGTAACTATTTGCAGAAGTTTAAAAGAACATGTATCTGAAAAATGGGGATAAACTGGGAGAGCTCGGAGATTCTTTCCACACTCATCATTCAATAGACCTGTGACTCCTTTGCTACAGGCTCATGTGCCTGGTCCTCGTCCTCTCCTGCATGTGCGTACCAACAGAGGAGCCCTTTTTCATTCAGTGCAACCCTACCTCACATTTTCTCATCGCATAATAGCGTTACCCCTCAACTGTGTTACAAGCAGGAACCATTTTGCCACTAACCTGTTCATATAGTTATTTTTTCAAAGAAGATTTGGTTACCAGAGCACGTTACTATTTTTAAAGTTCTATGCGCTATTTCAAAACTATATAAGGAAGTATTTGCATTTTCCTTCCATAGTTTTCTGCCTGATTTCAAGAGTTAAATGAACAGTTTCAAATACCTTCTGTGTGATGCTTTCCCTCTCCATTAAAATGCTGAAGGGCTCCCCCCCATTTAGGAAGAAAAAAGAAATCTTTCCCCTGTAATTTACTTTGGCTTTCTCAAAAGTTGGGTGGGAAAGTCAATATAATTCAGGTGGAATCTAAAATGTCCTTGTTGTACAAGTGCGCACAGAAAGGAAGCCTATAATTTCTGAACATTCTTTTAGGAAGTTTGTATTCTCTGTTTTCCAGGGAGCCTTTACTTTCCAAGGGAGTATGATCGACATGCCATTACTGAAGCAAGCCCAGAACATTGTCACGCTTGCCACATCCATCAAGGAAAAATGATCTGTTAAATGAAGCTCCCATCAGGTGGGCTGAACATATACAGTGGGTTTCTTAAAGACAAACCGTATACTCAAGGCAACTTGTTAGTATGCCAGATTGGAACCTTCCTCCATTTACAGTTCATGGTAATCACGGGTGTGGTTGTGGTTGTTGTTACCTCACTGGCCAGTGATTCCTCTAAAAATGAACTTTCTTCTTTTTGGTTCCAAGCTTATGATTTTATTGCTCATGAATGTGTTGCTCATATGCACTTACGACTTCACAGGGAGATAAATCATGGGGAGAGATGGGCTGAGGGGATGTTAGGTCTTTAATGAAACAGATCTTTCCCGAATACGTATGCTCCATTCACATTTCTCATGTTAGATGTTTCCCATGTCCGTCATTTGTTCACTCAACACTGTAAATAATTTTAAGGCTAGTCTTTTTAAAAAACAAAATAGTAACTACTAAGGGGTTGCGGTTATCTCGTAGAAATCTGATAAAATGAGACGGCACAGCAAAGTTAAGTACCATGTTTGTTCATCCAGATACCTTGTAAAAAATAAATCTTCAAAATTCTTAACCCTCCACCTCCCCAAATGATACACCCATACATACGGGATCTAGGTAAGGACTATGAAAGCCTTCATCCTGGCTGAATGCTTTGGGTCAACGGTGACCAGCAATTAAAAATGTGCAGAAATACAAGACCATCCATTCTCTCCCTTAATTTCCCCATTTAACTGTTTGCCATTGAGCCCATTCCCCCCTGCAAATGTATGGCCGGGACGGGCCCCCTCAGCAATAAACTTGTAGCCTCTAAGAAGACACAATGGGGCAGATCTGGTGCATATGGTCCCCTGCGAGATTTGCATCACATTAGGGATGCTGCTGCAGGTCATATGGGTGGTGTGGTTAACGGGCTTAGTAAAGCTGTTTTGAAGAGGTTAACCCAGCTTGTAGTAAGGGTAAATAAACATAACAACCAGCCATTCTTCCCTATTCAGCATGTGCTCTTATATTGAAGGCTAAAGGGTATTGAAGCTGGGAAGGATCAACTTGTGTTTGCCAGAGGACGCCAATGAAATTTGAAACACCAACAATCAGAGATTTTGTTTCTGCTCCTCATTAAATCATGCGCTTTTGTGTTGAGACTCTGGACGACTGTTCTTTAAGAAATTAACAGAATGGGAAGTTTTAAACTCTACACCAACCTTTTCATGACCTACACAGCAGCAAAGCTGCGTCTCTTAGACAAACACCGCAGGGAAGCCTGTTCTGTTTATTTAAATTTGTAAATAGAAAACAGTTTTTGATTTTCATTTTTTACCTCCTTCTACACCCTTGTTGTTTATTTCCTCCGTGGCCCCTACTGTATGCCCGGACGAGGGGTCTGCTTTGCCCCTGCCTCTTCCAGCTCCTACAGGAAGGCCGAGAGGGAAGTAGAGTTGAAGGTTATATCCAAGGAAGGGCACCATGGAACCCAAGCAAAGTGAGAGCCCCACTCACCAGCTTGCCTCACCCGCCTCCCAGTGCGCTGCAGGAAGGGGGTGCTCTGGTTCTGACAGGCCTGCAGACGGAGCCTGATCCAGGCAGGATGGCTCTGGGGAAACACATTCTTAAAACACCAACTAAAACTCCCAAATTTGGGACCTGAGGAGACAGCTCTTGAACTGAGTGAGTTGGGCTGTGTGTGCTAGGCTAGGGTTCTGACCTGCATTGGGCGGCGCGTCTCCTCTCCTCAGTGCACCCCTCCCTCCGGCCCCTCCTGGGAGCATTGTTACCCTTCGCCTTGGTCATCCTGCGCTGTCCCAGCCTTAGCTGGAGAGGAAGGGAGGCGCGAGCCCCATCCTCCCGTGGAGGCGCCGGAAGGAGGAAGATGGCATCTCAGCCAAGTTGGGAGATGACTGCCGTCCAGCCAACCCGGGCTTCGGGCCCGCAGACAGAGGCAGTGGGCAGAGCGCCCCAGGCGGCGGCACCCATCACCACCCGCAGCGCTGCAGCCGCGCCGGCCTAGGCGGGGAGTCAGGTGCGCACCGGGGAGGCCCGGGACCAGAGGCCCGCTTCAGCCCCTCCCCTCGGAGCACAGGGGACTGCTCAGAAGGCAGAAGGAAGGGGAGACCTCCTCTCTTCCGGACCTGTTGCACACACACACCTCCTCCTCCCAGTGTTCGAACTGCCGCAAACAAAAGAGGAAAATAAAAGCCTCCGTTCAGGCTTCCCTACAGGCAGACCCCACTTCAACCGCCGGTCCTGCCCTGCGTCCTCGCGTGTTGGTGCAGATACCCAGTCTGGGCTCTGACAGGATGAAAGGGCGGACATTCTGCTCTCCACCCCAGTCACACAGGCAAGCCCCAAATCCTACATGCTGGCCTCCTCAGATGGGGGTGCTCAGAGAGCCAAGCCCTCCTTCTCGGGGGACCTCAGATGCCGGGTGAAGGCATCCAGTCCTTGGGAATAGCAGTCCCCTCAGTAAGGTCTAGACGCTGCTAGGCCTCCCGGTCACCAATGGCCCCGTGGGTTCCTAGGTCCCCTGACCATGTTGGACTGACGGGTCACCACACCCTTTAACTGACACCCAAATGTCGCGTTTATCATTTTCCTCATAACCCCGTGGCCTGGTTATGGTAGGATCGTGAGACTAGGACCCATTTGAGCCAGTCTTGAGAGAAGTCTGGACTGAGGTCCTGCTCTGAGCAGAAACCCTACTGAGAGCCCCAGAAGAGGGTTTAGTCGGGGTCAGAGATCTTGGGAAATTCCTCCAGCTAAGAATGGACTACAAGAAGAGGACCTCGCAGCAATCTGATTAATTAAAAACCATACCTGCTTATGTTTTGTGTAGCTCATCACAAGCCGCTTTGCCATATCACCCCCTTGTTATTAATTCTTGGGGGCTAAATTATGGGTAACACTATTAAAACATTATCAGAACTAATGAGAAACAATTACTTAGAAAATGAGCCAGGACAAGATTGAGTTGAGAACATCAGTGGTGATCACCGCAGATTAGTTTAATAAATCATCAGGTGCAAGGCAGAGCTGGCTGTACGTATGCAAAGCCCTGTCATGGGAAAATGAAATTGAGATTTTTTTTTGCATAATTTTTTCATTAATCTCAATAGGACCCGTGTGGTGTAGATTGTTTTATTCCCCTAATACCTTGCCCGAGGGGGGGTGCCCAATAATGTCTTCATTGTTTTACTGAGGTCTTAATGACAATCTGTGACAACCTCATTTTAATGTATAGAGGATTATATCAGTACAATCATGTTTTATTGAAATGGTGAGGGAAACTCTGGTGGGGTCAGGCGCTGTCTGTTAGCACAAGTTGGGATTTTCCCAGGCCTCTGGGTTCAGTTCCCTTCAAATTTCCAGGTATTGAACCACTGGCTGCCCTTAGGTCCTCTCCTCCGGGGACAGGCCGGGAAAAGCTTCCTCGAGAAGACTTCACCACCTCCTATTTGAATTTGAAAGTAGCTCGTTGCTTTGCATAGTTTGCTTCGTAAATGGAACAGACTATGTAGGATTTTTTTTCCTTTTCTACAATATACCTGGTATTAACTATCATTAACACGTTAGCCGTTAATACTTCTGCTTTAGTTCCAGGGGGAAAATGACCTTCACTGGAGACGTTAGATTTTTCTAACAATGTCTTAAGAGGATAAAAAAAGAACACATGCTTTTTATCTTGAAGGATATTCTTTCTGGCTTTATGGTTTCCGTTAATCTTGAAAAGCTAAATGTCTTCCGTTTTTGTTTTTGTTTTGTTTTGTTTTTGTTTTTTACTTCCAGTTTAGAAGACAATTAACAGTACAAAACAGGTTATAAGATTACTAGCAGGGTCTTGTGCATATTAATACCAGCGAAGGGCACCGAACCGGTCTGTCCCCGCAGAGATTACGCCTCAGGCCCCGGGACACCGTACTCCCAGCCCAGAGACCCTCCCCACCGCCAGGTTTCCGCATTGCAATTTAGGGGGAAAGTGGAGGAAAATAATTAACAGAGCTCAACATTTCAGTGTTAAAATCTCAATCTTCCTTTCCGCGCTTTATTTTAAATCGGGATAAGGGGGTTGGAGGGAGGCGCTAACAGCGCACAAAATGGGAAATAAATTACTTTAAAATACCTAACTTAGTGCCTGAAATCTTGCGCGGTGGCGCCGGGCAGCTTTTTGCTGCCTTGTGACGGCGACGGTGGTGTTGCGGGTGGTAGTTTGTTTACATTCCAGCAATTACGTGGCAGCGTATTTCCTTCCGAATCGATAAGAATTGCCAAAAGACAAAAAGAAAGTGATGTGCAGGGAACTGAAATCGTCGTTGGCGCCTTTTGTGGTCGTTTGCTGTCATCGGACTCCGTTTCAGCTAAGCAGACTGAAGCCTGCAGAATTTTTTTATTTAAAAATTTTTTCATTTTCATTTTCTTTTTTTTTTAAACAAATCTCGCAAAAGACCAGAGATTTGTCGCTCGAGCCCTTACTTTTTTAATTTTTTGTAAGCGAATGGCACGGTTTTACTGTTTGCTTTTTCCGACGGGAAGGGCTCGGTGAGCGCGGACAGCGCGCCCCGTCGGAAGGACGTGGGCCCGCGGGGCCGAGACACCCGGAGTCCGCGTCCCCCGCCGCCTGCCCTTCCCGGGGACGGAGGTCGGCGGCTCCGGAGGCACCTCGCGCGCCCTCGGGAGGCTCGCGTCCCTTCCCCGCGGGGCGCGGCCTGG